>NC_140589.1:176609662-176923242 GCF_964204655.1 Triturus cristatus | reverse complement strand
ACCAATGCCTGCTGCTTCCCTCATGTCGTCAGCTACCGAGAGAATGACAGTCTCAGTCGAGTGGGAGGGACAAAATTCCGCTTGATGAAGATCCAGAAAGGCAGACTCCTCCAAAAAGGAGCACAGGTGTTGAGCAACACGAACCTCTAAATGTTTGGCCAAATAGGGTAGTAAGGATATGGGGTGGTAGATTTTCAACATGGTAGGATCCTCTCCCAGTTGTTGTAGTAGGGGGATCACCACTGCCCTCTTAAAAGCAAGGGGCACTATGCCCTTGTTCAGAGATAGACTGAGTAACGACATCACTGGGTCTGGAGAAAGTGTGAAGATGGTTTTTAGAATTCAAGGGGGACAGATATAGTCAGGTGATCCCAATTTAACTTTGGACAGCAAGTCCAAAAGTCGGTCTTTAGTAATGGGTGGGAAGGCCGTGGATGTCATAGAATTAGTATCTTCCAGTGAGATGTCACTGACAGCAGAGCCATGGGAAATGCTATCTTTTATTGCTTTTATTTTGTCAATAAAAAAAGTGTTCAGCTTGTCACATAGGTTTTGAGTAGAAACGATCTGGACTTTTACTCTATCTTTGTTAGCTAACTCTGCAACAATTCCAAAAATGTCTTAGGATTAATTTTCAGAATTTACAATTTTTGTTAGGAAAATATCTGGATTTAGCCTCCCAGATTAATTATTTATATGCTTTTAACTGGGAGACGTAGATGTTCTTTTTTCCAGGTAGGTACGCCTTGTGCCAGTTACGTTCGTTCTGAAACAATTCAAGTTTAGTTTTTCTTAATTCATCAATGTACCATTTAGAGGCCTCATGACGATGCATTTGTATAAATTTATGAAGGGGGCAAAAGTGTTGCTGGCTACTTTGAGCCAATCCGAAATTGCCTATTCCAAAATGTCTGCGTTTTCCGAGTGGGATGGAAAGGTAGCTGCTAATACAGCATGAAAGGTACTAAGATTGACGTGGTTCCAATTTTCAGAAAGTGTACTCGGGCACATGGGGGCATTTTGAGTATGCTAGATTGTTTATAGAAAATGTGATCAAATAGTGATCCAACCATATACAAGGAGAGACCATCAGGTTGACTATGTTTAGGTTTGTGGTCCAAACTTGATCTAACGTATGTTAATGTTAACTAACTGTTAATGTGAACTCAGCGAAGAGTCATCCCGGCGCTGTATGACCTTTGATGTGTGTAGAGTCGTACACTTGTTGAGCGCAATTTAAGCTGCTTTCGATGTCAGTCAAATCTGCAGCGATAAGGCCACCATTCTCCTCATCCACTCAAAAGTTTAAATCTCCAATAATTAGGAGTTTTGCATAGTCAATGACCAGAATGGCCAGAGAGTCAGTTAGGAGTTTGGGGAATTGAGGCATGTAGCCTGGGGGTCTATACACAAGAATGCATATCAAGGGGGGGAGGGTGAGTCAAGTATAATTACAATGTTATCCACTGTTGGAATAGGTACGGGAGTAAGTTTGGTAAAAATTAAGATGCTTTTTAACTATTGCAGCAACCCCACCATTTTCTTCCCCCCGAGGTCTGTTGGCATTGATTATATAGTAGTTGCTAGGAAGGGCAGCTAAAATGTCAGGCGTGGATTCCTACATTAGCCAGGTTTCGGTAATGAGTAGAGTGTCAGGGAAATCTGATTCAAGAAGAGAGAATAATTCAAATTGATGCTTGACCAGGGAGCGTGTATTTAATTTAACAACAGAAAAACTCTCTGCCGAGCATGTAGGCTTAGAGGTCCCCGGAAAAGCATTATCAATAGAAGTCATGATGGGCCTTGCCTGTTTTGAGTGTGAAATATCCAGAGGGTTCGGGTTTAATATGCCAAGACTACCAAGTTTTTGCAACACAGAGGACTCAGGTTGGTAGCTGCATGCAAAAAGATTATGAAAGTCTTTTGAGGTATAAACCAGGGAACGGGCATTATAACTGGACCCCGGCTCTGGTCAGGCACGGACGGGAGCAGATGGGCTTGCTATTACATACAACCATATATATGAATATATATCCATATAGGATATAAAGGGTCTTTGGTTCAGCTCTGTTATGCAACTGGTCTGTTTAAGTGTCATTCACACTCTGCTTCCATCCATGACAGCATACAGCATGGGGTGATGGTTCAGTTCCCGTTTGTCATTGGTTGTCTTGTTCTGTGACTTGTAGGATCACATGTGTACATCTACCTGAAAAGGAGTACACTTCAGTGTCTGGGCTGGTTCTCCAGTCATTTAGCTTTCAATTTTCTCCTTTTATGGTTCCCCTTCATTTCTTTGCTTCTCCTCTTTTTATTTCAATATTTCCGAAGACGATCCAACAGTTCTCCAGGCAGTGCTAGTGGATCACTTGTTTGCCGCTTATTTCATCAGTGGTGCACTGCATCCCACCTGACCAATTCCTCTGAACCAGGAAACCAATATGAAACGCTGTTGTCCATACTGCATCATTGTTTTGCCATTCCAATATGGCCAATGTGTTGGCTCTAAATATGGCAGCCATGCTAAAACTTTTAAACAATGATAGACTGATTACAAGACTTCTACAAGACAAACACATGCCGCTATGTTTAGTTTTGATATTGCAAGCATATGCCTGTCATGGTTAGATGGCATCATGTTTTCTTTTTTCTACTTGCTTTCTTTTAATTTACAGTGCATGTATTGTTGAGCTTGTGTGCATTTTATTGCAGTTGTGTCAGACGTTGAATGCAAGAATGAGTCAGTGGATGGATGAATGGATGCATGAGAGCAACAGTGAGAGACATTACATAGATGATGGCTAACTGAGTTCCTTAAACTATCAGTGATACAAAAGACACTTTCATTCATAAACAAAGGCACTTTCAAAAGACAGACCTTTTTGCATTGCCAATGCTTGTTTCTATTGTGACTTAAGGCCTGGTTTAGAGTTTGGTGGATGGGATAATCTGTTACAAATGTGATGGATGAACCATCTGGCTTATTATAAGTGCATTATATCCTATGGCACTAGTAATAAGGCGGACGGGATATCTATCATGCTGTGATGGAATAACCCATATATGTCAACATTTTGAATCTGGTAATAGGGGGATTTTGAAACAAAAAATAAGGAGAATGATTTTCCACGTTGACTTACATTGACAAAGAGGGACTTTTAGGTAAGAGACACCTAAAATAAGGCCATTTTGGGTTTAAACATTTGGGAGTTTCCCGCCTGAATCGTGTCTGTTGGCATGTATGATAACCCGTCCACCGAATTCGCAATCAGGCCCTTAGATTTAAATCACAGTTGCAAACTTCCTCGCGTGGAAAGACTTGGAATCACTGGCTCTCTAAAAAAGATTCAGGGGTTGTTAACTTAGTTAACACCCAAGTGAGGAACCTTGGCAGAGCCCGGCAAAAAACAGTGCTGAAACAAAGCAATCAGAGCAGACCTCTCTAAAATTCAAAGCTGTGCATCATTCAAAAAGTAGATAGCAGAATTTAGCATTATCTTTAAATCAAACAAGTGCAGCTGAAATCTCATCAGGCTAATATATTGCCATAACAGCAAATAAAATACAGACTGTAATGCCCCAGCAGTATACTGAGTGTGCACAGTAGTTTTGTATAACAATGTGGTAGCCAGCTTATACTGGGAGGCTTTTTCTTTAATTTATATTCCTCTCACCAAGGGTGGAGCAGAGTGGAGCCATGTTATCTGCACTAGTGCCAGACAAAATTGAAGAAAATGTTGGATTACATGTGCATAGCACCTGTGGCGGCCATCTTAGTGTGGTGTCTGAAGTGATGCTGTAACGCAGTGTGAATAGTTAAGCACAGAAAGAAAGCCATAACAGCAACACCTTTTTCAGAGTTCTACAATTTTTAAATACATTAAGTACACACATGTTAGCAGGAGCTCCTAGCACACAGCCACCGTATCTCCTGTGTTTCCTTTGACAGCACAGTGCAATCGCTTGATGCCACCTTACGCTTGCAGCACCCTCAGAAAGTCCATCATCATTGTGAAATGAATTCATGTTACGATAGTGCTCAGGTTGCACATGTAGTGGGAGCTTGTCTTGTGTGACACTACTATACAGTTGCTACCCTCATAGAATGCTGACACTCGCAATGTTACCTATGTAGAAGTCCAAACTTAGCAAGAGAGAGCTCAACCAGTGGCGGCTCCTCCGCTATGGCGGAAGAACATCGACCCCCTCGCTGAGAGCCAGGCAGCTGAGGGAAACAGGAAAAAAAATGACAATAGAACCATTTTATTATCATTTTATTTCTCTTTCTGCTAAAGACAGCCAAGTCTGGGCGGGGCAGGACCATGACGAGAGCAGGGGGAGTTGGTGCACACTGTAAGTGCGCAGGAAGGTTTGGCCAGCTGTCTAAGGCCGGCCAAACCCCCATGTGCACTTTGAACTCTCCCCACCTGAACTGTGTTGTACAGCCGGGTGGAGTAGATGCACAGGGGCAGATTTAAGACTTCTGGCGCATCTCTGCTAATCAGCAGGGATGCGCCAGAAAAGTTGTGATGCATCTGCCCACCCGTGCGCCACCACTGATGCACCGCATTTACAATGCGGCGCACTGTGGCGCACAGATGGGCAGATGCGTGTCGCATCCCCCAGCGGAAAGGCGGCGCATTGCTGGAGTTGCGTCGCAAGCGCAACGCAGCTCCAGCAAGCCTCGGGGTGCTACTATCCCTAGCATGCTGCGTCAATCCTTACGCCTGCTTCAAGCAGGCGCAGGGTTGTGACGCAGCATGACCGGAAAAGTGACTGAGTGAAATCTTGTAGATTTCACTCAGCCACTTTTCGGAGGCGTTCCTGTGCCAGAATGCACCCCCCTGTACAGGTACGCCCACATGTGGCGCAGGCTTTACAACGTGACGCATCTCCCTAGATGCGTCACGTTGTAAATAGCCCGCAGCAAGGCGCTGGCTTTGCGCCGCCGCTGCGTCACAAAAGTGACGCAACAGCGGCGCAAATCTGGCGTAAGGGGCTTGTAAATTTGCCCCACAGTCTCCTAGGACCTGCTTGAGCGTTAAACAAGCCTGCTCAGGCCAATCACGGCACTGCTCTCATGAGATCAGAGTCTTGATTGGCATCTAGGAGCCTGCGCAGTGTGAGGGGACCGGAGCAGAAGAACCCTACTACGGCGGCCAGCAGCGGAGCAACAGGTAAGTGTTTCTTTGTTTTTTATTATTTACCCCCATGCCTCCCCAATTGTTATGAAGGGGAGACACTACAGCTCTCAACCTCAAGCACCCGTGTGCTGACTGGCTGCACTTGTGTATCTTAAACAGGCGCAGCTCTTCAAACTCAATGCTCGTGAGTGAGGCTGAGGCACAAGAATGAACACAGATGATGAATTGGAAGTTTCCGAGTGGATACAAGAAAAGTGATGGAAATGCCTCACATATGTTCTTCTAACTAGGGACCACCTGCAACATCATGTATTTAATTCGAGTATTAGGAAAATCAAAGCTACGATTCGTGCTACACTAGATGGCAGTGAAGAAGACATATGTCAAGGTCCTGGGATCTGGATATTAAGATCCAGAAAGGTTTGCAAATAGCAGAAAGCTTTGTTAGGCTCAGGTCCGCATTTGAGTATGACAAAAGTAACTAAAAATGCCTGCTCCATAGCACAAATGTTTTTAACAAATGTTTTGTTCGTGAATGCACGTACGACACAAAAAATGAATGTCACAAAAGTGTGATAATGGATGAGTCCCTCATTTATTCCATTGCATGCAGAAATACACACCCTAAGAGCCAACAGACAAGTGGTGAGATTGGTGGGCTGCAGTAGCGGCTGGCAGGGAATGAAAGTGGAGGGCCAGGGGAGAGGGTGTCAAGCAGTGGGAGCAGGGGGAATTACATATTTTTTTAAAACGTACATTCTCGATGAGTCCACAGCGGCCTCCCCTCCGTCATGTCGTTCCTTGTCTCTCCGGAACCAGGAAGCTCCCAGGCTCCCTCCGCAGCGTTGTGATTGGTCTGAGCACCATAGCTCGACGCTCAGACAGGACCTGGGAGGGTTTGCATGTTTCTCACCAGGCTGTGTAATGCAGCAGCCTGGTGAGGAACATGCAAAGAGCACATGACTGCTTGGGCAGCCTGAGGGGGCTGCCCAAGCAGTCATGAGCATTTTGGAGTGTGCAGCAACCGCTTCTCTTTCCGGATGTCAGGGGGGACCAGCCCCACCCAACCTGGCCAAAAATAAATAAAAGGACAATAACAGAAATTACTTCTGTTATTATCATTTTATTTTTTTACACTGCTCCGCAAGCAGTGGGGCAACTCTCCTCCGCCATAGCAGAGCAGCCACCACTGGTGGGCTGATCCAAGATGTGATTGCTAATGTCTTGAAGATTCCAGAGCCAAAGAAGCAAATTGCTGAAGGGGGCTGACACAAGTCTCCTTCTGTATGTAGAAAGTTTTTCTTTAATAGAATATGTTTCTAATGAATGTCACAAGCGTCTTTACAAATCAAACCTAAAACGGCAACAAGTAAAGGGGAATATTTACAAGCCCCTATTGCCACCAAAGCGTCACTTTCAGGGACGTTGTGATAGTGATAGGGGCCTTGCCTTATTTACAAGGCGGTATTAAGCCACTTAACATGTCTTAACGCTGCCTTGTAAATAAGGCACCCTTTCACGCTGCATTTAGCGTGAAAGGGGAGGGCAATGGGTGTTGCGGTGGGCGTTCCACAGCAACACCCATTGATTTTGATGCTGCCCCCTATTCACAAGAGTGGCGTAAATAGGAGGCAGCACCAAAATTAAGACCAGGGAAAACCTGATCTTAAACAGGCGAAACAAGGAGAAATGCTTTTTTTCCCCTCGTTTTTGCTATTTCCATGTGTACTGCCTTGTGCGAGACACACATAGAGACAGCAAACTGCCTATTTATGTTTATGTCCCCCTTCCTGCACGTAAACAATCATTTAAAAAAAATGCTGTTTCGCAACTTATATGTGTGCTGCATTAAGCAGCACACATAACAGTTACAAAACGGCATTTAAAGATGTTTATGTGCAGGAAGGGTGACCTTCCTGCACATAAACAATCTTCCCCTCAACACAGGCACCCTTGCATGGTGCAAGGGTGCCTGCATTGGCGCTAGGCAGCTGCAGTTTGCACCAGCGCATATTTACTAGAATATGGTGCAGCCCTGTGTTTCTAAAGTGACGAAGCGTGTCGTTATCCTTCTTGGCTTAATGACACGCTTCGCCACTTTATTGTAAATATGCCCCCAAATATGCGCCCCGAATTATCATGAACACCCATGAGAGCAGGAGGAGAAATAGCGCTCACTCCTAATGCCAGGTTTATACACAGTTGTGCTGCTGGGCTAATAATGTAATTAAAATCTACTCAAATGCTGTTTAGACTCACATTATTTATGATTTTCTCCTGATAGAAGCCTGATATTCAAGCCTAGAAAAAGCTTTGTACACTCTTCCTTTTGAGTTTTTTGGGGGTAGGTAACTGCTTAGTTTTGAAAGATTTTAAACATTTTTACCACATTATAAATGCAAATTTTGTACTTTGTCCCAAGGGTCCCACATTAGTTCTCCAAGTCACTTGTGTTGCAAGTTATGAATTATGTCGCTTCACAGGTTTTGTAATTATGAGGGTAATTAAAATACAATTATGAAGGAAAGTAAGAGAGCATGCAAATATCTGGATACGGTACCATGGTTGGGAGGTGTGGAAGAAGAACTTATTCGCGTCTTTTATCTGTGACATTGTGGTTCTTTCTGCTATTATCGGGAACATGACTTGTGCGCTCTCGGGGTTTGACATGATGCAAACATCATTGTCGTCGCTGGAACAGCTCTTCACGAAACCAGAAAAGGTTACATCTAGGGAAAACAAAACAAGACATGAGAACAAACAACAACCTTTCAGTGGAGCGGATCAGTCCTTGTCAAGGATGACAATTGCTGCCACACCACCTGACTCATCCAGCTTCTCCCAGGACCAAATTTTGGTCACTAAGATTGGGAGTTTGTGAGTCTGAGATTTCCCGATTACCACCCTGTACATAACTCAAAAAAGTGAGAGGCGGGTGAATACTGGCAGGGTAGAGGGTTGGAATTTTAGGGTGACGCTAGAAAAGAAAAGAAAGAAAAAGGAAAAAGAAAAAAATATCAAAAGACCACATTCTTGGAATCAATAATGCATCAAATCATATGACACAACTTAGTAAAATACACTATTTTTGTAGGGCCTTTAACAATTGGTATTGCCCGAGGCAGAAGGGCTATAAGTCTATTAGAACATTCCCCCCCACTAAGGGTGGAATGTTCTAAATTAAAAAGGGAGAAACATGAAGAGAAACATTAGAATGTTGGAGCTCCGGGCTTATACCAGCCATTATAAGCCCAGAGCTACTCCACTGTCTTCAATGGAGCTTTCAACATTCCAATGTTTTAATATAGTCTTAGTACCTGCAGTTGCACGCTGTACCGGCCATTAAAAGCCCACTCCAGTGTTAAAGGCCCAAGCCGAAGGCTCTAAAACTATCAGAACATTCCACCCATAGAGGGCAGAATGTTCTAATTCGTAAAACAAAGGGCTCACGAAGCCCGAGAGGATTGAAATCCTCTCGGGCTCCAAGAAGTCCACAGCTGTGAACAAATATTGGAATGTTGGATCTCTTGGCTTCTACTGGCCATTAGAAGCCTGGAGCACTCCATTGTTTTCAATGGAGCTCTCAACATTCCTATGTTCTAATATAGCCTTATAGTCTGATGTAGCAGGCTCTACCTGCCATTAAAGGCCCACTCCAGCGTTAAAGGCCTCTGTCGAAGGTGAGGGCCTTTAACAAGGGAGCGGGTCTTTAATGACTGATACAGCCCGCTACAGAGAGCTCTAAGGCTATTAGAACATTCTGCCCCTGGAGGCCAGAATGATCTAATTAGTAAAAATAAAGGCCTCTCAGGGCCCGAGGGGATTTAAATCCCCAAAGGCTCCGAGAGGCCTTTTTTCACTGCAACAGCTGTGAAATGACAAAAACATTGGAAGGTTGCTCTCCGGGCTTCTACTGGCCATTAGAAGCACAGATCACTCTATTCTCTTCAATAGAGTGCTCAACATTCCAATGTTCTCATAGCGAATATTAATTTCCCTTGCGCAGTACAAATATTTATTTGAAACATATTATGAATTAAGGGCCAAATTCCACTACCTGTGCAAAACTGAAGTTTGCACATGAAATGAAATGACCAGTTGTGTGATAGTTAGAGCACCCTCTTAGTTTTCCCTTATTTGATTCCGGCAGGTCAAAAACGCTGAAAGCTTGTATGGAAAAAGTTCCATATGAAGAGGCAAAACATGCAGATTTTGGTGTGTAAATTTTTTGGGGACGTATTATGCCCATTTCAATATTGGAAACCTCGAAAAGGAGGTACTTACCACACCCTAATTGGGTATTGATATTTACTAGGTGTGATAAATACCTCGCTCTTTTAATCAGGACGAAGGAGTTTGTTTTTGTGGTATAGGTGAAAAGGAACATTTTAGAGAAAGCAGGCACCTGTCAGCTCATGCTGCGTTTGGAAGCCAGTGCCCTTCTCAAACATATGCTTTCTGGCCTCAATTTGGGTGTGGTACTGAAACTGAAAATTAAATGTGTTCATTTCCACATATGCTCTTTTATTTACCCCACATGCAGAATACATTCCTTTTATTACGCACTAGGCTCTACCTGGGATCCATGTGCATTCTTTTGTTAATATCACCATGATGAAAAAACACATCATTCTATCAAAAAGATATCGCAATCATTGAAGGCACCTAATATTTTTACTGCAGGCAATATGAGCTCTGTAATATATCATAGGCACGATAATGAACCAACCTTGAAACTTTGTGATTCCATAAACGCTTGAATTCCTGATAATTCTATGCCAGGAATCATTCGGCCACTGGCCCGCCTTCGATGTAAATACAGGCCATATGATTCCAACACGGCCTCGTAATGGGTTGAAAGGTGAACGATCTCTTGCAGTTGAATTTACATTGTAAGGACTGATCCGATCCTTCAAGCAGTCAAAGGATGGGCTTGTTGCTACAATCATACAGTGTCTCAGTATGATGTACTTCTTTTCAGATGTATTTAGATCTTTTTGTCGATGTACAATTGGGAGAAGCCCAATGTTATTGTCAATAAGAGTTACGTTTTCCACCAGTACACTGCTTCCAATATGGAACATGATGCCATAATCATAGTTCTTGTGGGCGGTGAATCCAACAATTCTGGTGCAGTTTGGAAACCCATCTCCGTCATACAGATGGACACCATGAAGACTAGAATGGGCTACATTTTCATTCCAAGGGTTTTGAAATTGATCACAGATTTGACCACTGACCCAAAAAGCTATACGTTCGGACCCTGCCACAGTATTGCCATATAAGGCAATATCATCAGCTAAATTAATTTTGATGCCCGCAATCCATTCTTCCACATTTTCAGACTGCTTCATTAAGACTAAAAGGTTTCTTGAAATATTATGGCTTTGGCCTTCTAAATTGATCCCATGTCCTGTTGTGTTGAACACTACATTGCCATGCAGCAAAATGTTGCTGCTTGCCACAGCACTGATTCCACCACGGCAACTATGGTGGACGCTTGAGAACATCATGTAAGATCCTGGAGCTGCACCATTAAACTCAATGGAAGAATGTTGAAAGGTGCCGAAGTTTGTGATTTCTACATTTGAAAGCTGAAGAACTCCTGTAACATAAAAAGTAACTTGTTAAAATACATTGTGAGGGAGCTCTGATTAAATACTCAGACACATATGCTCAAAATGACTAAAATATTATTAATACAACGCCACTTTGTTGAATGGATCAAATAGTAACAAATATGTTCATTCAAAAAGAACTTTAATTTAGAAAGAAAGTTCTTAATTACATCACATATTTGTTGATGACTCAGCCTACTAAAGGCTAGACTACATTCCTATAATATGTTAGGACCGTTTTATGCACTTGTAATGTTTCTCCGTTACAACCATACCATAGTAGACTAATCCCCGTGTTGCAGTAGGCCAAAGAAGACTCACATCTGTTTTAAAATCTGTGAAGGCTGTGGAAGCAAGGATTACTCACCCCATAGGCGCAATCCCTTGCTTTTTATGTCCTCAGCATGCTTCAACATCCACATGTAACAAAGCTTCACAGAGGAGACACTAGAAGGTGTATGTTGTTCTCTAAATTGGGCACTCAGTATATAATTTCCTATCATTTCTTTACTTATCTATTCATTTGCCATGTAACAGAATAAAGGGATGCACACAAGAACTGTGCAGAGAACATTATTTTTAAGGCACTTCAAATCCCCTTAACTCCATTGACAATCTAGTACCTAGTGACATTGGTGCATTAAATCGTTTTAATAGATTCTATGTCAAGGCATGGAGGCTAATATTATACATAACTCCTTTATTGCTCCCATACACACCAGCAACAAAATACTTGAAATCATGATTTTCTTCCCATGAACACTGTGGAAAATCTGCATTATTCTATTATATCAAAGTATTGAAGGTCAACTTCATTGGGAATTTCGGTATTAGAATTATTGGTAATAAAATGTCCTCTGGGTTGTCAATAGGCCATCCTTAATTCACTACCACCATTCCTACAACTGCCCCAGCCACCAGCCACCAGCATACACACGCGTAAGGTATACATTTATATTAGAACATTTGAATGTTGAGCGCTCCATTGAAGACAGCGAAGTAGCTCAGCCAATAATGACTGCAGGAAGACTTTCTGCTCCAACAAGTTAATGCTTGTCTTTCTTTTTCTCCCTGTTTATTTTAGACCACTCTACCTCAGTGGGTGTAAAGGTCTAATACCATTATTGCCCTTCTACATCTTGCTATGATTGTTACTAAATACTCTCTCCCACATCATAAGACTATTGTAACCTAATCTTCTGCTGAATAGACCCATGGCACTCAGGTGTTCCATATGATGCCATGAGCCTGCCTTGGTTACAGCAGAATGAGTTGTGGGGAGTTGCAGATTGGCCGTTAAGGAGCGAGGAGTTAAATGGGCTGTGCTTAATCTTCTGGTGGAATAAAAGAAGACTTAAGCCTTCCACTGCATCTATAGTACTTCTTAACAGCAAGACCTCTGACCTCTGGTCTAAGGCTGCTCTCAACCCAGCAGCTCCGCTGTGCCCTGCTCCGCCTGCGATCCTCTGACCCCCTCCTCCTGGTAGGGTTCGAGGCTGCTCCACCGCCTGCTTGCTGCCCGCTCGGTTATTGTGCCTGTGCCCATTCAGGTTTTTTTTGTGCTCTTGTGCCTGTGCCCTTCAGCTTTTATTCTCCTGTGCCCATCTTGTTGTATCTTGCTTTCTTGTGCCCTGTGTTATTGTATTTCACTTTCTTGTGCCCATCTTGTTGTTTCTCGCTTTCTTGTGCCCTGTGTTATTGTATTTCGTGACCTTGTGCCCCGCTTGCTGTATTTAACTTCTTGTGCCCTGTGTTATTTGTATTTCGCTATCTTGTGCCCTGTGTTTGATTGTACTGTCCGTGTGGCGCTTATTTTTCTGCCTTGGCCCGTCCTTTACCGCTGTTTCCCGCCACCGCCTCTGCAACCGCAGCCCCTCCCCCATGACCGTCCCCGCCTCCCAGCTGCACCTCCCTCACCCCTTCCCTAATTAAAGGCAGGCGATGTGCGATCACTCCAAAGGTGCGCCAAAGGCAAGCCCGTCTGCGCCCGTCCGCGTCCTGACTGTGGCCAGCACCAGGAACCCTGGATCTCTTACCATCCATCGCTACGACACTACCACCCTCCTCGCACTCAACCCTGGAAGACTCAGAGACTGTCAACAGGCTTCGCCGAACATGACCCATGGCCAGTTCTCCTGCTTCCACTGCCTCCAGACCTTCACCACCACCCCGGCCTCCAACACCGCCGACGCCAGTACTGGCAACACCCTAAGATGCATCCTCCTCACGTGCGCTCCATACACAAACACGCCATGGAAATCTGGAACCTACTCGATTCTCTCTCGCCTGACATCGCCTTCTTCACAGAGACCTGGACCAACATCTCCTCCACCCACGACATCAACACCGCCATCCCGGACGCATACAAGATCCAGAGGAAGGACCACCCCAACCACCCGGGAGGGGGCCACACTATCGCCCACAAGAGCCCCCTCTGCCTCACCGCCTCCAGCCAAATCTTCCCCTCCGCCAAACACCTGCACTTTCAGATCCAGACCAGCCCCAACACCACACTCCAAGGAACCCTCGTCTACAGACTCCCTGGCCCCCGCACACCCTTCGCCACCGCCATCACCGACTTCATCTCACCCCACGCCATCGCCTCAATGAACTACATACTCATCGGAGACCTGAACTTCCACCTCGACTACCCCAGCAACCCCAACTCCACCATCCTTTGTGACAACCTCGCCAACATCGGACTTAAACAACTCGTCACCACACGACCCACAGAGCAGGACACACCCTCGACCCCATCTTCACTGCAGGAAACAGCGTTCACTTCAGCCACACAACGCAACTGCCATGGACCAACCAGTACTGTGTACACTTTACCGTCGACAAACCCAAGGCACCCAAACCAGCCCCACGCCCACCACGAAGGAACTGGAGCAAGGTTACTGACGAGCAACTTAACTCCACCCTCACCCGAGACAGCCACACCTGGGCATCTGATGCAAACATCGCTGCCAGAGGACTCCACACTCGGATCTCCAACTGCGCAGACGAGCTGGCCCCGCTACGCAACCCCGACAAACAGCGCCGCAGGAAAGCCGTCTGGTTCACCAACAAAATATCCAAGAAGCCAGGCGCACCTGCAGACGCCTAAAGAAGAACAGGAGAAACACCAAGACAACTGATAACTACTCCACCTACAAGAACACCATGACGGACTACCACATCCAAATCAGAACCACCAAGAGGAACTTCATCCACAACAAAATCCTCGTCAACTCCACCAACTCCAAGGAACTCTTCAGTGTCATTCAGGAATTCACCAACCTACGCAGCGAGCCACAGACATCACCCTGTCCCAAGACCTCTGCGACAAGCTTAGAACCTACTTCCACCTCAAGATCAAAAACCTCGACATCTTCGCCGACCATCCACCTGACGCCACAGGCGGCAACCCGCCTTCCAGAGACACCATTCAGCCCACCATCTCCAACTGGACACCAGTCACGACCGAAGAAACCACCTCGACCATGAAAGGCATCCACTCAGGGGCCCCCACCGACCCCTGCCCTCCTTACATCTACCACAGAGCCATTGCACCCAAACGACAAAGCACCATCAACACCACCTTCAAAGCAGACACCTACCCAGATGACTGGAAACACGCAGAAGTCAGGCCCCTGCTTAAGAAGCCCACAGCTGATCCTTCCGACCTCAAGAACTACCGGCCCATCTCGCTCCTCCCCTGTGCAGCCAAAGTTGCAGAGAAAACAGTCAACAGGGAACTGACACGATTTATCGAAGAGAACGCCATCCTCGACGACTCCCACTCCTGATTCCGAAGTAACCACAGCAGCGTGACCGCCCTACTCGCCCCCACAGATGACATCCGCTCCCTCCTGGACCAAGGCCTCTCCACAGCCCTCATCCTACTTGACCTATCAGCGACCTTCAACACCTTTTCCAACCACACAATAGTCGCCAGACTACACAACGCCGGCATACAAGGAACAGCCCTGGACTGGATCCGTTCATTCCTCACCGGAAGAAGCCAAAGGATCAGACTGCCAACCTTCCTCTCCAATTCCACAAAAATAACCTGCGGAGTCCCACAGGGGTCATCACTGAGCCCGACCCTCTTCAACATCTACATGGCCCCACTCGCAGCCATCGTCCGACAACACAGCCTCAGCATCGTATCCTACACTGACGACACCCAGCTCATCCTCTCCCTCACCAAAGACCACACCACCACCAAACTCAACTTCCAGAATGGAATGCAAGACATCTCAGTCTGGATGACCAACAGCTGCCTGAAGCTCCACACCGAGCATTCATCACCAGCAGACTGGACTATAGAAACGCACACTATGCTGGCATCAACACGTCCCTACTCCGCAAACTCCAGACAATACAAAACTTGTCCTAGGCATCCCCTGGCATGCACACATCAGCCAACACCTAAGGCTACTCCACTGGCTCCCCGTGGAGAAAAGAGTCACCTTCAAAATCCTCACTCATGCCTACAAATGCCTACACTACAACGGACCCAAATACCTCAAAGACAGAATCAACTTCCACGTACCCAAAAGAAACCTATGATCTTCCAACCTTGCACTGGCCGAAACCCCGCACATTCACAGAGCCAAAGCAGGTGGAAGATCCTTCTCTCAAATTGCAGCCAAGACCTGGAACAAGTTACCGACCGACACACAGACGCGCCCCCTCCATGCACACCTTCAGAAAGACCCTCAAGACCTGGCTCTTCGGCTAAACAGATCTGCGAAACACCCCCCACCTCAGCGCCTTGAGACCCTCACGTGTGAGTAGCACGCTTACAATTCCCCTGATTGATTAACAAAAACCTTATTTGCATCTCCTTCTTAAAACTTAGGAACAGGGCCTTTAACTATTGTAGCCCTTGGCATCAGGCTATCATGCTAGAATGACGTCCGATATTACTCCTAATATGTCTATGTCGCATTATAGACCTAACGGAAGGAGCATCCCTTTTACTCCAGTAGTCCTTATGGTCCTCAGTTGTGTCAATCACAATAAAGAACTCCTTCATTAAATACATTACCTATGGTAAGAACTCCTTAATCATTCCACTCAGGCTATTGCCAAACTTTATCCTCAATTTCTAGCATTCAACTGTTCCATATGACTGTTTCTGTTTTTCATTTCATATGTTTTATTAAAATTTGTGAAACAGGCAAACAAACCAGGAAGTTATTTGTTGTTATACGAAATGTAGTAATGGGGCACTAGATTGTGGAACTTCATTGGTCCGAATTAAGCTACTCATCAGACTCAAAACTATACTGTACATTGTCCAAAATAGGGCAGGACATTTCTCCAGACAAATGCCCATAGGGGAATTAGACATAACCACCACAGCCTGCTGATTTCTGCCTTCTCAAAACTGAGAGAATGATATGTGGTGAAACTAGTAGAGATGGAATTCAGCTGGGAAAGCAGGATGACAGTGGACAAACTAAACTGAAAAGATTTCAACAAACTATTTAGAAATCAGTTAAAATGACAGGGTGCACACAATGAGGGCTGTTTTACAAGCGCCCAGAATTGACAAGACCTCTTACCGGCCTCACTGAAAATGATGAGGGCTGTGGAAACACAATGGACCTCTTTTTTTATCTTAATATATTCTACTCAGTGTTCTATGTCTCTGCTGCTCTGCCAGTGAGCGAGGTCATCTAAAATGTAGAGAGTGTTTGTGGGATAGAGTGTCAGTTGGAGATGGGCTGAGCAGCAGGATGCTGCTCCTGGTGCGGCTTAGCTAATGACTTACTTAACATCTTAGCTTTCTACTTATCCACAGGAAACTAAGATCTTATAAACCTACTTATAATCTACACTACGGCTTCTGAACCTGATTACAACACGTTCGGCTCTTCAGAACACTCCAGGGAAAACAGCTGGGAAGAAAAAAACTATCACACCCTGTAATTCCCCATTTCTCAGTGGAACTTCAGGGTTTCACCACAATACCTGCTAATGCAATCCCCGGAGTTAACAAGACCCTAGTGACATTAAGTCCAGAGGCGCAGGCTTAGTGTGGAAGGATCTGAGGCAATCGTAATGAGGCCATTTGAGGAGACAAGCAAAAGACAACCTACAGATTTGTTGTGCCACTCACTCAAGGACACTACTGCCTCATTATTTCATTTCAGCTATTCATTTGTATGCTTGTGTCATTTGTGTAGTTCAACTGTTCTCTGGGTTTATGAATTCAATTGCAAGCAGGAGTATTGATAAGTGGGTGGAAGTGGCTGAGGATGTAGAATTGCCTATGTGGGAAGAGTTTGGCTTTATGATTAAAATTCTGAGAGAAATGCAAATACACTGTGTGTTTGGTAAAATGTGCTAAGAA
This sequence comes from Triturus cristatus, assembly GCF_964204655.1. Classification (NCBI taxonomy): domain Eukaryota; kingdom Metazoa; phylum Chordata; class Amphibia; order Caudata; family Salamandridae; genus Triturus; species Triturus cristatus. Next base: position 176,906,131 of record NC_140589.1, on the reverse strand, counting down.
TATATTTGACCATTGTAAGCTGTTTTTTAGGGAAATGTGTGTGTCTGATGTATCATGAAGGGAATGGTGTTTAGGAGTCTAAATAGTTAATGGTTCTGCCCTCAACCTCTTGGAAGACTGGTAAGGTTGGAAGATCTTGGAAAGATAACTCAGTACTCTGCCATGCAATGAACTGCAACGCCCTGTGACAGAGGCCAGTAAAGAGAGAAAAGGATAGGCTTGATATGATCATACCATCAAGCATAAACCTGTGAACCTGTTTTTGGCCTTCAAAAGTCTGATATGGTCCTTTGATAAAAACCTTGTTTATATGGTGTTGCAGCAGATCAGTCTTGAGGAGAGCACATTGAGAATTAAAGCTATTTAGTGAGAAAATGTTAGAAGATGAAGGATTCTGCAAAGTTGTCACTGATGGTGCAGGGCAGTCTTGGTTACTGTATTAGCTATGAACATGAAAGAGAGGTTTCTACCAAATTAAACTCTAATTTTGAATGTCTTGTTGAAATGGAGTTAAAGTTTCCAATAGCAGATGTTATAGATGATTTTAGTATCCACATCTAAGCATATTGTCAGTGTTTCAGGTTAGTATGTGTTGTAAGGATGGAGGTATATTCTTCCACAACAGCAGTAAACACCTGGAGAGCTGGGTAAATTGCAGATTCCATCTTGCATTTCTTGTGATAATCCACAGACTACCTCTTCATAAACAGGTATGCAAAGACAATGCCAGTTCTAGTGGAAAATAAGAACACTTTGAAGTCTTGCAGATCAACAATTTCTTTGCCAGTGGTGGATAGTTATTTACAGCATCCCCTTTCACTGTAGGCAGTTCCTCCTGGGGGGGGGGGGGGGGGGGGGGGGAATCTGATCCCTGAAGTACTCTAAAATTGATGGTAGGGATGTCAGAAGTGAAGGAACCTAGGGGAATATTAACAAGGGCTTTATCTCTGCTTTTTTGGCTTTAAAAGCCAAAGAAGCGGAGATAAATATATCGCCCTACCAACAACAGGGTGCTAACCTCCAAAATCGTATGTTAGCACCCTTTTTCACCACGCTTCCCTTTGCATCTCTAATGAGATGCAAAGTGGGCGTTCCAGAGCAAAATAATAGGAGAAATGTCGCTAAGCGAGATTTCTTCTATTATCAAGCTTCACGCTAACCCTGTTAGAGACAAAAAAGCAGCGCTAACCACGGTTAACACTGCTTTTTTACGTCTGCAAATTTTAAGATTTAGCCATGTAATCCAATGGGAGGTGGATTACATGGCTAAATCCACCATGGGCTATCAACAAGGATATCCCTATCCTTGTAGTTTTATCGCTGCATTACCAGTGATAACCTCCCAAAATGCCGCTATCGCTGGAATTTTTATCACCTAGGCTGTTAGCGTTGTTAATAACGTGATAACCAGGTGATATTACCCAGCGATAGCGGGCGTTAAAAAAATTAATGCTAAGCGCCCTTAGCGTTAATTTCCTTGTTCCTTGTTAATATGCCCCCTAGTGTTACTTCTTTTATGTGAATGCTTACTAATGAGGTAGAACTCACTAGAGCGGTTCCACTGAACTAGTTAAGTGATCGACCAGTAAGCTGTTATTAGTGGTGGGTTATGATTACTTTTGTGGATGGATTTTCAAGCCACCCTATGTAGCAAGACAATGTAATGGTATAGATGATGGAAAAGGGAAAGACATATATGGTGTACAAAGAAATTATTAGTATATTGCAAATGGAGAAAAGCTGTTCAATTTCTCAGCATATGCACTGATCTATTGTTTGTATTTCTAAGCTGTACATGATTTAGAAAATATACATCTTTTTATGTCACTGAGATGCATATTACAGCTGAGTCATGCGCAATAGTTGAACAGGCACCAAATGGTGAATAGCGTGTATTTATTTATAGCTGGAAAAAGTTATGCATGTGCACAGAAATGATTTAAGGCAGTAGAGAGCTCCTCTTGTGGTATAGGGTTTGATGAAGGGAGGAGAAGGGCTTCCCTGAAACAGAAGACTGGTGAATAAAGAAGGTTGGTATTACTTTAATGCGCTATGATTATTTCTATTCTAGTCCTACAGACATGTGCATACCAAGAAGTTAAGTGAGCTAATGACTTTTCATAAGAAATCAATATTTGAAAACGTAGTGTTACTTGTGACTATAATTTATATCCTGGATGGAATGTTATGTTGTGATGTCATGGGGGGGTATATAGATTGTGTACAATTGCAACTGATGCACGTCAGTGAGACAGTATTGTTCTGACTGTCTGGCTATGGGTGCGTGTGCTCTTCCAAGTAAATATGCACCCTCTCTTCTGCGGGATTCCACCTCTTCATGACATAATGCTTAGCTTTTATAACAAATAATAAAACAGTTAATAACATATGTGAAAACAATATAGTCCTTTAATAAAATAGACGATCTAATGGAATAGTTCTTTCAATAAAGTATTTTGACAGGAAAGCATCTTTGTGCAACCAGCTACAAACCTTACAATACTAGTAATACTAATAAGTGTTTAGGTTGACTTATGCAAAAGAGCAAATCCAAACTTGTTTTCATTTCAACGCACCTGTGAAATATGTTCCATTTATGTTTTTGAGTTGCCCAACATGAATTCTCCCAGAGCACGGCTCATCAGTCTCAATTCTCACATTTCGTGCCAGAAGGCCAACCTCCGCAGCAGAAGACAACTTCCTGTTTTCAACCATATATGACTTTCCTGCATCATTTAGAAATGGTCAAGACAGTTATGTGAAATGAGAAAGAGGTGTTCGTTCCCTTTAAAATGTTATCAAACTCTACAAACATATCATATTTTGAAAAAGACATTTTGGAGTACATACAGTATTCCTCCTGTAGTAGTACTCTTTTATAGAATCTTACCTTCCATTCTGAGCTGGCCCCAAAACATACAAAATGGAAATAAAGTGGGAATATCGAAGGATAATTTCATACAATTAGTATAAATGGAAAGTTGAACTTTTATTAATAGGAAGTTTGATGTTTGATGTTTCAGGGCTTATTCCCATAGGCATAAAAGAATATTTAAAAGAGCACTGATGTAGTACTAATTTTTGTACTCTGGATGCTTTTGTGAATCGGACCCAATATATAAGGATAACAAAGTGGTAAATTCACAAAGATCATTGAAGTATTCTAAATGTTTTATCAACATATAATTGTTCAACTTACATATTACAGATCAGGCATTGAACTGAACTTGCTCAAAAACTCATTTACCCTATTACAATCTTGGAGCTTGCACAGATTCATCTGAGGATAAGCCGGGCCCTAATAATGCACAAGAGATGTGTAGTCAACACCTTTGCTCCAAATTTGAAGCAAATCATGTCTAATGCATTCCAGTTCTACTCTGTATTGGCAGCACCTATATTATTGTCAGTTTAAATCTAACCAGGCACCTTCAATCACTTGTACAGGAAACAATCTGAAGCGAAAATCCAGAAATTTCTCCCTAAGAACAGAATCAACAACTAATATATAGCTGAATCATGCCACAGGCTGGGTACTTTAGATACTGAGACTCAAGCCTTTTCCTTCAAAATGAACGTTAATCAAGTTCTTTATATCCTGTCAAAAATGCCACTGGTACCAGTTTCACACCACACAATATTCTTTGATTGTATGACACATTTCCTTAACAAATGTCTTCATCTTACTGTGCACAATGCAGTGTTACTCATTTTATTTCCTCTTTATGCTTGCAATATTCACCCAGTATCACATCTTTGCATTCTTTGTAGTTACATTACTCTGTCATTTGAGTGTTGTTATGGCATTGGTGCAGTTTAGTTTACTTATTTTGTTCACCATCTGCCTTGTATTGACATTCTTTTTCGGTTGTGTACATCTTTTGTGCCTTGTTTCATGCACACGGTTGCTGTAGTGAAATGTTGCATCTTCTGCAACCAAGTTTACTATTATGTTTTTCTGTTGTTAGCCAGCAATATATTACTGTTATATTTTTTCTCAGTCATTTTGCTTCTCTCGAATTACAAATGTTTTCAAAATTACAATTGCCTGATTTTTCTCTAGCTTTTGCAAACTTGAAAAACCAGTGCACTCTGTCAATGCTAGGTTAAAAGTGTATTACTTAATATGGATCATAACATTTGAGCCCCACCTTTATAATGAAACACAAATGGAAATAAGATGCAGAAATGCTAATAACAATTAGGCAATTTAATGGATGCCCTGTAGGAGTACCTAAGGAAAGTTCAGTAGGAATAGTATTTTAGTAGAAATAGACACCAATCTATTAGTCATAAAAATATTTCTTTAGCAATACTACCAATTATGTGCATTCTTGCTTGATTATGATTTTAAGGTTCTACATTTACAGAATTGTACTACAAACCACTTCATTCCCTCAAACCTCAGAAATATTAATAATTTTTTCTTTGAAGCAATTTTATTCAGTGTCGTTCATCCTTCCTACACTTGTTCCTAATTATATATTGCTCTGTTTTTACACTGAATGCCCCAAGAAATATTTTGATGTTTGTCTGTTGATAGTGACATTTGGAGGTCTTATGCATTTCTGATCTCTTTTCATATTTCGATCAATGAATTCATTGTGATAACATGCTTGTCAGCATACAACAAATTGGATAATACTCGTGAACACAAGTACTTGTTATTATGAGCTACATCACTTTAGGTGAACCTCCCTGTCTTGATTCTTACCCTGCCACATTCATGAAATGCCCACAATATCTCTTGGTTTCCCAGATATGAACAAATCCAACACAGCCCTTTTATGTTTTATGTCAAGTTTGTCACATTTGGTAAACACACGTGTTATATCTGTTTTGATTCTTTAGTAATTGCTACTTTTCACATTGTATTTTACACAGCATAACATATGCATTTGTGAAGTGTCCTTTCACCCACCGCCTCATATTGGAGCTGAATAACAGATGTCTATTGTTTCCTAAATCAAAGTATTCACTTTATTGACCTTGGAAGGATGAACGGCTGAGTGGACCTGCTGTGATTTGAACATCTAAATATGATTTCAAAGACAGTAACTGCATTATCCCTCTAACTCACCAGATATTGCTGCAAGCTGAATCACTTGTATACCGTTTTAGCCGTTTTTAGTAATGTTCCATGTGTCCATTAATAGTGCTTAGTCTTGTACCAAAACATGCTCTTTTGCTGCTCGCATATCTCTTAGCATAATCCATACTATAAATACTCTTGTATGTTGGAAGTCATATTAGTAAAAGTACACTGTGTGGATTTCAATCAATGCTCAGTAGAGGACCCAGTCAACACATTCCTTTACTCCTTTATAATTTATGATGAGTGTGAATCATTGCTGAGTTGAGCGACTCCATAAAGACGATATGTGACACAGTTCGAGTAGTCCTTGCTGTTTCATAAGTCAGTGCTCATGTAAATGGGGTCTCCAGGGAGCCGTTGAAGATACTAACCCTTAGTGATGTGGTACAAGCATTCACTCATCTTACATAAGAATTTAAGGGGCACATGCATCAAGCTTTTTACTGGTCGCAAGCAGGCCGATTCTGCGAATCGGCCCGTTTGTGACCGGTGAAAACCATTTCTGATGCATCAACCCAAAATGCATTCGCACAACAGGTAATCACAATTTTTGCGATGACCTATTTTGCGAATGCATTTAGGTAATCGCAATTTGCGATTCCCTAAATGCAATGCAAGAAGCATTTTCAAAATGCAACTTTGCATTAAGGAATCGCAAATTAGCATCAACTTTAAGTTGATGCTAATTTGCAAATCCTTAGAAAAATGCACAAAATTGCACTTTTCTAAGTGCCATATGGCGAATACACATGCCCTTAGGGCATTTGTGTGCTCCACATGTGCACACTTACCTGTTTTGGGGGTGCATCAGGGAGGTCTTAGGCCCCCTAGCACCCTTGCAATTGCAGTCGCAATTTGCGATTACCTATTTGGTAATCGCAAATTGCAAATGCTTTCCTATTCATTCCTATGGGCCTCTAGGCTCATAGGAATGAATGGGAAAGCATTCCCTAATAGCGAATCGCAATTTGCGATTCACTAGTAGGGAATGTGTAGGAATCGCTATTATTTTTGCGAAACCTACATGCATAAGGAATTGTGACTCCTAAATAGCGATTCCTTAAAAACTGCTATTAAAGAATTGCAATTCCTTTTCTTGATGCATGTGCCCCTAAGTGCTGACCATCATGAAAATCCAATTGGCCTTTTGGGAGTTTGTTGAAAACTACTTTGGAAATTAGGCAAATTAGTCAATTAGGGCCCCATGTTACATTGCACCGAAGCAGTTTGGCTTTAAACTGACAATCGCACAAGTCGATTGGCACCAAAACTGAAGGTGGCGTATACTTTTTTGCATCAGAGGCAGAGAAGTCATTGCAAATATCATTTGTGAAGCTAGACGGTCTGTGGAAATATCAGTACAAACTTGTATTGAAGTGGTGCAAAGTTTATGTAATTTTGGCTCGCATTGTTTCTTAAATCACACTCCAGTAGTATTTAGAGGAATGATGGTGAAGATAATGGCCCGAACTATTGGGAAGCATAACAAGTTTTGGATTTTGAACAAAACAAAAGGCTATTTATTCTGTGCTCAGCATCAGCAACTTTCTTCCTTCCAACAATCAATACATTTACTATAAAGGTATTATATGGATCATCTTACCAGTGTGTCTGTGTAGCAGCGGCTTATGAATTTTAATGCTGTTTTTGGACACCACTTTCAGAGTTCCCAGCTCAGCTTGATGAGCATCATAGGTTGAAGAGCTAATCACAATGTCTTCACCAGGGGTCCAATCAACTGCATCTTCCAACAAAATTCTATGAAAGTCACAAAAAGAAGAGTGGAACGACATTATGCGAAAGATAGATGGTAAGAGTTCTCAGTAAACTAACACTCACTGCTGTTCAAATGTTTGCATTCTAGTAAGACCAATTGAGCCTTCTAGCCTTTCAATCAATCAATCAGGAGTTTGTTAAGCGCGACTACTCACCCGTGAGGGTCTCAAGGCGCTGGGGGATGGGGGGGGTTTGCATAATCCATTCCATCAAGGAGGGGGTCTGTCGAAGAGCCAGATTTTTAGGTCTCTTGCAAAGATGGGGAGCGAAGTTTTCTGTCTGAGGTGAAGCGGAAGGGCTTTCCAGGCTTTGACCATGAGGAAGGAGAAGGAGCGGCCTCCCGATCTGGTCTTTCTGGTGCGGGGGACCACGGCATAGGAGAGCTGAGCTGATCGTAGGGTCCTTTGGGGTGCGTGGAATTTGAGTCAGCTGTATAGGTATGCTGTTCCGGTGCCTTGGATGGCCTTTTGTGCGTGGGTGAGTATCTTGAAGGTGATTCTCACCTCGACGGGGAGCCAGTGGAGTGTGCGCAGGTGCTGGGAGATGTGGCAGTGTTCTGGCAGGTTGAGGATCAGTCTTGCGGTGGGGCTCTGGATGTTCTGTAGCTTGCGGGTGAGGTTTTTGTTTATTCCGGCGTAGAGTGCACACCCGTAGTCAAATCTGCTGGTGACCAAGGCGTGAGTGACGGTCTTTCTGTGTTCGAGGGGGATTCATTTGAAGGTATTACAAAGAAGGCGGAGGGTGTGGAAGCAGGAAGATGAGACGGAGTTGATCTGGCAGTCTATTTTGAGTTCGGAGTCCAGGATGATTTCCAGGTTGCGTGGGTGGTCCATGGGGGTTGTCCGGGGGGCCACCTGGTGTCACTCCAGGCATCAGGGTTTGGGCCCATGATGAGTACTTCTGTTTTGTTGGTGTTTAGTTGTAGGCAGCTGTTTTTCATCCATTTGGTGATGGCTTCCATGAATTCTCGAAAGTTGTGTCTGGCGGTGTTGGGTTCGTTGGATAGGGAGAGGATGAGTTGGGTGTCATCTGCGTATGATTCAATGTTGAGTCTGTAGGTTCTGACGATGGGGGCGAGCTGAGCCATGTAGATGCTGAAGAACGTAGGGCTTCGGGAGGAGCCCTTGGGATTCCGCAGGGGGTAGGTGTAGGGTCAGAGAGGAAAGTGACCCGCTGTGACCCGCTGTGACCCGCTGTGTTCTGCCGGAGAGGAAGGAGCGGATCAAGTCGAGGGCCTTGTCCTGGATTCCTGCATCATGGAGTCTGCGTATTAGGGTGCGGTGAGAGACTGTGTCGCACGCCGCTGAGAGGTCGAAGACGATGAGGGCTACTGTTTCTCCTTTGTCCTGTAAGGTGCGGATGTTGTCTGCTACAGCAAGGAGGGCGGTTTCCACATTGTGGTTTTTTCTGAAGCCGGATTGGGAGGAGTCGAGAATGTTGTGCTCTTCAATGAATGTGGCGAGTTGGCTGTTGTAGGCTTTCTTGATTACCTTTCGATATTGGTAAGTGACTTGAGTAACATAAAATAGGGAAATAATAGTACCTTTAGAAATGACCCAATGATTAAAAATATAGGTTAACAATATCACCAGTTCTGTCAGCTCTTTTCATCCTAAAAATACACATATCACTGCATCATGCAATGGTAATTACTTATATGGCAGATTCTGAATATGTAAGTGATTTTTTACTTACCTTAGAATCATAAAACAACTGCAGGATTTGCTTATCATCATTATTGTTGTTAATGAAGTCTATGTATAAATTTGCTCTTGATTGACTAATTTCTGATACTATACGTCTTTTGGAAACATATTCTCTAAGGTAGGTATAGTTAGGACCAAAGTTTTTTGCCAATAAATTTGGCGTCGCTTGACCAATCTCCACAGAATTTTCACAGAACTTTTTGGTTCAGCTGCTGTTCTGAAAGTTTTGGAATGATCCATCAAGCAGGGGCCGAGAAAAAAGGGGGGTCCCAAAATGCGTTTTCTACATGTTGAATGTATGGGGATTTTTCATTTTTTCAACACAAATTCAGCCTGAACTGCTGAACAGAATTACACCAAATTTGACAGAAAGCTAGATGTTGGTCCAGAAAGATTGGTTTTTGTTATTTGGTGTAAATTCGTTCAGTAGATTTTGCGATATCTAGCTTTAAAAAATATAGATATCTGAGGACGTGAGTCCTTGCAGTGGACTTGCAAATCCTACTCAAATTTGATTGGCTGTCAACACTTCAACTAGGATGTGCTGGGAGCCATCTTGGGACTTGGCTTGAAGCAGAATAAAGGTTAAAAAAAAAGAAAAGGGGGCAGGGTAGGAATACCCTGACTCCCCAGATATAGTAGGGGTGTCCCTGAGGGACCCTGCCAGCGATAAAAAAGCATTTTTAAGTTTTTTTTTTGCAAATCTGTTTTTATTGAGTTTGAATTTTAGTGCAGGAATACATTGTACGGCATCGTGCTTTACATACAGTAAGACATAAACTTATACAGGCTGGTAGATCATGTCGACAGCCAAGAGGAGACAACCTGATGTCTGTGTGCGCGCCCACCGCCACCCGCTTGGAAGCCAGCCACTTCACCCTTAGCAGTTCCGATGTCTTCTCTTGAGGAGGAGCCATCACCACCACCCACCAGCCATTGAGCCGTACAAGGAGACTAATCACGCCTACACAACTGAGGCATCAATAAAGACAAAAAGGTTACATGCAATACAAAAAAGGAAGAACCCATAACAAAGGCAGCGTGTACAGTGATTCGCGTGGTGTGCTCCTACCCCCTTCCCACCCCGACCCCCCCCCCCCCGAACTCCAGGATCACCCTTCCAAGCCCCAATGGGTGCAATTATCCCCAAGTGTTCCCAGACGCCCCATCTATGGGCCAGTGATAATGGGGGCTATGCTATCTCGTCAGCGAGGCTGCCTGCACTGCGCCGCCGCTTGCGCCATTGCCATCCTGTCTGGCCTCCCCCGTGCAGCCCGTGGTACCTTCCCCTTCTGAGCGCCGAAACTCAGCAAGCAACTGCTCCCAGTGGTCCGCCATGGGCTCCCTCCGCAGCCCCAGGGTATCCTCCCTGCGGATGGCCGTCCCCTCCGCTCTGGCCCATGCCTGGAACGATGAACTCCAGGCCCGTGCGTGTGGTGGGTCATGCGCCTTCCATCTCCTGGTGATGAGGCCCTTCGCCACCACAAGCCCCAGATCCAGGAATCGGGACGCTACCTTGTCTTTGGGCGATCTGGTAAATTGGTGTAAGATGTGTTCAGGCCAGTCGAAGGGAATGCTGCGTCCCAAACTCCCCTGCAGCTGCCCACTAACCGCCCTCCAATAGGCGTGCAGCGCAGGGCAGCCCCACAGCATGTGTAGCAGCCCCGCCCCTATCTCTCGGCACCGAGGGCAGAGCGCGTCAGCGCGGTGGAAGTACCTATTAATCAGCTCAGGTGTGAGGTAGGCCCTGTGGACTATGAACAGCTGGATTTGACGGAACCGCATATTGCGGGGGATACGCACTGGGCTTTTGAGGACCCTCTCCCACTCCTTGTCCGCCAGCGGCCTCCCCAGGTCCAGCTCCCACTTGCCTCGGAGGGGGCCCAGATCAACCGCCGTGTGCTCCCGCAACGACGCGGCGAACCAGCGGACCAGGTGCCCGCCCCTTCCCATGACGTGCAGGTATTGCATGGTTAGGTGTTGGCCAGGCTCTGTAGCCATGCTCCCCCATTTGGCGGTCAAGCTCGCCAGCAGTGAGCGGTGCGTGAGGAATCCGCCAGGCGGGAGCCCGTCCTCCAACACCAAGGTCTCGTACGGTATAAAGCATTTTTAAGTTTTTTTATTTTGCCGTGGGCTTGAGGGTGGATCTGCGAATCTGAGGCACATTCTTTTTTAGCAAGCGCAGACTCCCATGCTTGCTTTGCTATCCCCTGGGTGGGTGGGCCAGGTCCTGGGGGCATTAAGTTAATGAAAGAGGGAGGCTCATGGGGCCCCCCTCCTAGGCTTTTATTAAGCCACAGGGACAGCCACCTCCCCAGGACACTAAATACTGTAAATGTGGGGCGGGTCACGCGGTCCCCTCCCCTATTCACAAAAAAAGGAAATGTCCAGGCCCCGGGGGATATGGTTCCCTGGGCCGAATTAGGCCTAGGAGGGAGGCCGTGCAGCTTCCCTATCTTTAGGAACAAAAACATTTTTGCACAACAAAAGGCCCTGCCCTAGGGGGTGGGGTCCCCAGGGCCGAATTCGGCCCGAGAGGGGAGCCACGCGGGCTTGTAGGAAGCTGGCTCTATGTTTACTATATCAAAGTAAGGTATAGTGTGCACAGAGTGCAGTGGTTCCCCAAAAGTAGGCAGAGGCTAAAGTAGATAAAACCTTACTCTTTATTTGTAGTGTGGGCGAGCAGTAAGGCCTTATCAAAGGGAAGTGCTAAGCATTTATTGAACACACTCAAGCAGGGTATAATTTCACACACTCAAGGACTGAACTCAGACCAATTTGTTTGTATAAAAAAAATATTTTAGTTATATTTTATTTTGTAGAATCAAGCCAGGCCTGCTACAAGTAAGTAAAGCAATACTTTGCAAACATATGCAGTTTAACCACAGTTCAAATGCAGTGAATCAGTTTACAGTCAGACTACTTGGTAATTGCTTCTCTTATGGAGCCAAGTATCACTAGATACCAGGCTGGTGCATTTCCTGAGGGAAGGAAAAATAGAGTCAATACGTTTTGCAAACTCAACACAGGTTTACAGTTTACTCATGAGCCACCTTTACTTCTCTGAGGGCCGAACCGGGTTTACGGGTCCATGGGTGATATTTGGTTCAAGGGGTACTCAAGCCGCACCACCAGCGGCACCGAGGCGGACGTGTGCAGCATGCAGGGTCCGTAAGTTGGCAAACGGGCTTGCACGGTGGTGGGTGTGGGGGACTGCAGCAAGCAGGCCACCAAGTTGGACAAACAAGGACGCCTGGCGTCAGGGTCAGCACTGAGGCCAAATGGACAACACAAGAACTACACTGCCAGCAGCACAGGGTGTAGGATGCAGACTTGACTTAGGTTGCAGGTTTCAGTTGAGGATACCTTCAAATTGGTCAGTGGCGGATGAGGCTAATGGGGTCCTTGGGAGTTGCTGCTTTATGGTCGCGGCGTTCAATGATGGAGTCGGCGTTCGATGACGGAGTCGGTCAGATGGTCGCGCTTAGTTCGTCTGGACCACTTCGGTTAAGGAGTCGGTCGGGGTGCTCACCTTCGTACACAGTTGAGGGGGATCTTCAGTTGTTGGCTGTAGGTTGGTTTTTAGGAGCTTGCTTTTTAGGGGTCACTATGATCCAGACTTGGATCATTGGCAGGACCTTCTTAAAGTGTTGGCTCACTCGGGCTTGGGATGCTGGGGGGCGGAGTGAAGGAGACTCACGGAGTCAGCCACAGTCAGAGTCCATTACGTTTGAGCAAGTCCGATGCTCACGGGAGACAAAAGTCCTTTTTAGATGTGAAGGCAGGGCAGGTTCTCTGGGTTTTCGAGGACTGCTGGCTGCAGGACACAGCGAGGTTCTGTTGGAGGTGCCTGAGGCCAAGTCAGTTGGTGTTCTCCTCTTCTTCTCTCCACACGGCTGTTCGGTCCTTCTTCTTCTTTGCTTCTTGTTTTTGGCTCTGGTCTGAGGAGGCAAGATTCTGGGTTGGGTTGTAGGGGCATTACAAGTAGGGATAGGTCGGGGCCAATGGAAGTACATTCCCTATTAAGCCACCCTCCAGTGAGAGGTGGACATAGGCCTCACTCTGGTTGGTTGGGTCCCCCATCTGCAAGATGGCAGGGACTGAGAGTTATGCTTCACTTCGCCTTCCCCTCCTGAGGGTGGGGTTGGCAAAGGTGGGCACACCTCTCTTTCTATCTTGATTTTTCCACCAATTCTCCTGCCCAAAATGGGTGTCAGAACCGGTGGGGGCCGGTTGCTGAAAGCAGCAAATGGCTGGGTTAGCTCACCGAGGTGTCAGGCCTTTAAAGCTTACCCTTTGTGGACCCTGCCTTTCCTTGGGGAGGAGACTTGGCACCTCGCCGCAGGATGGGCTTTGTTTCAGGACCCCAAGAGCAGCATTCTCCCTACCAAGGGGTGCCGAAACATGTCTGGTGGTGCCAGCTGGTGAGCAGCCACTCAGGCAGGACACAAGAGATAGGTAGTTTTTTCAGGGGGCACCTCTAAGATGCCCTCTGAGTGCATTTTTCATGAAATCCCACACTGGCATCAGTGTGGGTTTAATGTGCTGAGAAGTTTGATACCAAACTTCCCAGTTTTCAATAAGGTCATTATGGTGCTGTGGAGTTCGTAATGACGACCTCCCATACCATATACTCTTCATGGCATTACTGCATATACAATGTCCAAGAATGAACTTAGACACTGTAGGGCTACAGGGCAGATGCACCGGCACCCTCACCACTGGCACAGTGCACCCAGCTAGAGGGGTGGCTTACCTCGGCCAGGGCAGTGGGTTGTCAGCATGGCACACAGGGATGTGGGCCATGCCGACTCTTCACTTTTGTTCTGCACCAAAACACCCAGCCTACAATGGCAGTGTGTGGGTGTAAAGGGACAGGGCCTCTAAGGGTGGCACAATAAGTGCTGCAGCCCTTAGAGACCTTACCTGGCCACAGTGCCCTTGGCACCTAGGGTACCATTTACAAGGGACTTACATGTGGCCAGAGAGTTGCCATTTGGGTTTTACAACAGTACATTTTAGGGAAAGAACATAGGCCCTGGGTACCTGGTTGATAGGAACCCAGGGCGCACTCGGTCAAAACACATCAACATTAGGCAAAATGTGGGAAGCAACCGTGCAAAAAGAGGGCACTTTCCAACAGGCCCTCCTCCTTTTTAAAAAAATATTAAAATAAAAAAGACGCAGACCCCGTGGGATGGAGTCCCCTGGGCCGAAAATAGCTCTGGGGGTGGGGCCACATGGCCCCCAACCTTTAAGATACAAAAATAATATAAAAAAGAAAAGCCCAGCCCTGGCGTATGGGGTCACCAGGGCCGAAATCGGCCTGGGGAAGTGGCTTTGAGGCCCCCCTCACCCATTGAAGAAAGAGCTGGTCCCGGGGGTTTGGGTCCCCGGGACTGGAAATGGCCCAGGGAAGGGGGCCACGCAGCCCTTTTCTCCTTTGAAATAAAAAATATATATATATTAACAATATTAACTCTGGCAAGTCGCCCAGAGGCCTCTTCCGCTTCACCACCACTCTGCCAATGCACCTCCTGGTGCTGTGGTGGTTAGGGGATGAAGTCCCCTTAGATGCTGAGGGTCCTTGGGATCCAGGAAGCCCTTCAGTTACTGCCAGTAAGTCCCAGTAAGCTGGATTGCTACGAGGACTTGGAGTCCTCGCTCCCTTTCTCCCCCACTCTGCAAACGCATCTCCTGGTGCACTTCTGGTTGGGGAATGATTTACACTTTACTCCAGAGGGCCTCAGGATTAAAGTGGGCTACTTCCCCCAACCAGTAGTGTGCCAGGAGGCTCATTTGCAGAGTGGTGGAGAAAGGGGGTGTGGCCCCTGACAAGCTCTCAGCAATCCAGCTGTGTGGGTCTTACAGGAGATGACAGTAGGGATAGTTGGCCCCCAAGGACCATCAAGAGACAAGGGTACTTCATCCTTCAACTAGTAGTGCACCAGGAGATGCAATTGCAAAGGAGTGGAGGAAGGGGGCATGGCCACCGAACACCTTTCAGCAAACCCACTGTGTAGGACTTACTGGAATTAACAGGAGGGGTAGTTGGCCCTCAAGGACCCTCTGGAGCCACGGGGACTTCATCCCCCTACTAGCAGTGCGCCAGGAGGCACGTTTGCAGAGTGGTGGAGAAAGGGGGCGTAGTCTCCGACAATCTCTCAGTAATCCTGCTGTGAAGGATTTACTGATGGTAACAGGAGGTGTAGTTGGCCCCAAAGGATGCCCTTGGGGGCCAAATAGCCCGCCTGTTACCTCCAGTAAGTCCCACACAGCGGGATTGCTAAAAAGGTCTTTGGAGGCCATGCACCCTTTCTCCACCAATCTGCAAATGCGACTCGTGTTGCACTACTGATTGGGAGATTAAGTCTACTTTACTCCTGAGGCACCTTGGAGGCCAAGACACCCTCCTGGTACTTCCTGTAAGTCCTACACAGGGATTTACTGAAAAAACTAAAGGTTACACAGGCGTTATAGTTAGGCTCAGGTGTCACTCATACAAAACCAAATTCAGCCGTTTAGTTAGTGAGCTAACTAACTCGCACACCCGCAATGCACTGTTTATGCCCTCACATATTACATCAGTCATGACCTGGTCAGTGATATCACTGATGACACCGCTGATGACATGTCAAATGACTTTCACAAATAGACAAGAGCGACCTATATGTCCTTGCGAACTGGGAGTTGCTAATAAGCAAAAACAATGTTCACAAGGAACTCATTAAATACATTATTACGGTTTCTACAAGGATTAGTATATCTTGTGCGAGTGAAGCAGAGACAGAGAAACATCTAGGATGGAACCTTAACTCAATTAGGTCAATTAATATTCTAACGATTTTATAGAAGCCCACAAAAACAAATATTCGAACTGTACTCACTTCAGCTGAAGTTTTTTTGCATAACGATATTAAAAAGTACAAAAACAGGCATAAACGAAATGTATGTATATATATGTATATATATTTATGTAAAATAATAACCAAAGCTGAACTGATTATGCTTCAAGTTATACTCCATTCTGGAGTACTGGTGTATGGGATACCACCTGTTATCATTGTACTAATGAGCATTTTGGTTAAGCTACACCCCATTTTAAAGCTAGAATAGGCTTTTGTAACAACTAACTCTATATAGCACTTAGTGTTTTTTGCACTAATTCATATCTCTGGTCCCCCTTTATTTGATTTCTGTTGTTTAGGTGTCCTTTTGATTAATGAGTTTTACTCTATTGTTCTAACTCAGATTAGAATGTGTTTTTTGTTTGGTGTCTTGTCTTAGTTACTGTTTTGAATGGAATAAATACATTACACATTGCCATTTGTTGAGCCTGTATGCGCTGTGCTATAGCTACCAAGGGGTTGAGCTCTGGTTAGATTAGTGACTTTGGGATGTTTACCTGATAACTTAGTGTTATTATTCCTTGTGATGGCACACCCCAAATAATAATCCACTCTCTATCTCTCTCTCTCTATCTATATCTATCTATCTATCTATCTATCTATCTATCTATCTATCTATCTATCTATCTATCTATCTATCTATCTATCTATCTATCTATCTATCTATCTATCTATCTATCTATCTATCTATCTATCTATCTATCTATCTATCTATCTATCTATCTATCTATCTATCTATCTATCTATCTATCTATCTATCCATCTATCTATCTATCCCTATCTATCTATCTCTATCTATCTATATATATATTCACAGAAAAAACCATAGGTTTCAGGGGTGTTATAGTTAGCTGCCCATTTCACTCGTACAAAACCATAGAAATTCCTCCGTTATAGTTAGTTCTGCTAACTATAACTCACGCGCCCGCAATGCACTGCTGATGATGTCACATATTGCATCATTCATGACATGGTCAGTGACATCACTGATGACATCACTGATGACATCTCAAATGACATCACTGATGACATCACTGATGACATCATCCACTGAATGTGGTTTAGTTTGAAATTTAAATATGTATTATATATATACCAATCTGTATTGAAGATTGAGAGGATATATAACTGTCTGGATGGAGGATTTAGTAGCTGTCTGACTGTCTTTTTAAGTGAGTAATTAAAAGTGTCTCACTTAATACATGGATTAGTAACAAAACTATGTGAATGTGTGCAGCACTGTCTCTGTTGTTGTATAACATGCTGCCTCAGTTGGTCACTAACTACATGAGTGTGTATATTAGTTATTGATTAGTTGGGTGAGTATTTGTATGGGACACTGAGTTTGTGTGTGGTTGGATGGGGTGTGTGTAACTCTATGCATAGATGTGTGAATGGTTGATTGACTAGGTGTATGGGTTTAAGAGTGCATGTGGAAACAGTTGTTTGGGTAACTGAGTGTATTTATTTGTGTGTTGGTGAGCGAATATATGTTTAGTTGTACATCTTCAACAAAGTAAAAAAATAAAAGGCATTGTATGTGAGAGTTGGTGTATATAAATAAGTTTGTGTAAGAGTCAGTGATTGTGAGAGTAAATATATGAATGAGTGTATAATTGTAATGGTGCTTTTTTAACATATTAACGATGAGTTACTATGTGTTTGAATAAATGAGGTGCCGTTGGATAATTGTGTAAGTGAGTAAATTTAAGTGCGATACATTTTTTTCATGAGTGAGTAGGATGACTGCATAACCGACTAAGATGACTGCTGATGTGTCAATGTCTATATATGTGTATAAGTGCATTTGATAGTGTTCTATTAATAAATGACTGCAAGTATAGATGATTCTGTTGTTGAATGGGTAGTTGTGTGTGTAGACTTAGGAATCAGTGAGTGGGTATGTAGTAACTGGTATTGGTGTGTCAATGGTTTCAAATATGGTACTCTGTATTTTACAGTGAGTGATGAAAGGTTATAATAGTGTATGATGTGGTGTATCGGATTGTCAAGTGGATGATGTCATCAGTGAAGTCATTTGAGATGTCATCAGTGATGTCACTGACCATGTCATGAATGATGCAATATGTGACATCATCAGCAGTGCATTGCGGGCGCGTGAGTTATGGAGGAATTTCTATGGTTTTGTACGAGTGAAATGGGCAGCTAACTATAACACCCCTGAAACCTATGTTTTTTTTGTGAATTTCTAAGGTTTTTTGATTGCTAATTTCTAACTATAACGTCTCTGAAACCTATGTTTTTTTTCAGTGAATTTCAAAGGTTTTTTAAATGCTAACTTTTAAGTGTGATAGTAGTTATATCTATTTTTTTGTACTGATTTTCTACAGTTTTTTAACTGTTTATTTATAAATATTTTATTCATTAAATAACATATATTTTTCTGAAAATTGCAAAAAACATTTTTTAATTAAAACTGAAATATTGATTAATTTTCTTGTTTTCATTTTTTAATTTAATATATCTATATCATTTTCTATAATAAAATTAAAAAAAAATTCGCAGTCGCGCACTCAAAGTGTACACATCACGGTGGGTGCGCGCATTCTAGCCGCCACTTTAGAAAAGTCATGAAGGATCCGCGTATGGTGTGCGACGGCTGCGTGTTTTTCAGTTACATCATATACATTTAATATCACGTGATATGCGCGATTGGTATGCGACCAGTCTGAGACTCCTGCGCCCGCGCATTCGCGACACATGCGCATTACGGTACAAGATGTTTGCGCGCTTGCGGGTCCCGCGTGACATCATATACGTGCTGGGGCGCGCTGGGTGCGCGACTCCCGCAAAAAAAATGTATGTTCCAAAATGATATGTGTGTCTTTAATATACATATTAAGGCAAGAGATTATGTAAGATATTCATCAAAATAATATATTTGTACTTATAAGAAACTTATATTATTTTTAAATATATTTTCGCGAAGTCGGGTGCGTGCGTCGTGAGTGCAGAAAACCAGGTCAGCAGAGCTGCTGTAGAGCCAGAGCACCAGGTCAGCAGAGCTGCTCTAGAACCTAAGAACTAGGGCAGCAGAGCTGCTCTAGAGTCAGAGAACCAGGTCAGCAGTGCTGCTGTAGAGCCAGAGAAACCAGGTCAGCAGAGCTGCTTTAGAGGGAGAGAAGTGAACCAGGTCAGCAGAGCTGCTTTAGAGCCAGAGAACCAGGCCAGCAGAGCTGCTTTAGAGCCAGAGAGCCAGGTTAGCAGAGCTGCTTTAGAGCCAGAGAACCAGGTCAGCAGAGCTACTCTAGAGCCAGAGAATCAAATCAGCAGAGCTACTTTAGAGCCATAGAACCAGGTCAGCAGAGCTGCTTTAGAGCCAGAGAACCAGGTCAGTAGAGCGGCTCTAGAGCCTAAGAACCAGGTCAACAGAGCTGCCCTAGTGCCAGAGAACCAGGTCAGCAGAGCTGCTGCAGAACCAGAGAAACCAGGTCAGTAGAGCTGCATTAGAGGGAGAGAACCAGGTCAGCAGAGCTTCTATAGAGCCAGAGAACCATGTCAGCAGAACTGCTTCAGAGCCATAGAACTGGGTCAACGGAGCTGCTTTAGAGCCAGAGAACCAGGTCTGCAGAGCTGTTGTAGAGCCAGAGAACTAGATCAGCAGAGCTGCTCTGTAGCATAAGAACTAGGTCAGCAGAGCTGCTCTAGAGCCAGAGAACCAGGTCAGCAGACCTGCTGTAGAGCCAGAGAAACCAGGTCAGCAGAGCTGCTTTAGAGAGAGAGAACCAGGTCAGCAGAGCTGCTTTAGAGCCAGAGAACCAGGTCAGCAGAGCTGCTCTAGCTGACACTGACTGACTGACACTGACTGACTGACACTGACTGACTGACACTGACTGACACTGATTGACACTGACTGACACTGATTGACTGACACTGACTGACTGACACTGACTGACTGACACTGATTGACTGACACTGACTGACTGACACTGATTGACTGACACTGACTGACACTGATTGACTGACACTGACTGACTGACATTGACTGACATTGACTGACACTGACACTGACTGACTACTCTCTACTACTCTACTACTGACTCTCTACTACTCTCTACTACTCTCTCTCTACTACTCACTCTCTACTACTCTCTACTACTCACTCTCTACTACTCTACTACTCTCTACTACTCACTCTCTACTACTCACTCTCAACTACTCTCTCTCTACTACTCTACTACTCACTCTCTACTACTCACTCGCTACTCTCTACTACTCAATCTCTACTACTCACTCTCTACTACTCACGCTCTACTACTCTCTACTATTCACTCTCTACTACTCACTCTCTACTACTCACGCTCTACTACTCTCTACTACTCACTCTCTACTACTCTCTCTACTACTCACTCTCTACTACTCACTCTCTACTACACACTCTTTACTGCTTGCTCTCTGCTACTCTACTACTCTCTAGTACTCACTCTAATACTCACTCTCTACTACTCTCTACTACTCACTCTCTACTACTCCACTACTCTCTACTACTCACTCTCTACTACTCACGCTCTACTACTCTACTACTCTCTACTACTCTCTCTCTACTACTCACTCTCTACTAGTCACTCTCTACTACTCTCTACTACTCACTCTCTACTACTCTCTACTACTCACTCTCTACTACTCTCTCTACCACTCTCTACTACTCACTCTCTACAACTCTCTACTACTCACTCTCTACTACTCTCTCTCTACTACTCTCTACTACTCACTCTGCTACTCACTCTCTACTACTCTCTACTACTCACTCTCTACTACTCACTCTCTACTACTCTCTACTACTCACTCTCTACTACTCTCTACTACTTTCTACTACTCACTCTACTACTCACTCTCTACTACTCTCTACTACTCACTCTCTACTACTTTCTACTACTCACTCTACTACTCACTCTCTACTACTCTCTACTACTCACTCTCTACTACTCTCTCTACTACTCTCTACTACTCACTCTCTGATACTTTCTCTACTACTGTCTATTACTCTCTACTACTCACTCTCTACTCTCTATTACTCGCTCTCTACTCTCTACCTCTCTACCTCTCTCTCTACTACTCTCTACCTCTCTACCTCTACCTCTCTATCTCTACACCTCTACCTATACACCTCTACCTCTCTACCTCTCTGTACACGCACACATATGCACATATATATATGCATAAATATGCATATGCATTTATATATGTATGTGTATATATATACATATATAAACATATAATCTGCATATCTATATAAATATAAATTCATGCAAACATATACATATACATATATGCATACATATGCATGGTATGTATATGAAATTTTGAAAAACACTAATAAAAGCAAAGCTAAAAAGCCACCGAATTATAAACAGAATTGCTTTAACTTAAACGAGGGCGAGACCTATTGCATTTTCAATGCTTGTTTACTTTGGTTCCATCAAGAAGGCATTCAGATGTGACACATTTGCCATAAATTCTGAATGGTAGCACTCTAGTTCCTCATTAGATCACTGTAGCAAAGCTACTGCTCACCATGGAAGTCTGCTGCTGGTATTCAAAGTGCATGTTTCAGTCTGCATGTCAGAACTTTTTAATGAAATAGAAGAGGATTTGAGAAGTCAAAATGTGCCCTAAGTTTTCTTTCTGCAGCACTAATCATAATTTCTATGGCAAAATGAACCCCCTCATGTTTTAAATGTTACCACTTTATTCCAATCAAGATGGCTTCAGGTGTGCCATACCTTTGTCATAAGTAAGACTGTTAGCGCTCTAGTTGTTCTTTAAAACACTCTGGGATTTCTGTCATTGGGCTACATCTCGGTGATATTTGTGCTTTATTTGGGCTCTTTTGTCTCTGGTGGCCATCTTGGGAACCTTGTTATGAAGATTCCTAATTTCTTCATTTACTGCAGTCTCCTCAGTAGGCATACTGTCAGTTTTTTACTTTGATTCAATGAAGAAGGCATTCAGATGTGTCACACATTTGCCATAAATTCAGAATGTTAGCACCCTAGTCGCTCATTAGATCACTGTAGTAAAGCTACTGCTCACCAGGGAAGTCTGCTGCTGGTATTGAAAGTGCATGTTTCAGTCTGCATGTCAGAATTCTTTAATGAAATAGAAGAGGATTTGAGAAGTCACTCAAAATGTGCCCTAATTTTTCTTTCTGCAGCACTAATCATACATTCTATGGCAAAATGAACCCTCTCATTTTGTTCCTTTTTAAATTAAATGTTTTAAATTTTACCACTTTATTCCAATCAAGATGGCTTCAGGTGTGCCATACCTTTGTCATAAGTAAGACTGTTAGCGCTCTAGTTGTTCTTTGGAACACTCTGGGAAGCTGCAGTAGAACACAAAGGAATCAACTGACAGTCTCTGCCCTTGTTGGATGTACATGTTTTACTGAGAATGTCAGACTTCATTCTCACATGACTGAGAAAGATAATGTGAATTTACAGAAAATATGCTCTCAGTTTAGCTTATAGATCACCTTCCAAACCTCTGTGGGAAAAGCATGTGAAAATAGTTTTCTCTCAAACATGATTCATGATATCCCAGCAGAAGGCCTTTTCACATGGTAAAATCACCTTAGAACATACCACAATTCCTAAAATCAGTATGGTACCATCAACAAATGATTTATAATGTAACTAAAGTCTTAAAACCTTCTATTAACTGCAATGCTTTTTAATGAGGTGTTATCATGTATATTTGTCCCAAGATGGCTGCCAACACTTCTTGGATGAAGTGCTGACAGCCAATCAGATCTCACAATGAGATGTGTGGTTAGGCTCCGCCCAGTTATGTATATGATTTTACTTTTGATTTTCACAGGAACTACAGAACGTATTTACACCATATATGCAAAGGCACATGCCTGACCTGAGGACTACCTCTTTGCCAAGTTTCACGTAATTCTGTTCAGCCGTTCGGGTTATACCTTCGACTAAAGGTCCTATGGAAAAATGCATGGGGAAAACGCGTTTTGAGACCCCCCCTTTTTCTCAGCCCCCGCTTGACAAATCACCCCGAGACTTTCAGGGTAGGAGCTGAATGGAGCGCCCCATTTGTTTTGAAAATTTCGCGAGGATTCGTCAACCGGCGCCAAAGTTATTCAAAATAGAATTTTGAGATTTCCTATGGAAACTAGGTTGTAACTATAACTATCTACTGGCGACTGCCAGTAGATAATATATATATATATATATATATATATATATATACATATATATATATTCCAAACGACTTCCTGACGTGAGGGGCGCCACAGCCTCTCGGGTCGGGGCCCAACCAGGTGCGCCAGACACCTTAAATATTCCAAAAGAAAACATGTACTATTTCGTAACATGATGCAGGCCACACCATCAGTGCTTCGCAAAATCCTTTATCTTAAGGCAAACAGAAGGCATAACGCGTTTCAACTCAAACGAGTCTTTGTCAAATGCTCATATTCATTGGGCAAGTTCATTGGTTCTTTTAAATGTTCAAAGCTGTAAACATTAAGAATGGACTCAGTCCGCCTTAAGATAAAGGATCTTGCGAAGCACTGATGGTGTGGCCTGCATCATGTTACGAAATAGTACAGGCACGCTCATTACGGATGTATTTGGATGTGGACAGAGTCCCTCGAGGGCTACGAATTTTACTGGCTCCTAGTTATGAGGCACCTAACCCGCTCATGATGAGGGAGTGGGCGGAATGTAATTTAGATTCTTCTAAACGTCTCATGCAGATATTGATCAAATATGCGGATATTGATCGCGCAGCTCTACTGGAGGAAATATCCAAATTAAATGATGAAATTGAGACAATGGAACCGAAAGAGAAAAAAAACAAATTACGCCAAGAAATGTTATCAAGGCTCAAAAAAGAAGAGGACAAAATAATAGAACGAAAAGCCTTTAAATTCAGACGAGATAAAACAGACTATGAAGTGGGCCAAATTTTCACCTTTTCCAAAAAATATGAAGCACTAAGAGCAAGCAAAGGACAGAAGGTACGATTAGTTTCATCTAGAGTGCACGAAGCAGGCGAAATGACCTCCGGGACATCGTCGGATTTAAGCTCAATCCCGGACAGTGACTCAGATAGAGGCTCAACATCTAACATCAGCGGGCAAAAACACACACTTGACGAAGAACTCAGTTTTTTATGTGTGGACAGGCGACAAACTCTTCGCCCACGGCAAGAGAAAAACAACTCGGACCTACAAAAAACCACAAACGCAAACAACGACGAAAGGCAAGTAAGACAAGGAACAAATCAGAAAAGACGCGGCACTTGGAGAAGAGGCAAATAGAAGAAACTAGTAATGAAGGAGACATCAACAAAACAATTGTGAACCTTTCTGAAATAACATTAAGTGAAAACGAGAAGAAAATTCTTAATCTTGGCCTCACATACTGTCCACCCAATAACTTCAACTACACCAAGACGAGACTTGATATATTTAAGAGCACTCGAAAATTAAAACTTAAGAAATATTTCAGATTAAACAACATCAATAAAAAACCCGTTCTACCAAGCGGTGAATGCCAAACAACTCCTATGCCAAGTCAATCTGAGACATCCTTCCTCAACGAGATGCAAGAATTGTGGGACCCATCGCATAGCACAAGCTCTGAGGAAAATCAAATAGTGACCTCTACTTCCAGTCAACAGCATGAGGGCAATGAATCAAATGTGAACACCCATAATCCTGGAACAAAAACAAGCTTCAAACCGAAGTCCAGGTTTATCCCAGTGATGTTACGGGATTCAATTGATCTATTTCATGACCAAGTAACTAAGGAATTAAAAGCCCTCAACAGCAAAATCTACAGCAGCACAAGGAAGTACAATAATAAAAGATGAGGACTACAGGAACTTGATTATCAAACTTCAAGAAAATAAAAATGTGATTGTCCGTGCCTCAGACAAAGGTGGCAATATTGTACTAATGTCCAAGGAAAACTACTGCAAGGAAGCTTACAGTCAGCTAAACGACAGAACATGTTATGCTAAATTCAGCAGTGTGGAATTAAAGAACATGTATGCAATATATAATAAAAGCCTGTCAATGTGGAAAACAAATGGCACACTCACGGGAGATGAATATAAATTTTTGAAAAATAACCATCCCATTGTACCGACTATCTACTTCATTCCCAAATTACACAAAGACCCTACAAATCCACCTGGGAGACCCATAATATCAGCCAAGAACTGCCATCTTGAACACACTTCCCAATATATAGATTTTTTCCTGCAGGACCTAGTCAAAGCTTTACCGTCATATGTGAGCGACACCAGTGATTTTCTAAGAAAAATACTCAACCTTGAATGGAAAAATGGCTTTCACTTCATAGCACTCGATGTCGTCTCTCTATACACGAGTATTCAACACAATGATGGACTACGAGCCATAGACTTTTTCTTAGACAAAGCTCTTGACACAAGCAAAGAACACAAGTCTATGCTAATTAAGATGATTACGTTCTGTTTGGAAAATAATGTGTTTATGTTTAACAATATGCTATATAGACAAACAAGAGGCGTGGCGATGGGGGCCAGCTTCTCCCCCAGCTACGCATGTCTACACATGGGTTGGTGGGAGGAGCTGGTCCTCAGAACTCAGCATCATGACAAAGTCAGTTCTCATGTAAAACTTTGGCTGCGTTTTATTGATGATTTGTTCGTAGTATGGGATGGTAGCAAGGAAGAAGCACAAAAATTTGTACAATATATCAATGTCAATGACTTAAATCTAAGCTTCACAGCGGACATCAGTGACTCTACAGTAACATTCTTAGACACCCAGGTGTACATTAAGGGGAACCAAATAGTCACAAAGTTGTTCCGCAAGAAAACAGCAGGCAATTCCACACTGCACGCGAGTAGCTCACATGTTAAGCATCTAATAACCAGTATCCCTTATGGGGAAATGCTTCGTCTTAGACGTATACATAGCCTTGAAAGTGATCTCATATTAGCCCAGAATGAAAGTAGAAAAAGATTTCAAGAAAGGGGTTATTCAAAAAAGGTTATACAAAATGCGATCACTAAATCTATGCTCAAAAACAGGGAAACACTTCTCTTTGAAAGGCAAAGCACACATGAAACTGTATTGGATGATAATACCAGGGGTGACTTTAGAATCATACTACAACACAGCCAACAACGGGCAAAGATTGAATCAATCATAAACCGCAATTGGTCCATGGTTCTTAGTGACCCCGTCATAGGATCTGAACTTCCGAAAAGACCCCCAATAACTTACAGTAGAAGCCGCTCCATGAGAGATGACTTAGTTAAAACAAGCCCAGAAGTCATAGAATCTACGAGCTGGCTCCAAACTCACAAGGGTTTTTTTAAAATGCAAAACGTGTAAAGCTTGCATACAGGGTGAAAACAAATCATGTTATATCAACCCCTTCAGTGAGAAAAAACACAAAATACCTAAGCTCCTAACATGCAAAACAGATTTTGCCATATATGTACTATCATGCCCATGCAACCTACAATATGTGGGTAGCACAAAATTACAAGTACACAAACGCATACTACAGCACCTAAGGGCAATTACCAATCAAGATGAGACATATCCTGTAGCCCGACATTTCAAATCTGAACACGGCTCCCGAAGCAGTGAATTAAGGTATTTTGTGATAGACTCAATCCCAGCCAGCAGAAGAGGGGGCGACAGAGAGCATAGATTACGTCAACTCAAAACCAAGTATATCCTGGAACTGAATACCAAACACCCAACAGGCCTCAATGCTACAGAAGATCTTTATACATGCCTATGACTTTTCTATACAAGATAAGAACCCACAGATTACTGGGGTCATTAGTTGACCATCTATGCAATATGTCATAGGGAGAATGTTGTAATTTATAAGATCCTTTTAATCAATCACAACTTAATTTTAAGAAATAGAACTTTTACAAGGATTTTATAAGTATTTATTGGACTAGCACTGTACTAGGTTTTAGGGGTTTTGGGGGTTTTATATTCATTCACTCTTTTAAATATATATTTATTTATGTACTTATTTACTATTCATAAGAACATATTGTACAAACATAATATTATCTATTACAGACTATATTATGACATTTACTCATTTGTACTTTATGAAACATGATATTCATTTATAGATTCACATATGTATTTATTTATTTATTTATTTAACCATCGAGTGCCCCACCCTCCAGATGACTAAATTAAAGTTTACACATCTTTCATCAAAACCTTAAATGTTGTTCCACTTTAATGGGAACATTACCATTTACAGTTATGCATCAATCCATAAATATCAATATTTGTCTAAGGGAGATATTCACTTGTACATACATAATATTACAACTTTGATCTTGTGTAGAGCACAATTACAATCATTTGTTGTGTTTTTGAGACCTTTTGAGACCTTTTGTAACTCAATCTGAATAACTAATAAGCATCACTGGATTGTTTTTGCAGATATCATCTGTATCTTGCACATTTACGCATTAGGGACTTATCCAGTTTATTATACCACCCCAATGTCTACCTGCAACCTAATACCCCAATATGAGCTGACCACATCAAATTTTATTATTAACCACAACACTTATGTAATCAAAATTTGGTTTATATTAGACAGACCGGAATCGCATGTATAAACAGTATCACTGGGGCTCCAGTGACAACAGTGGGGAAAATAATTCTTCTCACGGATAACTATATGCATGCAATCAACTATTATTGCTCTTTTCAGGTTGTTATTTTGCAAGGAATCCTACCTATTTGCATTTATGCAAACTAGCGGAGTTATATATATTTACTTTTTACTTTTTGCACTTAGAAATCATGCGCCAATCAGGGGTAATATTGGTAGGACAACTAATACTCGCATATGCACTAAACATATGTCCTATCTGACACCAATATTATCCACTTTGTCAAAGGATGTATATTTGGTTTCATACTATGTACCCCCACAAGCATCATGCACTTTTTGCACTTTTTTTTACATTGGTTTTTAGGCATAAAATTCATAGTTTAAGCTCAAGGCATCAAATTAACATGCATGAATTACTGACAGACTAGCATCTTGTTCTAATGAAACCCTAGCCTATGTATTTAAACCAGAAATCTATTTTATCCAATTTTAATGGTTTTTAAGGTTTTTTATAAACTTTCCTGTCAAATTACATGTAATTTTACCCGCTGTATTTTACACGTAGTTTTAACCTGGAACGAGTATGGAACCACCAACTACTAGCTAGCAGTCTGTCATCTATGTCATTTGTTGTTTGTAGAAAATGCCAATCAGCTTGCTTGTTATTCACACCATATAAACCTATGAAATGTAACTTTACCGTGTCATGTGATCAAGGCCCATGCTCGGGCTGAAACGCGTCATGGCGGCATGGTGATTTTGCAATAAACTCAATTTTTGCACGAATCTGTGGTCCGTATCCGTTTGTCAGAAGCGACATTATCGGAGTTCTTGTATATATATATATATATATATATATATATATATATATATATATATATATATATATATATATATATATATATATATATATATATATATATATATATATATATTATCTACTGGCGGTCGCCAGTAGATAGTTATAGTTAGGACCGTGTTTCCATAGGAAATCTGAAAATTCTATTTTGAATAACTTTGGCGCCAATTGATGAATCCTCGCAAATTTTTCAAAATGGGTGAGGCGCTCCGCTCCGCTCCTACCCTGAAAGTCTTGGGGGGATTCGTGAAGCGGGGGCTGAGAAAAAAGGGGGGTCCCAAAACACGTTTTTCCCATGCATTTTTCCTTAGGGACCTTTAGTCCAAGGTACAGCCCGAACGGCTGAACAGAATTACTTGAAATTTGGCATAGAGGTAGTCATCAGGTCAGGGATGTGCCTTTTGGATATCTGGAGTCAATCTGTTCAGTAGTTGCTGAGAAAATTGCAGTTAAAAGTACATATATATCTATAAGCGCGCACCGTACGCGCACCGTAAGCTTACCGTACGCGCACGATGCCGTGCGCGAGCGTAATTCTGATTGGTTGTTACATGACGGTAAACATTCCACTCGGTCGAAATCAGGAAGTGTCAGCCGCCATTTCGTGTGTCTCACACTAAAAAACAAAGGTGGAGAACGTGAAAAGGGGGAAAGGTAGAGAGTTGGAGACCCCCTAGCCTTTGTCAGGGGTTCCAAGAAGGACTCAGAAGTGTGAAAAATACATTTTAATTTTTTTTTTTTAAATCGCGGGGTAAGCGTAGCGTGCGCGTACGGTAAGCGTATGGGGGTAAAA
Organism: Triturus cristatus; assembly: GCF_964204655.1. Classification (NCBI taxonomy): domain Eukaryota; kingdom Metazoa; phylum Chordata; class Amphibia; order Caudata; family Salamandridae; genus Triturus; species Triturus cristatus. The sequence goes on along the minus strand of NC_140589.1, from coordinate 176,877,346 downwards.
CATTTTTTTAAAAAAGGATTAAAAATCAAAAATAAATGTTTAAATCTTGGTTGGCTCTAAAAAGAGCCGTTGTGTTTATTGAGTGGTTTTTTTTGGTACCTACAAGTAAGTACGGATGCACAGTCTAAAGTTCAAGAGGAAGACTCTGTTCCCTTCATCATTGAAATGTACACCGTCTCCTCTATAAATGTCTTGCATGTTGTAACGCAAGTTGTTGTGGTATATAGAACCCATACCATAGTCTCTGAGGAAAGCAGAAACAGACTTATTGACGTGCTTTCTTGCTTTGTCAATCTGTGGACAAAATTGGTTGGACCAGTTCCACTTTTGCCTTTGGCATATATTAGAATATACAAAGGCAGTTTGTGGAAAAAGTGACATTAATTGCACAAAGGTGTCCTTAATAAGCATTTCCAGACCTACCCCAGTTAAAGTGCCTAGGTCATTTCCACCACAGTGCACAATAATAAGGTCAGGCTGTGGGAGATGTAGAAAGGTTTTCACCAAAGGCATTAATTGGTGCCACTTTAACCCTCTCTGACCAATCCATTTAATGTCTACATTTGGCAAAGCAAGATCTTTCACAATACCTCTTTTTTCTGCAAACTTTTCACTCCAGAAGACATAGCTGTGACCTACAATCCACACTGTGAACATCTTCCAAGGAGATGTGGATGCACTCAGAAGGTGTGTTTCAGTAGAATGGTAATATGAAAAGAAAGAAAGATGTAAAATGGAGAATAACATACTTTAAAAAAAAAAAAAGAACTGATTGGTTGATTCAAACCATTTTACCGTTAAAACTAGGCTGTATGTTTAGATTTTTACAAGCATGTTTTGTATTGGTGCAGAAAAATGTGTACCCACAGAACATTAATTTGGATTTGCTGTTAGGTTTGAAAAGTCAAACACTCTTGCTCTTTGGATTAGAAACATTGTGTACTGAACTTCTGACCTCTCTGCTCACACCAGTGTTCCATGACCTGTTGCTATGGTAGCAGGCAGAAGTCAAGTTGGGGGAAGGGAACATTTGGAAAGGGTTGAAATTACCAACCAATAGAAATGTGTGATTCCATTTGAAAAAATGAGGGAAACACTGTGATTTGGAGTTAACATGTATATGTGTGAAAAAAGAGAGGGAAACTTTGCCATTAACTGGTTCTGGTGAGAGGAGAGAGGTGTACAGCTCAGAGATTCTGGCTCTGATGATCTGTTTGAGTGCCACATTGCTTTCTGAACTCACTACTTTTAAAGGTGAGTTATGAATTTGAGAGGGAATGTATGTGATGCATTTTGATATAAATAATAGAAATGTGATTGGTTTTTAAAGATGTTTTTCACATTTTGTATTTTGGGAGATATTTAATTGTCTTGAACTTGTAAGATATTATTGAGAATGTCTTCAGCATAAGTTAAGGTGTACTGGTATCACCCAGAAATAATGTTTTCTGCCTAGAATCACACCATGAGTCTGTGTGCACACAGGAATTGTTAACAGAGATTTAATTTGTGTTGCTCTTGGTATGTTAGCCTTGCACTTGCAGGAAATGGGCAGTTTGTTTTCTTGAACTATGATGGTTAGCATTCAGCAGAAATCACTTTTCACAAATGAGAGGCAAATGCAAACACATTTGAAAATAGCATGGTACATTTTCTTAGCACTTTAAAAGTTGTGTTTTACATTTTATGTTAAGGAAGATATTTTAGTGCGTTGAACATGTCAGATATTATGGAGTATGTCGTCACCATAAGTTAAGGTGTACTGGTATCACCCAGGAATACTGTTTTCTGCCTACAATCACACTATGAGTCTGTGTGCACAAAGGAATTGTTGTCAGAGAATTAATTTGTGTTGGTCTGGTTCTGTAAGAATGGCATTCATAGGAAAAGCGCAGCTTGTTTTTTTTAACTGTGATGGTTTGTATTCAGCATAAAAACAGCTGTTTGGGCAAGTGCTGTTTTCTGTTTCTGAAACAAATAATGAAAATGTGTCAGACTGTTAGAGTAATTATCACTTGCTCTAGCACAGTAGTAAGTGTGCTTTTAAATTGCAAATCAAATTTCATTTTCTGCCTGGAATCACACCATGAGTCTGTGCGCACACAGGAATTGTTCTCAGAGATTCAATTAACCCTTACTACACATGTAGTGGTACATACATGTCTCCAATGTTTATGCATTTGCGCAAGCGTCCATGCAGATCTCTTTTGCACCTGACAGTAGACAGTCTCTAGAAGGACAATTTTAGCAGAGAGCAAGCTGTTTCTCATGTACAGTCATGCTTACTATTCAGCGCTGTGTGGTGTTTCAGATAGCAGTGAGTAATGCTAATACATTGAACATCACCAAGGCTCATTTCCTTTACCAAAGTGTAGTACGTCATTCAGGTTGCACATGTCCATGGTCTCAAAAAGCTGTTTGGGCAAGTGCTGTTTTCTGTTTCTGAAACAAATAATGAAAATGTGTCAGACTGTTAGAGTAATTATCACTTGCTCTAGCACAGTAGTAAGTGTGCTTTTAAATTGCAAATCAAATTTCGTTTTCTGCCTAGAATCACACCATGAGTCTGTGCGCACACAGGAATTGTTCTCAGAGATTCAATTAACCCTTACTACACATGTAGTGGTACATACATGTCTCCAATGTTTATGCATTTGTGCAAGCGTCCATGCAGATCTCTTTTGCACCTGACAGTAGACAGTCTCTAGAAGGACAATTTTAGCAGAGAGGAAGCTGTTTCTCATGTACAGTCATGCTTACTATTCAGCTCTGTGTGGTCTTTCAGATAGCAGTGAGTAACGCTAATACATTGAACATCACCAAGGCTCATTTCCTTTACCAAAGTGTAGTACGTCATTCAGGTTGCACATGTCCATGTTCTCAAAAAGCTGTTTGGGCAAGTGCTGTTTTCTGTTTGTGAAACAAATAATGAAAATGTGTCAGACTGTTAGAGTAATTATCACTTGCTCTAGCACAGTAGTAAGTGTGCTTTTAAATTGCAAATCAAATTTCGTTTTCTGCCTAGAATCACACCATGAGTCTGTGCGCACACAGGAATTGTTCTCAGAGATTCAATTAACCCTTACTACACATGTAGTGGTACATACATGTCTCCAATGTTTATGCATTTGTGCAAGCGTCCATGCAGATCTCTTTTGCACCTGACAGTAGACAGTCTCTTGAAGGACAATTTTAGCAGAGAGCAAGCTGTTTCTCATGTACAGTCATGCTTACTATTCAGCGCTGTGTGGTGTTTCAGATAGCAGTGAGTAACGCTAATACATTGAACATCACCAAGGCTCATTTCCTTTACCAAAGTGTAGTACGTCATTCAGGTTGCACATGTCCATGGTCTCAAAAAGCTGTTTGGGCAAGTGCTGTTTTCTGTTTCTGAAACAAATAATGAAAATGTGTCAGACTGTTAGAGTAATTATCACTTGCTCTAGCACAGTAGTAAGTGTGCTTTTAAATTGCAAATCAAATTTCGTTTTCTGCCTAGAATCACACCATGAGTCTGTGCGCACACAGGAATTGTTCTCAGAGATTCAATTCATGTTACTCTGGTTCTTTCAGAATTGCATTCGTAGGAAAGGGGAAGCTTGTTTTCTGGAACTGTGATGGCTACCATTGAGCCCAAATTAATATGTCACAAATGAGAGGGCAATGCAAAGACATTTGACATCAACATGGTAGATTTTCCTTCTACTCCTGCAATGGGTCATGTAGTTTGTACATGTTCAAAAGTTCAATTAACCCTTACTAGTCATGTAGTGGTACATACATGTCTCCAATGTTTATGCATTTGTGCAAGCGTCCATGGAGATCTCTTTTGCACCTGACAGTAGACAGTCTCTAGAAGGACAATTTTAGAAGAGAGAAAGCTGTTTCTCATGTACAGTCATGCTTACTACTCAGCGCTGTGTGGTGTTTCAGATAGCAGTGAGTAACGCTAATACATTGAACATCACCAAGGCTCATTTCCTTTGCTAGAGTGTAGTACGTCATTCAGGTTGCACATGTTCATGGTCTCAAAAAGCTGTTTGGGCAAGTGCTGTTTTCTGTTTCTGAAACAGATAATGAAAATGTGTCAGACTGTTAGAGTAATTATCACTTGCTCTACTACAGTAGTAAGTGTGCTTTCAAATTGCAAATCAAATTTCGTTTTCTGCCTAGAATCACACCATGAGTCTGTGCGCACACAGGAATTGTTCTCAGAGATTCAATTCGTGTTACTCTGCTTCTTTTAGAATTACATTCGTAGGAAAGGGGAAGCTTTAATATGTGTTGGCTTCATTGTGTTTTTCACTTGTAGGAAAGGGGTAGATAGTATTATAAGATTTGAAAAGCACAAAAAAAATATACCAATAAATTTCAATTACATAAAGGTATTTTTATTTTAGATTCTTTCAGATATTGTTGACCAACAGTGAAATAAATTAAAGATGCCTATAAAATCAAGGAAGAGAAAAGAACAGAAAAAACATTTATATTTGAAGACAACTCGAGGACTCAAATTAGTAGAAGATGCTCATGTTGGAAAAAAGAAAAAGTCTTCGGGTAAGCAAACTAAGGATTTTTAAAAAAATATCTTCAAAAAAAGAACAAATTTGAAAAATGTCCATGCCACAAATACAGTTTCAAGTAGAAAACAACAGGACAAAAGTCAGAAATTACAAACTGCTAATGTCGAATTAGAAGCAATAAAGATTGACTTAAAAAGAAAAACAGCATTTAAAGACATTCGTAGAAAAATGTTTCAGAGAAGAGTGATGTCCAATTTGCTAAAGGATGTGAAAAAATATAAGAAGAAAGGGAAATTTATTAAGCGAAAAAAAGATGTTGAAACAATTGTAGCTAAGGCTTTAGATATTAAAAAGAAAACTATTCATTTTAATTTTGAACAGGATCCGTACATTAGATAAAATGGTTAATGTAATGAAGTCACAAAGCAAAACCAAAAGAGTAGTGAAAAGAAATAACTTTTGTAAAGTGTTTTTAGGAGAATGGATGCATAGTTCAAGTACTGAACCATTTTTTAATGAAGAGAGTTATCTTCAAAGTAATAGTTTGCTGCATGCAGTTGACACCAGTGGCCGAGCTTATGAAGTGAAAGATGGTTGTATAATGGAAAAGGAGAAAATGGTTCCAAGAAATGAGGAAGAAGTGTTAGCTGATGAGCTTATGGGGAGATGTCCTAAGACCCCAGTGTACACTTGGAATTGTAGTAGTATTTGTACTGTATGACAGGAATCTATTGATAAATTACGTGAGTTTTTAAGAGAAGATAGTAAAAAAAAGTGTTAAACAGAAGATTAAGATGCTTCAAAGACTAGATCCATGTAGAGTGAGAGAAAATACTGGTTTGCAAGGACATTCTCTGGCTTGTCTTTCTAGGAAAGTTTGCCGAAGTGTTTTTCACCATTTTAGGATGCTGGCAGTTCATCATACTGAAATGAGAAAGTTTGTGAGAAGATTGTATTTTGCTAAAAGTCCAGCACTAAAGTTAAATGAGTTGAATAGGGCTCTGTTTCGTGGATCTGTATCAGATGTAGAAAAGGTTACTGATGAAATTCAGTTTTGTTACTTTGGTCCGGAACAAGAAAGTGCAGGTAATGATACAGTTATTGAAGAAAATGTGGAAGAGAATGTAGAACCCACTGTTAGTAGAATTTTGAAGATCAAATGACAAAATTTACTATCATCTCTAATGAAAGACCAAATATTACTTGTATTTGTTGCCGGAGAACCCATTATAAAATTCAAACAAGGTATGTTGATCTCTATAAAAAAAGTGAAAAAGAAAAACATACTAAGTGGTTGGATTTTGCTACATATTTATTTCTTGAAAATTGTTTTGATTTGGGTGAATATCACCGTATTTGTAAATACTGTTATAACAAGTTAGAAGAAAATAAAATGCCAGCAAGAGCTGTACATAATAATTTAGAATTGGTTGAAATTCCTGCAGAACTTAGTGATTTAAATACGTATGAGTCTATACTCATACAATGTGTCCATCCGTTCCAGACTATAGTTCGTATGGAGCCCAAAACAGGCAAATTACCTCCTTCGGATTTACAAAGAGGTTTAAAAGGGAGAGTTGCCTATTTGCCATTGGATTTGAAAAAAAATATGAAAACTATTGATGCAGATAGATGGGAAACTGAACCATTAGTTATTCTGGTTAATGGAGTACCAACAAAGAATAAGAAAATTTGGCAGGAGCTGGTAGATGTACAAAAAGTACAAAGAGCAAATTAATATTTGAAAAAAAAAAAAATGGTATGAAACAATTTATATGGATGAAGAGGAAGAAGTTTTACTACCAGACTCAGGAATACAAGCTGGGCAAATTGAAAAAGTGGATAAGTCAAAAGAAGAAGAAATTTATGAACATTTCAGCATACATCCTCTACATTCAAAAGAAGTTATGGCAAACACTATTGATCTATTTCAGATGAAGAAAGCACAAGGAACTCCCGTGAGTGTATGGGAGGAGAGCTTGGAAGCTCGTTGTTTTCCCCAGCTGTTTCCTACAGGAAAAGGTGGACGATATGATGAACGTCCAGTACAGATTCCTGCTTCTGAGTATCAGACTACAAGATTATATGCAGAAGATCCCAGATTTCGTCAAAGTATTCCTTATTTGTTCCATCTTTCATTTGAAAGTGACTTGTCAGCACTATCTTATGCAGTAAATCACATTTTGAAAACTGGAGTACATCTACGTAATGTGACTGCAACGAATTTTATGAACAAAGTGCAACAGCGAGATGATCATTTGAAATCTCAATTGATTAATCTAATGGCTTGTCAGCGAGGGACTAATGAATATTGGTACCGACGCCATGGAGAATTGAAGTGTATGTTACGGAATTTAGGAACTCCAACATGGTTTATCACCCTAAACTGTGCTGAGTACGCTTGGGATGATCTTCTGGATTTTCTTCGAGAGGCAAATTCAAATATTGAAAACATCCAATACAAGACAGCAGGAGAATTGTGCTCATTGGATCCGGTTAATGTTTGCAGATATTTCAATCATAGATTTGAGGCTATGATGTCCTTCATCTGCAATAAAAAAAATCCACCTCTTGGAGAAGTTGTGGATTTCTTTTGGAGAAAAGAGTACCAAGCCAGAGGTGCTCCTCATATTCATATGCTGTTGTGGATCAAGGATGCCCCAAAATTTGGAACAGATTCGGATGATGCAGTTTTAAGTTTCATCGAAGGATATGCAACATGTGCTATACCTAAAAGCACAGAAGAGAAACACTTAAAAGAGCAAGTTTTACGTTTCCAAAGTCATCGCTGCGGAAAATACTGTCGACGAAAGTACAAGAGTAAAGAAAAATTCTACACAAAATGTCAATTTGGATTTCCACGACCTGTTCTTTCAAAAGGAAGAGTCAACAGTTTTATATCAGCTGTGCGACATACTATTACAAGAAAATCGCCTAAGAATACCTACAACCTAAGAAGAAAAGAAGAGTCAAAATATATAAATGACTACAACCCAGTCATGTGGAATGTAAACATGGATATACAGTATGTTGCTGACAATTCTATTGCTGTTGCTCCGTATGTCACATCTTACATCACTAAATCTGAGAAAACGGAATTGAAGGAAATGTGGGAAGAGATTTCTCACGAGAAGACTGTCAGTAAAAAGCTATACAGTTTCAGTTTAAAGATGTTATCGCATCGAGAAATTGGATCCTACGAATGCTCAGATAGGTTATCATCTGCAAGTCTGTTCTCCAAATCCAGAAGAATAATTTGGGTAAGTTTAGGCCTTGCAGGAATGAGAAATCGGGTACTGAAATCTGTTGGAGAGATTGAATATTTGGCAGAGAATGACCCGGAAAGTACAGATATTTTGAAATCAAACATGTTGGACACATATTACCCAAAACGAAGTCGTCATCTTGAGAACATGTGTCTCTATGAAGTGCTGCAGAACTATATTTTTACACGGAAAGCCACAGAAGACATCAACAATGGAAAATATAAAGTCATCGGTGAGGAAGGATGTTTGGTGAAGCAAACAAAAGGAAGTTTGATTAATCACAGGAAGCTGAGTTGCGACACTTCCGACAAAAAATAATTTTACTACTTAGCACTTTTACAGCTGTTTAAACCATGGCGTTCAGAGGATGAATTACTTGGAGATTTTCACAGCTATGAAGATTCCTTTAATGCATGTAAAGATACGATTGAATGCAGTACTTTCACAAATTATGTGCAAATGTTAAATGAAGAAATTGAACAGGAAGCTACAATTGCAGCAGAAGTGGCTAGAGACAGTTCTCAAGACAGCCAAAGTTCGGGGACGCTCAGTCAAGATACTTTAGGACAACCAATCGTAGAAAATGAAGCTGCAATAGCAATGACTGAAGTGGAAACAGCTATGAATCAAGCTCAGGAAGATTTAACAGACTTACCAAATTTGGAACAGCAACTGAATGAAGAACAAAAACAAATTTATGAAGAAGTCACAAAAAAAATTGATCATGGATTACTACATGAAAAGAAAAAGTGTTCTTGTGCATCATTTGAACCAATCAGGATGTATGTGAGTGGACAAGCTGGAACTGGGAAAAGTTTCTTAATTAAAGTCATCCGAAGCTACCTACAGCAAAAAACAGATTCAACTTTGTCTTGTGTTGTAACTGCTCCAACTGGGTTGGCAGCATATAACATAAAAGGAATTACCTTACATCGCTTGCTAATGTTACCAGTGGAGCATGAGAACAAAATAGAATATCACAAGCTAACAGGAGAAGCATGCTTCGAAGTTTCAAGAGTGTTGAAGAAGATGCAAGTTCTCATTATTGATGAGGTAAGCATGGTATCAAACTTAATGCTTGCCTTTGTGCATTTAAGAATGCAGCAAATTCTGAATATGAGGCAAGCAAACGATGAAGATTATGCAAGTATTCTGAAAGATATCAGAATTGGACTACTCACAGAAGTTGGCAGAAAAGCGTTACAGAGTCGGTTGCTACATAATTTATTTCCAAATGAAGAAATAGTTGCAGAGAAAATATACCAGAACATTGCAGAAAAAAATACTGTAATCTGCTTAATGCCAACACTTCGTGAATGCTCGATATTCAATGAGCAACTTTTGAAATTGGAAAAGGAAGATATTAAGAAAATGGAAGCAGTGGACAAAATTCAGCATGAAGGAATTACTATTACATTAACAGGAAAATTGAAAAATAAATTGGATTCTCTAGAGAAGAACATTTCGAAAACAGCTGGGTTAGAAAAAAATCGTTATGTTTGTATGAATTGCCGAGTATTTTTAAGGAGAAATTTGGATGTTGAAAAAGGTTTAGTGAATGGAGCTATGGGTAAAGTAGTGGGTTTTGTGAATTACCAGAAAAAAGATGGAATTTAATTTTTAAAAATAAAATTTGATCAGATTGAAGAGGTTAAAGACATTTGTCGTTGTTCAGTTCGTTTCCTGCTTGTGAAAGACTTATATGTACGTAGGAAGCAGTTTCCATTTTCTCTAGCATATGCTGTAACTATTCACAAATCTCAAGGATTAACTGTAGATAGTGCTTTTGTAAACATTGGTTCAACTGTGTTCAAAGAAGGTATGGCATATGTTGCTTTAGCACGAGTGAAAACATTATCTGGTCTATTCATGATAGACTTTGATGACTCAAAAGTTAGTGCTGATGCAAATTGTGTAAAGGAGTATAATAGGTTAAGAAGAACCTATGCTCCTCATTTAGGTCAGTATTCTGTGTTTGAAAAACGTGTTGTTTGTCGGAAAAGGAGAATTGAGAATATCTGTAATGAGGATGTACAGAAGAGAAAAAAAAAGGAGAGTGATGTGATTGCAAGCAAAAAGAAAAAGGATAATGCTGAAGAGGTTGTTGGTTGTCATTTTGAAAATAGCTCTGGTGTCAACTGCTATGCTAATGTAGTGCTGAATGTTGTATTTTATCTTGAAAGTTTGCAAGAGCAGATAATACTAAATCATGAAAAAAGATTCTGTTCTCTGCTGAGTTTTCTTTTTGAGAAGCTGAGTAATGATAAAACTAATATAGAAAGTACTTCTGATGTTAGAAAACTTTTAGATGTATGTTCAGGAAGTACACAGTTTACTGAAAATGTCCAGCAAGATGCACAGGAATTCTTAATGTATATGCTTATGGTACTGGAAGATGAAGGGGTACAAGTAGAAAATATATTTGGTGTCTCTTATAAATGGGAACATAGTTGTGAAAACTGTTTCCACACATGCAGCTCTAATGTTGATTCTGAAAGGTTCATATATTTAACATTACCAGAGAGTCAATCAGTCACTTTTAGTAAATTAGTTAAAGATGCCAATCACAGCATGGAATGTTCTAATTGTAAATCAGACATGTTTTCAACGCTATTTTTAAAGAAATATGGACAGTATGTAATTTTAATGATGCAACGTTGTAGAGCTAATGGAACAAAAAGGGACAATTCTATAAAGAAGTTTGTAGGCCAACAATTATCAATATCAGGAAAAACTTTTGTTGCAGTTGCAATAATTTTCCATGATGGACCTTCGATAACCTCCGGTCATTACACAGTTTATCTGAAATGTGAAAAAGGCTGGACACTGTGTAATGATTCTAAATTGATTTTCAAGCAACGTTTGCCTGCAGATTTACCAAATTCCTATTTATTTTTCCTAAAACCAAAATTTTAGATACAAATTGCAACATCTGAACAAATCATTTTTAAGATTTTATAGTATTATCTTTGGATATTTCAGCAAAAAAGAATTTAAAAATTACCATTTGGCCTCATGGAAAGGTAACAATTTTTCTTGTGGACTTCTTTGACAGATATTATTTGGGTGTATAAGCTTAAGCTACAAGATTTACAGACGTTATTTATTGCAAAAAGTTATTGTTGTTAGATGATATTTTTATTATATATATTATATTTCTATCAAGGTATGTTTTACTGAGAAGAGATTCAGGGCTTTTTTTAAACAATCTTTCAGATTGTTAATTTTTTTGCCCGCTGTTAAGTGATGAATGCAATTGGTTTCACAATTTGCAGTGAAATTCAATATATTCTGAAAATAGCAAAAAAGGGCAAAACATGTCTTTGTTAAATATGAAAATATGTGTACTGTATTGTAAAATGTATTGTTAAATATTAATACTTTTTTTCTTTTGTTACAGATTGTGAAATAAATTTGAGGAAAATTAATCCTTTTTTCTACTAATTAAAAAAAAACATTTAATGAAAATTTAGTTGGTCAGGTAATTTTGAAATATCATTATTTATCACACATTTACTTTCGTAGTCGCTTGTTTTTACTTTTCCTCACTCTGCTTTTGTTATTTCCCTTGTGGTCCCTCAAGTACATTGAAGGGTGAAATAAAAATTAAATTTAAAAAAAAAAAAAAGGTGCGCGTACCGTACGGGTACGGTAAATTAACAAAAAAAAATAAAGTGATAAAAAAACTAAAAAAAATTGTGAGCTAGGGTGGCTCTTAAAAGAGCCCTTGTGTTAATACAGGGACAGTGGAAAGAAAGAATGGGAATATTAAAAGGTACCGCACTTGTGCTGCTCAATCTTATTGTCTATAAGAGGAATACTAGACTCCCCATAAGCAATAAGAGCATAGCAAGTGTTGCACCTTATCTGTACTCTCTGAAACCGAGGGTAGATGTCCAGGGGAGCAGAAGAGGGTGATGCTCCCACCGCAGAGGAAGGGCTCAGCTGAGCTGCCGAAGATGTACTCGGCTGAGCTTCTGCGGATGTGCTCGGGTGACTTACTGGAGAGTTTTCTTCAGTATGTCGAGCAAAAGTCCTGGGATGTACATCCCTAATGTGTCTAACCATAGTGTGATTACCAAAGGAATACTTCTTCCTTGGATCACCTCTAGATAAGACACGCTCACAAAGTGAGCAGGTGACTAATGGAGAATTTACCTTTTTCTGCCCCTCTGGAAATGTAAAATATTCCCAAACAAAAGAATTCTTCTGTTTCCTCCTTCTCTGTCTAATGATGCTGCTGCCCTGCTCACTGTCAGAAGAGGACTGCTGCTCTGTCATTGTATCCCAAAGACAATTCAGCTCCTTCTCCTAGGGAATCACAAGCAGTAATGAGGGGAATGGGTGTGGTGTAGGAAGATTCTGGAACTGAAAGTAGTTTAAACCAATCAAAAGTGTTGTTTGTTGATCACATGACCAACTGTACGCGCACGTTAAGCTTACCGAGCGCGTACGGTAAAAGTACGCATGCGCGTACGAAAGACACGTGCACGCGCGCATGCACATTAGAGGCACGCTCGTACGATTACGCGTAATGTGCACGTGCACGCGCGTATGAAGCATGCGCTTACGCGTCGCGTAGGAAGTACGGACGCGTCCGTAAATTGCGTAAGCATGCGCACACGGAGTATAAATATTACGTACGGTCACCGTACATAAAGCGAACCGTGCACTTACGGTAAGCTTACCGTACGCGCACGGTAAAAAATTATAAAAAAATAAAATAAAAAAAGATAAAGGTTTGTTGAAGATATTAACTACGTTATACAACTATATCTAACCATTTATTTAAAAAAGGTGAATCTTTCTATATTGCAGAATGCATTAAATCCATAAATACACACATAGGTAGCATAGTGTTTAAAGGAAAAAGAAAAAAGAAAAAAAAAGGATGTAGAAAACCAAGCAAATTCACTGAAAAAAACCATAGGTTTCACACACATATATAGTTAGGAATTAGCATTTAAAAAACCTTGCAAATTCACAGAAAAAACCATAGGTTTCACACACGTTATATTTAGGAATTAGCATTTAAAAAACCTTGCAAATTCACTGAAAAAACCATAGGTTTCACACACGTTATAGTTAGTAATTAGCATTTAAAAAACCTTGCAAATTCACTGAAAAAACCATAGGTTTCACACACGTTATAGTTAGCTGGACATTTCTCTCGTAAAAAAACATTGAAATTCCCCCGCTATAGTTAGTTCAGCTAACTATAACTCGCGCACCCGCAATCCACTGCTGATGACGTCACATATTACATCACTCATGACATGGTCAGTGACATCACTCATGACATCACTGATGACATCTCAAATGACATCACTGATGACATCACTGATGACGTCATCAATGTGATAAATTACCACATCTTCTCACACCCTTATAAAACCTTTGATATACCAACTCAAAATTACAGAGTTCCATTCTCAAATCCATACATAATGCAATACCAATAACTGCATACCCACATATTAACTTTTAGGTCTTCATACACCTTCACACACTCACCTGTACAGTCACTCATAGTTACAGTCACTCCATAAAAAAGTATCATATGAATTTATACACACACCTATATAGACACTCACACACTACCAATCATCCATAGAGGTACTCTCACACCTAGTCATTCATGCAAATAATCCCACTGCCATTTACTCACCTATGCAGTTATACACACTCAAGTTCCCTTGCTCACAAAAATAGTATCACATTCTTATGCTCTATTAGAATCATTGACACAAGCACACTCACATCTAGCCACTTATATACTCTTACACACATATATACTGCCTTTCACATATGTAGTTAGTCACAAATGTACCACTGAGATATACATTCAATCCATAACACAGCCATACATACACTCACTCAACCATACAGTCCATCACAGATGCACTTTTAAAAACATCCACTCATAGAATCACCCACTCACTCATCTATGCACAGAGTCACACACACCTTACCCACACAAACACTCAGGAACTCATACAGATACTGAGACAAGCAATCAATAACTCATATAGACACCTATAGAGCTATTCACAAAACCATGCCGCCACTTATACACCAACACACAGACACATACAAACATTTATACAGTTTAGTCACTAGTCTGAAGTATGATGCAGTTAAACGACTCACTTATCTATTCAGTTACGCAACACAGAAAATCATCCCTTTACACACTTGTACACCCACTCATTCTTTAACAGGCCTTTCCCTATATATATAAAAGATATTGAAAATTTTAAGAAAATCACACATTCACTGGATGATGTCATTTGAGATGTCATCAGTGATGTCATGAGTGATGTCACTGACCATGTCATGAGTGATGTAATATGTGACGTCATCAGCAGTGGATTGCGGGTGCGCGAGTTATAGTTAGCTGAACTAACTATAACGGGGGAATTTCAATGGTTTTTTACGAGAGAAATGTCCAGCTAACTATAACGTGTGTGAAACCTATGGTTTTTTCAGTGAATATATGTATATATATATATATTATCTACTGGCGGTCTCCAGTAGATAGTTATAGTTAGGAGCTATTTTCCATAGGAAATCCACAACATTCTATTGGGAATTTCTTTTGCGCCGATTGACGAATCTTCGCGAAATTCTCCAAACTTTTGGCCAGCTCCGCTCCTACCATGAAAGTTTCGTGGTGATTCGTCAAGCGGGGGCCAAGAAAAAAGGGGGGTCCCAAAACGCGTCTTCTCCATGCAATTTCCCATAGGATCTGTTGTCGCAGCTACAGTCCGAACCGCTGAACGGAATGACACCAAATTTGGCAAAGAGGTAGTCCTAAGTTCGGACTCGTGCCTTTTGCATATTTGGTGTGAATCTGTTCAGTAGTTCCTGAGAAAATTAGGGTAAAAAAGTTAGTGATATCTATGGCCGCAGAGGATCCGCGGACCCTACCCGCACCGTACGCGAACCCTCCCCGAACGGAGCGTGCACCCTCCCGATCGCACGCTGAATGCTAATTGGCTGTCGAGTGTCTCTCTACATTCGAAACCAGGAACTGTTGGCGGCCATTTTCTGCCTCGGTAGAAGCGAGGCTGAAGAAGCAAGGGGAATAAGTGCGTAAAACATATAAAGGGGCCAGAGTGGAAATACTCTGACCCTCTAGAGGTGCTTAGGGGGTCCCAGAAGGACCCCCTGGGGCCCCCACTTTTAAAAAAAAAAAAAGCGGCGAAATGCGCGCCCGGTGCGCGCATCCTATCGCGTTGGATGCACGGATTTTCTCGCGGTGGGTGCGCGGATCCACGGCAACGTTTTTTGAAAAACGACAAGAAATCATTGGTTGTATAACAACTTTCTACACTGAAAGGTAGGGTGTATATTTTTGGTTCTTAAAGGTATGATTGTTATTGGATAACAAAAACAGATTGTAAGGAACATTATATATGATAAGCTGATATGTTGAAAAGTCAAGCACACTTCCTGTCTTGTGGAGGAACATTGTGTGCTGAACTTGTGACCTGTGAGCTCAGTGTAGTGTTCCATGACCTGTTTCTATGGTAACAGGCAGAATGCAGATTGGGGGAAGGGTTGAAATGTATTTCAGTTGGAAAGGGTTTGTTTAACCAATAGAAATGTGTGCTTGCTTTTGAGTTTATGTGCGAAGGATTGTGATTTGATGTTTACATGTATATGTGTGGAAAATGAAAGGGAAACTTTTTCATTCTTTGCTTTTGCTGAGAGGTGCACAGTGCAGAGATCCTGTACAAGAAAATATGGTGAGTGATTGATATACTCCTTAATCTACAAAAGAACTTGAAAGATGAGTTATTTAATTGTGAGGGGATGTATGTAGACTATTCTAATCAGACTAATGTATTTTTCCTGCTAAAGTGTAGGGAGTACTTTTTTTCTCTACAATGTGTGTGCATGTAGAAACCATTCTGTGATAGGCATTTGTGTTTTTCATGTGTTTGTAGACAGATAACTGTGCAGTTTTTATATTTTGGTAGAATTAGAAACCAGTCATTGTTTATGAATTTGTGAAATGAGTTATGTTATATTTCTATACTAAAATGTAGTACTACTTCTAGATGAAGAAATGTGTTTTGATATAGTGCAAGGGATAGTGTTGTTTGTCTAGAATCACACAGTGAGTCTGTGTGCATTTGGGAACCACTGTGAGAGAAGCATTTGGTAACATCGTGTATTTGCTGACAGATAACTGTTTTAAAACATGTTATGTTGTCAAGTTTTAGTAGCATTAGAAGACAGTTATGGCTTATGCTTTCATTAAATGAGTCAGGCTTTGACATAAAAGTGCAGTCCTGAAATATGTAGATTGTGTGCAGTTCCCTTACCACTTTCACTGTAGTGGATGAGTTTTGGTAAACTGATAGGGATAGTGGTGCTTGTCTAGAATCACACTGTGAGTTAGTGTGTATTTGGGATCAGTGTGAGAGAATCATTTGGTTAAATCATGTATTTTGTCAGTCAATAAATTTATTCGATATATAAAATATCATAAAAGTATAAAACATTATAAAAACAATGTTTAAAATAAGAAACCCCTGCAGCAGCGGGGTTCCCATATATACAAGGAGAAATTTTAACAATGTCTAGAACAACATAATTCGTAAGCCCCAGAAATGGGATATTCTACAATGAGTACAGTATAGAAAAAGGACAAATTCAAAAACAGTAGACGACTTTAAATAGGGCTGGGGACTGGGGCATAGGCAAGGGACGTTGGAACTCAGCTCAATAGCTAACACTTCTTAAGTAGCCTCTGTCTGATCCTCCAGGCCCCCCCCCCCCAAGAACTTAGCAGTCCCACAGATGACACTGGGGACTGCCGTCTCATAGGTTAGGATGCGCAAGGCCACCCTTTACAACCTACAGCCCATATTTATGCATATGGGTTTCAGCCATCTAGATCTGACCTGGCTGTAGGCCCCACAAGCAAAAAGAAAATGGGCGATGGACTCCGTAGGGGAGGCACAACCTGGGCAGCCCTTAACAGCACCCTGCTCACCACTCCACCCTGTCTGGAACTTGTGTATTGGTAGAGTACCATATCTCAGCTTGAGGTAAAGAGACCTATCGCTTGGGGACTCGATCAGGTCCAAAAAGGCCTCCAATCTAGGCATAGGTTTTATGCCTAGGAATTTCTCACTGAGGATGCCTCTCTGGGACCTCTAGGTAACAGCATTGATCCAGTCCCAATAGATTTTTTTTACAATGGCTTTAGGGGGGGGGGGGGCTCTGGTTCTCCCAGTACTCGCCCAAACCTAGCTCTACCACCAGTTTGTATAGATTGGATACCCAAGAGATCTTAAAACGAGCTCCAAGTTGAAGTATGTACTTCAGAGCAGATGCATACTGGCCTAGATCCGGGGACCTTCTGAGCCTGACCCAGTATAATAAAGGGCACAGTCTTGCCACGTCACTTATGGGGTATCTACCAAGGTTGCTGCGGAGGGGAACTAGGGGAGTGGAATGGGGGAGTGAGACCATGTCTCTGAAAAACTTGTTTTCCGATTTAGTCAGATCTGTGACATTGTCAAATCCCCAAAGTTCCGCACCGTAGAGGGATGCTGATACAGCCTTCCCCTGGTAGACCTCAATTGCTGCAGCAATTGGGCGGCTGTATGACAGCCTCTGGTGTCTCGCTATGGCTCCCGCTGTTCGTTTATGACACAGGAGCATTTTAGACAGATGCGGGGCCCAATTCAGCTTGTTGTTAACCCGCACCCCAAGATAATCAAAGGCTGTCACCAGCTCCAGATTGGAGTTATACACCCTGATATTATTCCTGAAGCTTTTGGAAGGGGACATAGCCATTAGCTTAGTCTTAGATGTATTGATTTTGAGGCCCCTAATATTGCAAAAGTCAGTGAAGCGAGTCAAATGTTTTTGGAGGCCCATAGGGCTCTTGGAGATCAGCAGCGTGTCGTCTGCCAACAGCAGGGAGGGTGTTTTTTCCCCACTCACGTATTTGCTGACAGATAACTGTTTTAAAATCTGTCATGTTGTGAAGTTTTAGTAGCATTAGAATCCAGTCTTTGCTTATATGTTGATTAAATGAGTCAAGACTTGACACTGATGTGCTGTACTTAAATATGTAGATTGTGTGCAGTCCCCTTACCCCTTCCACAGTAGTGAATGATTTTTGGTAAAGTCCTAGGATAGTGTTGATTGTCTAAAATCACACTGTGAGTCTGTGTGCATTTGGGTAAGGATTGTGAGAGAAGCATTTGGTAACATCGTGTATTTACTGACATAGTAATGAGTTTTGGTAAACTCCTAGGGATAATGTTGTTTGTCTAGAATCACACTGTGAGTCTGTGTGCATTTGGGAACCACTGTGAGAGAAGTGTTTGGTAAGATCGTGTATTTGCTGACAGATAAGTGTTATAAAACATGTCATGTTGTCAAGTTTTAGTAGCATTAGAAGACAGTTATGGCTTATGCTTTCATTATATGAGTCAGGCATTGACAGTAAATTGCAGTTGTGAAATATGTAGATTGTGTGCAGTTCGCTTACCACTTGGATTGTAGTGAATGAGTTTTGGTAAACTCATAGGGATAGTGGTGCTTGTCTAGAATCACACTGTGAGTTAGTGTGTATTTGGGATCACTGTGAGAGAAGCATTTGGTAACATCATGTATTTGCTGACAGATAACTGTTTTAAAACCTGTCATGTTGTGAAGTTTTAGTAGGATTAGAATCCAGTCTTTGCTTATGCGTTGATTAAATGAGTCATGCTTTGACACTGATGTGGTGTACTTAAATATGTAGATTGTGTGCAGGACCGTTAACTCTTCCAGAGTAGTGAATGAGTTTTGGTAAACTCCTAGGATAGTGTTGCTTGTCTAAAATCACACTGTGAGTCTGTGTGCATTTGGGTAAGGATTGTGAGAGAAGCATTTGGTAACATTGTGTATTTGCTGACATATACCTGTTTTAAAACCTGTCATGTTGTGAAGTTTTAGTAGGATTAGAATCCAGTCTTTGCTTATGCGTTGATTAAATGAGTCATGCTTTGACACTGATGTGGTGTACTTAAATATGTAGATTGTGTGCAGTACCATTAACTCTTCCAGAGTAGTGAATGAGTTTTGGTAAACTCATAGGGATAGTGGTGCTTGTCTAGAATCACACTGTGAGTCGGTGTGCATTTGGGAACCACTGTGAGAGAATCATTTGGAAACATCATGTATTTGTTGACAGATAACTGTTTTAAAATCTGTCATGTTGTGAAGTTTTAGTAGCATTAGAATCCACTCTTTGCTTATATGTTGATTAAATGAGTCATGCCTTGACACTGATGTGCTGTACTTAAATATGTAGATTGTGTGCAGTCCCCTTACTCCTTCCACAGTAGTGAATGAGTTTTGGTAAAGTGATAGGATAGTGTTGCTTGTCTAAAATAACACTGTGAGTCTGTGTGCATTTGGGTAAGGATTGTGAGAGAAGCATTTGGTAACATCGTGTATTTGCTGACAGATAACTGTTTTAAAACCTGTATTGTTGTGAAGTTTTAGTAGCATTAGAAGCCAGTCTTTGCTTATGCGTTGATTAAATTAGTCAGGCATTGGCATTAAAGTGTAGTCATGAAATATGTGGATTGTATGCAGTTCCTTTACCACTTCCACTGTAGTGAATGAGTTTTGGTAAACTCCTAGGGATATTGTTGTTTGTCTAGAATCACACTGTGAGTCTGTGTGCATTTGGGAACCACTGTGAGAGAAGTGTTTGGTAACATCGTGTATTTGCTGACAGATAAGTGTTGTAAAACATGTTATGTTGGCAAGTTTTAGTAGCATTAGAAGACAGTTATGGCTTATGCTTTCATCATATGAGTCAGGCATTGACAGTGAATTGCAATTGTGAAATATGTAGATTGTGTGCAGTTCCCTTACCACTTGCACTGTAGTGAATGAGTTTTGGTAAACTCATAGGGATAGTGGTGCTTGTCTAGAATCACACTGTGAGTTAGTGTGTATTTGGGATCACTGTGAGAGAAGCGTTTTGTAACATCATGTATTTGCTGACAGATAACTGTTTTAAAACCTGTCATGTTGTGAAGTTTTAGCAGGATTAGAATCCAGTCTTTGCTTATGCGTTGATTAAATGAGTCATGCTTTGACACTGATGTGGTGTACTTAAATATGTAGATTGTATGCAGTACCATTAACTCTTCCAGAGTAGTGAATAAGTTTTGGTAAACTCCTAGGATAGTGTTGCTTGTCTAAAATCACACTGTGAGTCTGTGTGCATTTGAGAACCACTGTGAGAGAGGCATTTGGTAACATCGTGTATTTGCTGACAGATAACTAATTTAAAACCTATTATGTTGTCAAGTTTTAGTAGCATTAGAAGCTAGTCTTTGCTTATGAATTGATAAAATGAGTCAGGGTTTGACACTAAGGTGTAGTGCCATGTACTATTCTGTTCACTGTGGCAGAACTGAAAATTTAAAAGTTTTACCTAAGCACTGTCCTAGAAGTAGTCTGATTATTTAGTCAGAATCTAAGTACCAAATAGACTGCTTCAAATGTCTATGCAGTATTCATGTAGTGTTCTAACATACTATACACTTGTCTTTTACTCCTTCAATTCCCTAGTCAGTAACCATACACTTCCAGGAAACATCCTGTCACTTCCTTTGCAGTCCTCTAGAGACCCATTCAACAGCATGTACTAATCCATTCACTGTGCCAAAACCCAAACACTTATAAATTCACCCAGACACTCTCTTTCCAGTACTCTAATGATTCAGGCACTACCTAAGTATTCATGCACAGAGCCAAGTCTTTGCATATGGACTTCTTCAAACCCCTATCCACTATGCATGCAGTCCTCTAAGCACCTACACACTTGTCTTTCACTCCTTCAATTCCCCAGTCAGTATCCGTTCACTTCCAGCAAACACCCTGTCACTCCATTTGCACTCCTCTAGTGACCCATTCAGCATAATGTACTAATCCATTCACTTCGCCAAACCCTAATAAATTCCCCCAGGCACTCTCCTTGCAGTACTCTAATCATTCAGTCAGTACCCAAGTACACATTCAGTGACCCAGGCCTTAGTATATGGACTGCTTCAAACTGTTATCCACTATACATGCAGTCCTCTAACCACCTACACAATTGTCTTTCTCACCTTCAATTCCCTAGTCAGTATCCATACACTTTCAGGAAATACCCTGTCACTCCCTTTGCAGTCCTCTACTGACCCATTCAGCATCATGTACTAATCCATTCACTGTTCTAAAACCCAAACACTTATAAATTCACCAAGATACTATATTTGCAGTACTATAATCATACAGTCAGTGCCTAAGTATTCATACACTGAGCCAAGCCTTAGCACATGGACTGCTTCAAACCACTATGCAATATGCATGCAGTCTTCTAACCACCTAGATACTTGGCTTTCACACTTTCAATTTCCTAGTCAGTATCCATACAGTCCAGCACTTGTGACTGCCTTTGCACTCCTCTAGTGAGTCATTCAGTACCAAGTACTAATCCATTCCCTGTGCGAAAAGCCTAGCACTAATAAATTCACCTAGGCACTCTCTTTGTTGTAGTCTAATCATTCAGTCAGTACCCAAGTAGTCATGCAGTGAGCCAAGCCTTAGCACATGGACTGCTTTAAATGCCTATGCAGTATTGATGCAGTCCTCTAATCAACTACACAGTTGTGTTTCACACCTTGAATTCCCTAGTTAGTATTCATACTCTTCTAGCAAACACCCTGTCACTCACCCAGTGTGTCTCCTTATAGTACTGTAATCATTTAGTCAGTTAGCCTGTAGTCTTTTAGTGAGGTAGGCTTTAGGGCATGAACTGCTTCAAAGTAGTATGCACTATGCATGTAGTGTTTTAACGATTGTCACACTTGTGGTTCAGGGCTATAGTTTCTTAGTCAGTTTTTATATAAAATGTGTTTGCACAGTAATGGAATAGTATAAATTTGAAAGTTATTAATATACATTTATTTGTGATTCTTTTTTACAGATACAGAATAGGAGTGTTTCTCATCCGTTTGCACTCTTCTCGTGCAAGATTGTTTGGATAAAGGGTCCTTCGGTGTTTCATCATACTTGCCGTGCCGTACGAGTATTTCTTGTTAGGATCCCCTCGCAGCAGAATTCTTTTGCAAATCTTGCACGTGACCAAGGTGGCATTGATCTTTGTTTGCCCCTTGGGAAAGTAAAAAATGTCCACATCACTGAAGGAAAACGTTGTGGGCGTGGTGCCTTCTGCAAAAAAAAATCCTCAGATTCGGTAAATATTTTAAAGCGGCAACAATTACAGTTTTTGTAAGTTAAACTTATGAAATTTTGTTAGCTGTATACATTTTATATATCTGTGATTTGTTTCTTGTGGTATTTTGTTAAGAATACCATGTTGTTTTTTTTTTAACAATCTTTTTGATTTTGCAGGTCTGTCATCAACATCCGTGGTTCCCACAGGAGTGTTCCGCTTTGTTGTTTTGTATTATGGTTGTTACATTTTGTTTATTAGTTTATTGTTTATATTTATGTTAATAAAAATATAAAGTTTGAAAATAGTTTAACGTTTATATATTTATTATTATAAAAAATTAAGTTTGAAAAAAAAATTAATAATGTTTTTGGTTGTTCTCTTAAGTGCTGTGTGACTCTTTCTTGTTCTTATTACTGTTATTTGATGGAGTCCACCATGGTGTTAAATTTTGGGGCACTTATCGCTGGAATACTAGTGATATCTGCAGTTTGCACCAACTTCTGAATAGTGTGTTAGATTTTTCTGAACTTTACTTCCGTTAAAGTGCTGATAATGAAATAGAGAGTAGCCGTTCCCATGCAAAAAGACATGAGGTGCACGTTTGCGATTTATTCTAAATACTAAAATCCTGTATTGTATTGCACTGAGGTATTGGCTGCACTTACAGTGTACACACGAAATCTCATTGTATTTATATTGATTGGGAATAGTGCGTCAGGTGCTGGATCTTGACGAGATACACTGCTCAGTTCGTATATTGTTCTGCACACGAAAAAAATCACATCACAACTTTCACACCAATTGCAATGAGAAACAAATTCCGGCGATAAGACACGTTAGCACCAGGGATTTTACACCTGCTTTCTGCTGGTGTTAAGCAGGACAACTACCTGCACCATGAAAGGGAATACAGCCAAGAGCCACACCAGAACACCCACAGGTGCCATAGAGTCAATGAGCATGATACAGGGATACCCATGAGGGCCAGAAGACTCATCGCAACAACTTCAAGACCACCAATGCCCCCCAAACCCATATCTTAGTAAGTGTGTCCCTGTGGTCATTGTCTTAGCATGATAGGCACGAGCCCTGCAACATCACAGTGTGCTGTCACCTCAGCGTTGGCAGTGAGCCTGCATGTGTAGCTACATACGCATCCTCCTGCATGCACAACTGGCGTGTGCTGGTCTGGGGTTCACAGGTCAGTGCAGGGTTGTGCCTATCCGGCAAGGGGAACGGGGTGTCTCGGACATGTCCGTGTACAGAAAGTGCGGTAAGTGTGTCTCTGTGTTCTGGTGTGGCCTGTTGCAAGAGCTGCAGCAGTCGATGTTGTAAAGTGGCATGCACCACCTCCAAACGGCACTGTGATGTTGTAGTTGGAATGTAGCAGGACCTGCGAAAATAGGCATTACAATGGCGTGCCGTACGAGTGCACGAGATACAACAGCTCACCGTACAAAAGTGTGGGGGCTCGTGGGAGGGAGGAGCAGCCGTTTGGCAACATAACACACAGTGAACTCGACCATGTGCCACATGCTGGGCGTCTCATCCATGATGACCACGGTCGCAGACATCCCACAACACCAACGACTGGCCTTTGTACACATCCTGTATGAATGCAGCGTGGTTTTCACTTCTATGCTCGTTCAGTGGTGTGATGTTGGCGGGTTGTGTGACTTGTGCTCCTTGTTGGTGTGTTTCATTTTGGACATTGTTAGTCTATATGTGGGTTGTACTTAATTATGCATGTGTGCCATTCTGCCCATCTCCCCCCTCCCCCCACTCCCTGCTTCTTCCTCTTCCTAGTGCTGTTGTGCCTATAATTTTGTTGCTGCACACATAAATACATGTAAACAATAAATTAGAATAGTTCCTTGATTCTTTTAGGTTTGAAAACTTCTCTATTGGTTTCTTTTTAATTTTCCATATGAACCGTTTTTTTAATATTCAACAACACATAGAAGTCAGAAGTGCAACGTATTCTATCAACACACTTTCTAGAACATTCTACAACACATGCAGGTTAAAAGTTCATCAATTTTTTAAAACTTAACGATATTTTTTTGTAACATTTTCTTGAATATTTAACGACACGTGCAGGTTAAAAGTTGATGATTGTTTTAAGTTCCAACAGTGCCTTCCAAATGCAAGTAGCAGGTGTGGTTGATCTGAGCAAATTTTATCCTATGATATGTACTCCACGTTGAAACTGCTTTTTCTTAACCAATCACAAAGATGCTTTTCCACAAAACTAATGTGCACCCTACTTTAAAAAAAGAATGATTTGCATGATATCTTTAGAGATAAGTTATAGATAGGAATTAGCATTTAAAAAACCTTTGAAATTCACTGAAAAAACCATAGGTTTCAGGGGCGTTATAGTTAGGAATTGGCATCTAAAAAACTTTTGAAATTCACTGAAAAAAACGTAGGTTTCAGGGGCGTTATAGCTAGGAATTGGCATTTAAAAAACCTTAGAAATTCACTGAAAAAAACAAAGGTTTCAGGGGCGTTATAGTTAGCTGGACATTTTCCTCGTACAAAACCCTAGAAATTCCCCTGCTATAGTTAGTTCAGCTAACTATAACTCGCGCCCCCGCAATGCACTGCTGATGACATCACATATTACATCACTCATGCCAATTCCTAACTATAACGCCCCTGAAACCTATGGTTTTTTCAGTGAATATATATATATATATATATATATATACACCCATCACACCCACTTTCTATCTTCTGCCCAAAGTGCATAAGGACCCTATAAACCCTCCAGGACGCCCTATTGTCTCTTCTAAAAACAGTCTGTTCGAAGACACTTCTATCTACATTGACCACTTCCTCTTCCCTTTTGTCAGAGATCTTAACTCTTACGTCAGGGACACCAAGGATTTCCTCCAAAAAATTGAGAACCTACAATGGGGGTCCAATTGTTGGATGGTGTGCCTTGACGTTGAGAGTTTGTACACTAGTATCCGTCATTGTGACGGCTTAAGAGCTTGCCAAGATTTTCTTAAAACAAGGAGTACACATCTTTCTGACCATACACAGATGATCCTCCAAATGATCGAAATGTGCCTAACAGAGAATGTTTTTATGTTCAATGGGAACTGGTACAAGCAAACACAGGGCACTTCGATGGGCACTTGCTTCGCTCCCAGCTACGCGAATCTCACTGTGGGCTGGTGGGAGAAGCAAGTGCTCTGGAGTGAGGATCTGGAAAGATGGACCAAAAGCATTAATCTATGGCTGAGATACATAGATGACATCTTTTTTATCTGGGAGGGAATGGAGAGCGAACTTTTGATGTTTTATAATGCTTTGAATGAAAATTGCATTTTCAATTTCAAAAAGCTTTATTCGGTTGGAAGAATACAACCATATAAGCAAGCAAACAGTTAAAACAAAAATAAAAATTACATAGCGTATAAGAAAGCCTTCATCGTATTATACACTGTATTTTTATGCATGGATATGACCTATTTCCATGCAAAACAGAAAGACCTTCAGATATAAAGTGCAAAATTCCCATAAAGTTACGGATGTACTAGAAAACCGTGCATGAGAAGTGCAAAAAAGACAAAAGGCATATTATTAAAGTGCAAATGCATCTCAAACAGAGCTCAGGTTTGTAATACATAAAAAATTACTAACAGTACTAGATAAATGTGCAAAATACGCAGATCAACAAGAGCTATACAATTATAGACTTCCTTATAGATATACATTTTAACACATAAGTTGCGGTAAAAAAACAGGTATCAGTGCTTTCCAGTGTTGTTAATAACTTCAGTGCAGATTTAGTGGACCGAACGTTATATTTTAAAAAGATGGGTTTAAGATAAAACCTCCTAAAATGACTATAAAATTTACAAAACAATAAAAAGTGACAGCAACTTTGTTTTGAGACATGGTCACAGGGGCACATGTTGTCAGATCTGATTTTCATATGGGGGAATGAAACTAAGTGATGTACAATCCCCAACCTTGTACACGTTAAAAGGAAACGGTGAGAGTTACGGGTGACTAAGGAGAGGTAGGCCTGAAAACCTTTTCTAAGATTCAGATCATTATACAATGCAATAGTTGTTAAATTACTAGACTACTTCTCTCTAGCCGCATTCTTATATGAGAGAAACTTCAATTTTAGGTCTTTCTTGAGTATCAGTCCTGATGCCTCAGGATTCGTGCGAATATTGCAGTTGAATAAAAGATTAAACCAATAACAAATATAGTTCAGCCAGGGTATACTTGATGAATTATCAAGCCTCATGCAGTCTTTGATAATTGATTGCGTGAAAATCGTTTCGGTTTTAGACCAGATAGAGCGCCAGAGTAACAATGGGCGTAAAGCAGCTAAATCTGCAACATGGTCTATGCCTACTTCCTTATGAATTAGCAGGGTAGATGCTGATGGGGGAACACATAATAGTTTTTTTTTAAACTTATTTTCATCATTCTGTAGTGCATTCACACTATGGTGTCCCCACACGCCCGCCCCATATAGTGCAGATGAAATACACCTGGCATTATAAATTGTCATCATTTCTTTTATCCTTCTTTGACCCAATTTAGCAGCAAATCTAAAAATACTATTAGTATTTCTACTCATCTTTGATCTAACATTTTCATCCTCTTGAAGCCATTTCCCATCACCTGAAAATGTTATTCCTAGGTAGCAAAACCATTTGACCGTTTCAATCTTGGCTTTATCAATATAAAAAGTGGTGGTGGTTGATTTGACTTTCCTACCACATGCCATTGCGAAAGTCTTGGTCTTGTTAACTACCAATTTTCTATCTTTGATAAATGTCATAAATCTGTCTATAAGACGTTGTAACCCAACCTGTGTTCTTGACAAAAGTACAGCGTCATCAGCGTACAATAAAATTGGGGTTGCATTCCCATTTATAATAGGGGCATCCGAGGGTAGTTTACATAAAATTGAGTCAATCTGATTAATAATTAATGAGAATAAAAACGGTGCTAATACACAACCCTGTCGGATGCCTCTTGCAACTTTAAAATGAAAATTGCATAAACTTGAGATTCACTATCGTACATAGCCAACAGACTGTTAACTTCTTAGATATCAAACTTGTGATCACCAATAACACCTTAACCACAACCCTCTTCAGAAAAGAAACCTCTGGGAACAGCATCCTACATGCTACCAGCTGCCATATGCCTAGCTTTAGGTGGAGTCTTCCCTATGGTGAACTCCTCAGAGCGAAACGCAATTGCAGCACTGAGGAGGCATATCAAAATACAAAGCAGAGTATGCTGACCAGACTTAAGGAGAGGGGTTACACTGAAAAACTGCTATTAAAAGGGATAAAAAAAAGTAGACAGCATCAATAGAATTGAGGCCCTTTTCAAAGCATCCTCAGCACCAGTAACCGCCCCGATTGATATGACACCAATCAGATTTGTAACTACCTTTTCTACCCAGACAGATCAACTAAAAAATATTCTAAAGAGAAGGTGGGATATCCTCACACAGGATAATAGTCTATCTGCAAGGATTGGATCCAGTCCATCCTTCTCTTTTAGGAAAAATCCGTCTCTGAAAGATCTACTGGTAAATAGTCATCTGAAACCTAAGAAAGGGACTTGGCTAGAGCAAGGGAAGGGGTTTAGGCGATGCAGGAAATGCAAAGCCTGTAGCCATTCTGAGGATGTTAAAGAGGTCAATTTACAGAGAACAGGAAAATTATGGAGGATCCCTAAATTGATCCACTGTAATACTGACCATGTCATTTATGCCATTACATGCCCTTGCTCCAAGTGGTATGTAGGATCGACTACGTTCCCTGTTAAGAAACGCATTTTGGAGCATTGGCGAGCAATAACCAATCAGGATCTGAGTTACAGTACTGCTGAGCATTTCAAAGAATACCACTCCAGTGATTGGACAAGTGCAAAGTTCATTACGCTTGACAGTGTGCCAAAGCATCCTAGAGGTGGCAATAGAGTACAGTCCCTGAGGAGACTGGAATCTCGTTTCATTCTGCAGGCAGGCAGCCTTTTTCCGAGAGGGCTCAACAACGACGAGGAAATGTATTCACATTTGTAAAAGGTTTTCTTTTTTTGCTGTTTTAACCAGGATTGGCCCCCCCTTTCTTTCCCTCCTTGTTTTTTGTAACCAGTTTTTAATTGACAGATTTGATCTCTGTATTCGACTGTATAACTCAGTTGGTCCTTGGTGTGTTCTTTTAATGTATCGAACATGTTTTCTTTATCTTGATTTTTCGACATAACATGATAACCTTCATTTAGATATATGACACAGCACTAATGTCTCAATATTCTTTTATTGTCTCTGCAGCTTGGGGCTCACGAATATACGAATTCACAACGAATAGTCACCGATAGAAAGTATTGGCTAAGTTCCTGGTATGCGCACATCCATCACTGGATAGTTTTGCACTATAGTGAGATTGGGGTACTATACCTATACTGGCACCCACTATCCTTCATTAGTTTTTCTATATAGATGTATATAGACGCATAGCAATAAATCCTGGACCTTTACCTGGATACTATACCTGTATGCACCAATGTTTGAGCAATGAAGCGAATTGCCACTCATCCGTGACTGACCTCATATAATTAAAACTTTCCCTCTACAGAACGACTGTAAATTATTGATTATTACAGAATGAATATATTCAAAAATGTAACTTTGAAAGTTAATGCCTAAAAAAATAAAGAAAATATCATGTGTTAAGTCTTCTATGATTTACGGTATTTCGACTAATTAACTTCTCCACCCTACCGCTATGAGAACCATGAATGTAAGGGTCACTAGACTTCGTTTCAATTATGTTTTTTTCTGACTACTGTAGTCTTTATCTCATGAATGACATTGAGGACCTTTGTAAACAACTGTTTTGTTTGTGACCAAATCTGTTTTCACTGTTTATTAGTGCACGCTGCGACGTGCCGGAATTGAAACTTGCATTTATACTTCCTGGTTCAAAGACGAGGTCATGTGACCAAGGCTGCTTGTCAGCCGAAACGCGTCTTCTGCCGTTGGTGTGAATAAACTTTACACTATTTCCTAAAAGACTGGTGTGGCTCGTCTTCTTTCCCTATGGATGTGCGGAGAGGACTTCTGTGCAATATATATATATATATATATATATATATATATATATATATATATATATATATATATATATATCTACTGGCGGTCGCCAGTAGATAGTTATAGTTAGGACCGTGTTTCCATAGGAAATCCGCAACATTCTATTTGGAATAACTTTGGCGCTGGTTGACGAATCCTCGCGAAATTTTCAAAATAGGTGGGGCGCTCCGCTCCACTCCTATCCTGAGAGTCTCGGGGGGATTCGTCAAGCGGGGGCTGAGAAAAAAGGGGGGTCCCAAAACACGTTTTCCCCATGCAATTTTCCATAGGGACCTTTAGTCCAAGGTACAGCCCGAACGGCTGAACAGAATTACTTGAAATTTGGCAGAGAGGTAGTCCTCAGCTCAGGGAAGTGCCTTTTGCTGGTGTCAATCTGTTCAGTAGTTCCTGAGAAAATCAAAAGTAAAATCATATATATATGTGGGCGGAGCCTAACCACACATCTCATCCTGAGATCTGATTGGCTGTCAGCACTTCATCCAAGAAGTGTTGGCAGCCATCTTGGGACCAATATACATGATAGCACCTCATTAAAAAGCATTGCAGTTAATAGAAGGTTTTAAGACTTTAGTTACATTATAAATCATTTGTTGATGGTACCATACTCATTTTAGGAATTGTGGTATGTTCTAAGGTGATTTTACCATGTGAAAAAGCCTTCTGCTGTAATATCATGAATCATGTTTGAGAGAAAACTATTTTCTCATGCTTTTCCCACAGAGGTTTGGTACGTGATCTATAAGCTAACTGAGAGCATATTTTCTGTAAATTCACATTATCTTTCTCAGTCATGTGAGAATGAAGTCTGACATTCTCAGTAAAACATGTACATCCAACAAGGGCAGAGACTGTCAGTTGATTCCTTTGTGTTCTACTGCAGCTTCCCAGAGTGTTCCAAAGAACAACTAGAGCGCTAACAGTCCTACTTATGATAAACGTATGGCACACCTGAAGCCATCTTGCTTGGATTAAAGTGATAACTCTTAAAACATTTAATTTAAAAAGGAACAAAATGAGGGGGTTCATTTTTCCATAACAAGTATGATTAGTGCTGCAGAAAGAAAAACTAGAGCATATTTTGAGTGACTTCTCAAATCCTCTTCTATTTCATTAAAAGATTCTGACATGCAGACTGAAACATGCACTTTCAATACCAGCAGCAGTTTTCCCTGGTGAGCAGTAGCTTTACTACAGTGATCTAATGAGCAAAAAGAGTGCTAACATTCTGAATTTATGGCAAATGTGTGACACATCTGAATGCCTTTGGAATCAAAGTAAAAAACTGAAAGTATTTCCTACTGAGAAGACTGCAGTAAATGAGGAAATTAGGAAACTTCATAACAAATAAGTCTGCCAAGATGGCCACCAGAGACAAAAGAGCCCAAATGTAGCCCAAATATCACCCAGATGTAGCCCAAGTATAGCCCAATGACAGAATGTCCCAGAGTGTTCTTAAAAACAACTAGAGCGCTTACTGTCTTCATTATGACAAAAGTATGGCACACCTGAAGCCATCTTGATTGGAATAAACTGGTAACACTTAAAACATTTAATTTAAAAAGGAACACAATGAGGGGGTTCATTTTGCCATAGAAATTATAATTAATGCTGAAGAAAGAAAATGAGGGCACATTTTGAGTGACTTCTCAAATCCTCTTCTATTTCATTAAAAAATTCTGACATGCAGACTGAAACATGCACTTTTAATACCAGGAGCAGACTTCCATGGTGAACAGTAGTTTTACTACAGTGATCTAATTCTGAATACCTTCATGATGGAATCAAAGTAAAAAACTGAAAGCATTTCCTACTGAGGAGACTGCAGTACATGAGGAAATTAGGAAACTTCATAACAAATAAATCTCCCAAGATGGCAACCGGAGACAAAAGAGCCCAAATGTAGCCCAAAATCACCCAGATGTAGCCCAAATATAGCCCAATGACAGAAGTGTGCAAAACACTTATTATTTTGTGTTTTTGCAGTGTTATATAGTGCAGACTTGTCAGGTATTGGAGTGCTTTACATGAGCATTGGTTACATCACACAAGAACAAATTCATTTTGGTTGTAGACATGGGGAGACTAAGTGATTTGACCAGAATCACAGAATGTCGAGCTGAAGCAGAAACTCCAACCTGGTTGCCCAGTTGCAAAGTCTGCAGTTCTGGAAGTAACACCACATCCTCTCCCCTAAGTGCAACATTTAATCAAGTGGTCAACTGGATAAAAAAACATAAAGGTAACAAATAATTTAAAAGTGCTTTCTCGCTATTTGAAAACTCAGAAAATATGTCCTTATTTTAGTCTTTTAGAGCACTAACCATAATTTTGATGCCAATAAGACCCTCTCATATATGTAATTTCTAAAGGAAATGCTCTAGGTATTACAGTTTTGATTACATCAAGATGACGTCAGGCGTTCTACACTTTTGTAATAAATATAGAATGTTAGCAATCTAGTTGTTCATTAGGATACTGTTGAGAGGCAGAGGCCAGGGGCACGGACTCTGAAAATTGAAGGCAGGTAGGAGGGTGCAAAGGCAACAATTTAACCACACTGAGCAGGCAGGAAGGGCCGTGGCAGCACAACAGACTATGGAGGGCAGTGGAAAGGGGGGCAGGGGCAACAAACCAACAATACAGGACTTGCAAGAGAGGCTGTGGCAATGTAATAGACCATTGTGGGCAGAAGGAAGAGGCAATGGTAGTACAACCATACATGCCAACAGACCCGATTCAGCCAGGAAACGTCCAATGTTTTTAAGCTCAAATGTGCTTTATTTTATTTGTCTCCTGTCTACAATCTCCTCTTTTTCAATGTAACTCAAAGGGGAAAATCAATACCCCAGTTTTTTTTCAAAATCTCCCTCTTACCAAGTTCAAAATGTTCGCAAGTATGGTACATTGGATCATGGAAGGAAATGGGGTAGGGACATGGACTTGGATAACAGAGGACAGGAGGGACATGGAGAGGTGCACCAAACTGACCCTGCAGGGCAGGCATCAGGGTTTGCAGCAGCACAATACACCACACAGGGCATGCGGGACGGGAGTGCAGCACAACAATCCATAGAAAGCAAGAGGGAGGGGACAGGACCATGCACATGGACAACAGAGAACAGAGGGGCAAGAGGCAGGACCATAATGGACAGACAGGAGAGAAAGCTGCAGCATAACAGACCATAAATGGCAGGAGGGATGGATCAGGGGCATTACAATGGAACAGACAAGCCAGGAGGGAGGGAGTAGGGGTTTGCACATGTAAACAGAGGGCTGGGGGCAAGGGGGCAGGGCAGGAGCAGCAAGATAGCCATGGAGGTCAGGCAGGATGGGCACTAGAAGCAAGACACACCATGAAGAGCAACAGTGAGACTGTGATGGCATACACACAGACCATGGAGGGAAGGTGGGAGGGGTTCAGGGGCAGCTAACTGACCACACAGGGAAGGTGGGAGGGGCCATAGCAGCACAGAAGACCATGCATGGCAAGTGGGAGGGTTAGTGGTAGCACAATGGCTATGATGGGCAAGAAGGAGGGTGCAGGGGCATGCACATAGGACGATGGAGGATAGAAGGGAGGGTCAGGACCTCTGCACAGACAAGAAAGTTCAGGGGAAGGGGCCTCACAACAGACCGCACGGGGCAGGCAGGAGGAGCAGTTGCAGCACAACAGACCAGGGAGGGCAGAAGGGTGTGGCAGTACAATGGACCATGTAGGACAGGAGGAAGAGGATAGGGGCATGGCATGTGGACAGGCAGGGTGGAGGTGGCAGGGACAGGTTACAGTCATCTGACAATGCTAGGGAGGTGGGAGGGGAGTGGCAGCTCAACAGAACACTCAGAGTAGATAGGAGTGGCAGGTCCATGGAACATGGTGGGCAAAAAGGATGGAGCAGGGGCATACACAAAGACATCGGAGGGCAGGGGGAAGGAGAATAGGGGCAGCAAGCTAAGCACAGAGTTTAAGCAGGAGGTCAATGATGGGGCATAGAATTGGGCAATGGAGGGCAGGAGGAGTGGACTGGTACATCATACTAAATTGAGGGCAGTGGCAGCACATCAGACCATGCATGGCAGGAGGGAGGAGGCTAGACCATGGATTCACACAACAGAGGATAGGGAGGAGGGGGATGGGGCAGCAAGCTAACTGTTCATAGAAGGCGGGTATTAGGAACTTTATTGCTTTTAAAACGTGTGCCTGTGCGAACTACTTAAAATATGAAAAAGTATGCAGCATAATCTCACTTTTATTCAGGAAGAAGAGGACGTTTGTGACTGTGACTCCGGGCTCACTTGGCAGAAACACCTCCTGACCCTCCACCCCCTATCGCAAAAAGTAATGCCCGTGAAAAGGGTAGGTGAACACAGTGTTATATAGAACATAGTCCTGAGAGCACAATTGAAAATGAAAACGAGATATAGTGTATGGTATAAACTATGCACCAAAAAGTGTGATATAAGATGAACCGGGCATGAAATATAATATGCAATACGTTGTGCGCAATGACAGATTCATTGGAGAGCGCGAGATAGCACAGGCACTAGCGCGTGCTATGCGATATGCGCCTTGGAGTGTAATATGCACAGGGCAGTGTTGTGTAACCTATTTAGTCTCTAAAGTTGTAATATAAAATATGTGCTGGGGAGTGTAACGTTGCATATGCACTGTGACAAAGATATGGATCCCAGATTGTAATATGTATGGCATAGCACTGTGCGTTATAACATAGGCATCGAGGAAGGCACGTTAGATGGGGCAATATAACCCGTGCGAAGACAAGTGTGGCATGACATATTCACGGGGTGGTGTTACAGTGCACATGGGCTAGAGAGTGTCATAGCATATGCACTGGCTAGTGGAATACAACACAGAGGTGTGTGGCACTCAGCAGGCAATGGTGGGTGTAACACAGCATTGGGCTCTGCCAGGAGCGCGCTGTGACTCTCAAGTGATGTTCATCCCCTTTCCAGAGAGTAAAATAAAAAGTATTACACATCCGGCAGTGGATGTGTGTTTTATTAACCGTGAGGGGGGTTTCTTGCATAGTTTTGGACGAATTTTTGTCGAATCCCCTTTGAATGGCTTGGTGTGCATGTGTATTAAATGTGCCCGTCAATAGCTACCCATGTTTGTATAAATAAACGACAAGGGTGTCTACCGGGATTAGGCACGGTAGGGCATCAGACATGTCAGAGCTTCACTAGTGGTGTAAATACATTCCACGTGGATTCATTGTATGCATAGTCGCCTTTTAATGAATATCACGCAAATCGTCATGGTGATAGGTATGTACGGTTTGTCCAGCATGTCCTAGGTGTGTCTATTAATATATATTTTTTAAAAATAATAAAAAACAGTGGCCGGCCCTGGGGATTGGGGTCAAAAAAATATAATTAGGAGACAGGCCCTGGGGGATGGGGTCATCAGGGCCAATAAATTAGAATAAGAAGGGGAACCACAGAGCCCCCCTTCTTAAAAAATTTAAATAAATAAAAGACTGGCATCGTGCCGGAGGCCACGCCCCCTCCTTGCAGCACTCTGCAAACGCGCCCCCTGGCGAGTTGTAAGTTGGGGAATTAATTCCTCTTCAATACTGAGGGTCCCTGAGGGCCAACTAGCCCAACAGGCATCTCCAGTATGCACCAGGGAGCTGCGCTGCAGACAGGTGTTCTGAGGCCAAGCCCCTTTTTACACCTCTCTGCAACGCAGCTCTGTGGCGCTTACTGGAGGTACCTAGTGGTCTAGTTTGACCCTAGGGACCCTTAGGATTCAAGGGGACTTAATCTCTCAACTTAGAACAGCCACAGAGCGCGTTTACACAGTGGTGAAGGGAGGGGACGGGGCCTGAGGTGACGTAGGCAAACACGCACTATGGCACATTTTAAATTGGGGATATAATTTTCCTTCAATACTGAGGGCCCCTGGGGGCTAACTAGCCCACCAAGTGCTTCCAGTAAGCGCCACTGAGCTGCATTGCAGAGAGGTGGTCCAGGCCGTGCCACTTTTTACACCTCTCTGCAACGCAGCTCTGTAGCACTTACTGGAGGTACCTAGTGGGCTAGTTGGACCCTAGGGACCCTCAGGATTCAAATGAACTTAATCTCCCAACTAAAAACGGACACAGGGCGTGTTTACACAGTGGTAAAGGGAGGGGACAGGGCCGGAGTTAACGTGTGCAAAAACGCCCTGTGGCCTGTTTTAAGAGGTAGTTTTAATCCCCCTGCCCTATTATATACTAGGGGCTTACAGAGGAGGTCATGCTAATCACAGGGGGACCCCAACGCATAATGTTCCCTAGTGTATGTAGGTGTTTTCACTGTATTCTAAGTGTCTTTTAACATAGCACTGGCTCTAGGACTGGTTAGTCAGACTCAGATACCACCAGTATCCGTCTGAAAAAGTTGAGGGTACAGGATGATTTTGCAACAAGGCTTCTTTCTGCTCTTCTTTTTTTCTTTCTGCACGTTATCCTTCTTCCTGCACTTTTCTTCGTCTTTGAGGACTTCTGTTGCTTCTTTCTGCACTTCTTTTTTTTCTTTCTGTGCATTTTTACTTCTTTCTTCACATGTCCTATCTCTGTAGGCATAGTTAGAAATTAGCATTTAAAAAACCTTTGAAATTCACAGAAAAAAACATAGGTTTCAGGCACGTTATAGTTAGGAATTAGCATTTAAAGAACCTCAGAAATTCACTGAAAAAACCATAGGTTTCAGGGGTGTTATAGTTAGCTGGACTTTTCACTTGTACAAAACCATTAAAATTTCCCTGTTATAGTTAGTTTAGCTAACTATAACTCGCGCGCCCGCAATGCACTGCTGATGACGTCACATATTACATCACTCATGACATGGTCAGTGACATCACTCATGACATCACTGTTGACATCTCAAATGACATCACTGATGACATCACTGATGACATCATCCTTGTGATAGAGTGGCAGACCTCCTCTCACCCTAATATAACCTTTGATACACACATTCAAAAATAGAGACTAAACTTTTCAAAAAATTGGACATACTAATACCAGTTACAACAACCTCTTCAGTAATTCTAAGATCCACATACACATCCACTCATTCACCAACAGTCCTATACAGTCCCTCATACATGTATTCACTCATCATATGTACTCATACACCTATACATCCTGTTACACAATGCCACTCATCCATAGAGTTACTCACACACATAGTCACTCATGCTAATAAAGAATCAAACATACATTTATTTGCATATACAGTTATACACACACCACCACACTTACTTCTACGGAAACTTACACATACTTAGTCTTTTAAACAATCACTTATAGAAACACATACTTATTCATACAGGAGTTCTTTCAATCTCTCACTCTCACATATACTCACTTATATACACCAATAGTCACATATACTAGTTTAAAACATATGTAGTTACTCATAAAGACACTATTGAGACAGTCATTCACTCACTAACACACCCATACACACACTCATCCACCCATACAGTCCTGCACACATGCTGTCTTCAACACATACAAAGAGTGAGTCACTCATTCATGCAGCTATGCACTACGTAATACCCCCCACCGAACCATGCAGACACTCAGACTGATACTCAAAAAACCAACTAATAACCAATATAGACACCCATGTAGCTACTCACCAACCCATGCAGCCACTTATACACAAAGTGAGAGACTGATACAGATATTTACATATTTAAACATTACTCACTAAGCCATGTATTCACTATGATACACTTAATCAGTCAGGTACACAATCAATTTTTCAAAAACAAATCATCCATTTAGACACTTATATACCCATTTATTCTTCCATCGACCTTGAGATATACATATATAAAACATATTTAATTTTCAGAAAAACACACATTCACTGGATGATGTCATCAGTGATGTCATTTGAGATGTCATCAGTGATGTCATCAGTGATGTCACTGACCATGTCATGAGTGATGTAATATGTGACGTCATCAGCAGTGCATTGCGGGTGCGCGAGTTATAGTTAGCTGAACTAACTATAACGGGGGAATTTCAATGGTTTTGTACAAGTGAAAAGTCCAGCTAACTATAACACCCCTGAAACCTATGGTTTTTTCAGTGAATATATATATATATATATATATTTTTTTTTTTTTATATATACACACAAACACATATAGTACCCTCACATGAAAACAATATTATAGTAGAAATACATGAACACATCCTCAGTTATTTAAGGGAGCTTACCTCTTTTTTAAAGTCTATGCTGTTAGTCTGAATAGATACTGATTGACAATTATGATTGACAATGTGGAGAGTTATTCAACAGAAGACCTTGCTGCAGCAGTATTTTTCTATTCTAAAATATAAAATGAGACAGGCAAAAAAACTATTTTCCATCTCATTGTGGGATTAGAGAACTGGCAAGAATCACAATTCTGGTGGCTGATACATATATGTGACTTTAGCACCTTTGTGAATGAGGAGACAGGATTCAATTATCCTGTTTCAGCCTTGAAAAACCTCAATGGTGCACAGGCCACAGCAGAACACGTGCTGGCGGAAAAACCATAAAAAAGAGTGTTTATTTGGCGGCACAAATGGTAAATAAAGAGTTTTTAATTCTCATTAAATTTGTATGTAACAAACACAATTTATGAGTTAAATCAGAGCAATCAAAAATAAAATTCTATTGAAAGACAAATTACTTTGGATATCTATGAAGCATGCATGATCACACTGTCTATATGATTTGAATACAATGGGACTAAGAGATTAGAAAGCACCTTCACTTTGCAGGAACATGCTAACCAACATTGGTAGTGCCCTACACTCTTAAATTGAGTGTGAGACCCAACTCTATCATTAGAACACTATTTTCTGTTTGTATTTATACGTAAAAATAATTGAAAATGAAACAAATCCTATATTATGCATATTTAAATATATGAAAAAAATGTACTCCATTAATTTTTGTTTCCGTAAATAAAAAAAACATAATTCGCATGCACTATTACTTGTTCATTAGATCTTCTCTATTGTTTCTTCACTGTTGTGTTATACTTAACAGCATTAAATGGGGCTTTCAACAAAGAATGAAAAGATAATAAAGAAAGGGGTCATTCCGCCTGTAGCCTTTCTTCTGGTAAAATACTCAGAAGTAATACCATTAGCTGAAAATGCATGTTAAAAAATAATTC
Organism: Triturus cristatus; assembly: GCF_964204655.1. Classification (NCBI taxonomy): domain Eukaryota; kingdom Metazoa; phylum Chordata; class Amphibia; order Caudata; family Salamandridae; genus Triturus; species Triturus cristatus. Next base: position 176,838,960 of record NC_140589.1, on the reverse strand, counting down.
TACTTACATACTGTGAATCAATTAAGGAATTATATTTTTGAACACGATTTGAAAAGATGCTTGACAGGATCATAAAATGAACTTTAAGAAATGACAAGCTTATAATTAAATATAAGATGTTATCCATCCCTAGCTTTCGTGTAACTGTACTAAGTGCCCTTAGGATCCATGTAGATGTGATTTCTAAATAAACTGTATTGTTATGAAATGCTTTATCATCAGTACAGAACAGAATTTCGAGTGCTATCTGTAGAAAAATGGATTGTAAAACTATGAGAGTGAGAGGCTGCACTCTTGATGTGAACTGTGCCTAAGTTTCTACAAAGTCAAAACAATATAGGGCCGGAGGTACACATATCTGTTTGCAAAATACTAGTCACAAACTACTTTGAGAAAAAGGTTTAGGCGTTTGGGGTATAGGTTTAAGCATTACAGGTTAAGGGTACAGATGTTAAGGAGTTAAAACGTAAGAAGTAAGGGTATGTTATGTTATAAAGTTTTATATAGCACTTGTATACCCGAAGGTGTCTAGGCGCTGCAAATATAGGGTTAAGTCCACGGGTTCTGGAATTAGAGGTAAAGAGTAGAGAGTACACCGCTTTGGGTTTGAGGTCAATGGTTTGGGGTATAGGGTTAAAGGTTTGGGATACAGGATTAAGGGTGTGTGGCTTAGGGGGTTAGGTGTTAAGGATTTAGTGGTATAGGGTTAACTTTCTGATTTACTTTAGCAATCTATACACAGGAACACTGTATTTAATACGGTTGTATGACGTTTTAACACACGCTTTTACCCCACATGCAATTACAACGCAAAGTTTTACCCCTACTTCCTGTTGGGGGTGCGCTGGATGTTGGAATAGTATAATTTACTATTCCAACTCCAGTGTGTGCAACAGTAGGGAAGGTGTTGGCGTTAAATCCAACACCTGCAACAAGCCGTTTGCGTTGTAACGGCATCCCGGGTGAAAGCAAGCATTGTAACGCATGGGTTGTAACAGTTGTTTCCCACTAAATAAATATCAGTGAAACACACTTCAATTTTGAAATAATGCAATTAGAAATGTTAAAAAATAAATGACACTGTTTCTCAGTACAAAAATTGCATTATCAAGATCCAACTGTTTCTAAAAATTAAGCTAATTATTGTTAGGGATCTGGGGTTTAACTCTGGTAGCTTGGTAGAAGAAGTATGGCTTTCTTTGTGAGATGTGCATCTGGTACTCAAACAGTTACACTAAAAACATCATTACAAGCAGGAAACAAGCAAGAACAAATTCCCCAACTAATTTAAACAAAACAAAAGTCAATTAGTAAAATGAAAGTAAAATGAAAGAAATATGATTTAGGGATCCTGGGTCACTATGGAAATGCACTGTTCCACGGGTAACAATAGGAACCAAAAGCCAATGCAAGTCAATTGAGTACAACTGGTAAAAAACATAAAAACCTAAACACCCTCTGAGGCCTCTTTCCAATAAAGAAAGATGTGAGAAATGCTGTAGATGAGTATCAGGTGCTGTGGAGGACCAGGACTTGGGTCTTCTTTGCGCCTGACCTCCAATGGAATGCAGATGTGGATGGGTTTGCTATTTATTCTGTTCAAAAGTAAGCCTGGATGAAATGTACTTTATCCTGTCGTAATCTCGGGAATTTTGCATTGTGCTATTTACGTGATCTTCCCCACAACTTTGCAAAAAATGTATGAGGAAAGCACAGGAACTCAAGCCACTGTTGTTCGCAGTGCTTTGTTGTTTTTCGGAACTATTTCTTTTAGCACAAATTGCGATTTTGTGTCAGGAATTGACACAAAGACACATTTTAAAATAAAATCTAGTGGTAAATAATGGATTTGCATTGTGCTTGATTATGTGTAATTTAACACATATTTGCCAAGATTTCACGTAATTATGTGAAAGCAGTGTATTTAAATTTCACACACTCTTAGTCAAACGTTTATCTTTCAGATTTTGAAATAATTATAGTGGCCATGAATTTTCTGTGTGATTTGACTGGAAGCTGCAGCTGCCCAGAGCTTCATAAGGCTCAATTTAGGTTTTTCCAGTCCTGAAGTAGCCGTAAACTCTGCATCAACATGTCTGACAAACCCCTCAAGATTAAAAAGAAGTAAATTCAGGGGTCATCTGGGTTTATTCATAAAGCATTTTGTAGTAAGTAAAGTAGTACTGCTATTAGACCTATCAAGCTTAGGACTGTCTTCCCCAAAACGTTATGCCTTACTCCTCCATATTTTCCTGATATTGTTTCTGTTGGCCTTAAGACTTTTTACCACTGCTAGCCAGTGCTTGCTCACTCCTTAAAACATGGTTACATTGGCTTATCCCCAAATGGCATACTTAATTTATTTATACTTCCTAGTGAAGTGGGCACTACTTGTACCCAGGGCATGTAAATTAAATGCTACTAGTGGGCCTGCAGCACTTGATATGTCACCCACTTAAGTACACTTAAAAAACTGCCTCAGGCCTGCCATTACATGTGCAGTTTTAAACTGCCATTTCGACCTGGCAAAATAAACCTTTTGCCAGGCCTGAACCTTCCTTTTTAGTACATATAAGTCACCCGTTGGGTAGGCCCTAAACAGCCCACAGGGCAGAGTGCAATGTATTTAAAAAATAGGACATGTTCTTTTAAGTTTTACATGTCTTGATAGTGAAAACCTTCTAAATTTGTTTTTCACTATTGCAAGATCTGCCTCTCCCATAGGATAAGACTGGAGTTACTTTATTACATTTAATAAGGAAATGGGAACAGAAGTAGTACATGTTTGGCATCTTTGGAATTTAATGAGAAATCCTCTTTTATCGTAAAGTCGGATTTTGAATTACACTTTTGAAAATGCCTCTTTTAGAAAGTGTAACAAGAGGATGGGCCAGAGCCTGTTTTGTTTCTGCGTATTAAATTAGCGCTAGACCAAATATATTACTTTTATTTGATCTGGTACTTTTTTAATAAAAGGATTCTTTGTTTCATATTTAAAGCGGAAGAAAGACAGTGGTGTCTATATCCAGAGTATACAAATAATTTACAAAAAATGAACAATAAATTCAACGACAATTTTGTGTTTTAAATATACAATCCAAAGAATAAGACAGTGATGTAGAAAATTCTAAATTAATTATCCTAATATAGTCATATTTCACATATCCATATTATTTCCTCAATTTTCAAGTGGTGCTATATATATCAACATCTCAATTAGAAGAAACATAGCAAAAAAGAGAGAGAAAAACACGGGGAAAATATTGATATCAAGTACATAGACTTTTTCTTATGTCCTGACAGAAAGTGGACATTTTCCTGTCTTTGCAATTTATTGCCTGCAGCTTGTCTTTAGGGCACATAACTAGCTGAAGTTGGCAGTTGGTCGTTGTGTATTCCTACTAGACAGTCACACACAATAGAGAGTTTAGGTATGCCTGGATGAGCCATCACTGGCAGGATGGGAGGGTGGAGCTTGGCACAGCCCTACTTACACCTGAATATGCTGTGCCCTGCCTTGTCACAAAGGATTGCATAACCCCTGGAGCCAGGGTGGGGAGGTAGGAAACCTAAGCACTTTAAATGGAATCCTTTCGACATTTCTCCCACTTCAAAGAGGGCACCAGGTATAAATATTGGATCTCAGACACCAACTCTTCAGTACACTTCTGGACCAGTATTGTATTGTATTGTATTGTATCTGGGTTTTGTATCGCGCCAACTCACCGACAGGTCTCAAAGCGCTACTGACCAAGTACAAAACGAAAGACGGAAAAAGATATATAGGTGGCAGGTCTAGCAGTTCATTATTGAAGCGGGAAACGCGTTCTTGAAGAGTAAGGTCTTCAAAGACTTCCGAAAGCGGAGGAGATTGGGCTCTCTACGAAGCGCCTCTGGCAGCTTATTCCAGTTGATAGGAGCCTGCACTGAGAAAGATCTGCCTCCTTTGGTTGTTAGCTTAAAGCGTGGTTGAGACAGTAAGAAAGAACCCGACGATCGCAAGATGCGTTTAGGTTCGTGGAGCTCGAGCCTTTCTTTTATATAAGCTGGCGCCTGTCCGTGTAGTGCTTTGTGGCAAATACACATGCTTTTGAACTCCACTCTCTGCAGCATGGGCAGCCAGTGTAATCGGTGGAGCAGGGGGGAGGCATGGGTCCTCCTTGGTACTCCAAAGATCAGGCGTGCTGCGTCGTTTAGAATGACCTGGAGACGGCTAATGGAATACTTTGGAAGGCCGAGAAACAGCGCATTTCCATAGTCTATTCTAGACACTATTGTGGCTGACACAATGGTTTGCAGCATATTCCTCGAGAGCAGGGGGGCGAGTTTACGTAGTTGCCTGATTAAGTTAGTACAGCAGCCAACTACAGCAGAAACTTGATTAGCCATTGAGAGTTCTTGATCGATTTTCATCCCAAGACTCTTGACAATGGGGCATGGTTTAGGGGTAGGGCCTAGCTCTTGTGGCCAGTATAGGTCGCTCCAGGGGGACACAGCAGTTGAGATAACCAGGACTTCCGTTTTATCCGGATTGATTTTCAGCAAGTTAGATGACATCCAATTCACTGTGAAGCGTAGGATGTCTTGAGCCACTGATTGTGCCGATGATGTATTGTCGATGCTCAGCAATAGCTGAGTGTCGTCGGCATAGTTGAATACTTTACACTTCATGGTCATACCCACTGGGAAGGGCGGCGATGATATCCGGGGAAGAGGCATCACTCAGCCACGTTTCAGTGAGTGTCAGGATATCAATGGTCTCATCCTGTAGCAGGGTAAAGATCTCTAAGTGATGTTTCTGCAGCGACCTGGTGTTAAGGGTAGCTAGCTTCACAGGGGCTAAGAGGCTTTGGTGCTTACAACTAGGGCTATACAGGATGTTGAGTTCCTTGAGTGTAGCACCTGCACTCGGGGATAGGATATACCTGTCGGAATTCAGTCCGAGGAGGTCCGCTGAAGTATAACAGGTGCGTGTGCCAGAGTCCCTATGCCCTAAGCCCGATCGTGCGCGGACGGGCGCAGACGGGCAGGACTCTGGCATGACTCCGGCGCAGATCTGGCGCGTCCGCTGATCGCGTCCGCTGCGCGGAGACATCCTAGTCCGTTTTTATAGCGCTGACGATGTCCTGACTCACCTATCCCAACCCAAGATGGCCGCCAAACTCGACGCCCAGCGCTCTCGGCGTCGATACTCAGCCGAGAGTGGGACTGGAGCTGGAGGGAGGGGGTAGGGGTGAATTCCAGGCGCTGCTAAGCGCTAAGGAGTTATGGCCCACCAACAGCGCGTCAGCCGCAATCAAAACATAAAATTTCACGGGACCGAAAAAAGTATCCCAAGGTAAACTGTTAAAACTAAGTTTGTAGCAAGAATAGATGAGAGACCTCCCGGCTTCCGCCTCAGGAGGGAAAGGAGCGTACAATGTCAGAAATTACTTGTTCCTAACACCTGGCGCCTTTTATAGCGCTGACGATGTCCTGACTCACCTATCCCAACCCAAGATGGCCGCCAAACTCGACGCCCAGTGCTCTCGGCGTCGATACTCAGCCGAGAGCGGGACTGGAGCTGGAGGGAGGGGGTAGGGGTGAATTCCAGGCGCTGCTAAGCGCTAAGGAGTTATGGCCCACCAACAGCGCGTCAGCCGCAATCAAAACATAAAATTTCACGGGACCGAAAAAAGTATCCCAAGGTAAACTGTTAAAACTAAGTTTGTAGCAAGAATAGATGAGAGACCTCCCGGCTTCCGCCTCAGGAGGGAAAGGAGCGTACAATGTCAGAAAATGTCAGCAGTGGAGGACTCTGCCAGGAAGAATGGCTAATGTGCTGCTGAAAACACTGCCATTCTGCTGCTCTGCTGACCTGTTGTTGTGCTGCCTTCTTACCTGACTGAGAAGGACTTCAACCTGCAACCTGAACTCAGGACCACCAGTGTGACTCAAAGGGCTAGTCTCTTGTAACCAGCACCTGGACTGTGCAACTGTGAGTCCTACCCTGCCAAGTGGTGCCACCCCAGTCCTGGACCCTTGGAAGTGGGCTTGAAGGTGCTCTGCTAGCGCATCTGTGGACCCAGAAGAACCAACGCATCACCTTTGGTGCATGATCTTCTTCGATTCATCGCAAGGCCTTACTGACGACAGCCTCAATGACGACACAGGACTCCGCATCGCAAACCCTGCAGCTTCTTTGGAGCCAGCCTGTGCGTGACACATCTTCGATGCAGGACTTCGCATCAAAAGCCTCCCTGCCGACGGCATCCTCAATGATGACACAGGACCTCGCACTGCAGCCTCCCCAATCCTGAGAACCAATGCTGCACGACACATCTCCGACCAAGACGACCTGCACAAGGCAATCTCAACATGGGACCATGCAAGGCACTGCAACTTGGATTTAAGGTACTCTTGTTCAGCAGTCTTATCTGGCTCCCTATGGCAGGCCCAGACTCCATTGCGGTTGCCCCGAACTTGTGAGTTTTTCCCGGTCCGGCACAGCCAGATAACCACAGTTGGAGCTTTGAGCTTGTTGGCACTATTTTGACTTAAATCTTTAAAGTTGCATATCTCCGGATCTACTGATTGGATTTTTGTTGTTTTGGTCTTGCATATTTATTAAAGTTTACTCTATTCTTCTAATTTGGTGTGGGATTTTTCTTGTGTGGTGTTTTTCATTACATTACTATTTGAAGTGTGGACCAAATACTCTACACATTGAGTCTACGTTAAAAGCATGACTGCTTTGTGCCAAGTTACCGGACGTTTGAGCACAGGTTAATTTGGGGTTTGCTTGTTACTTCACCCTGACAAGGATTTTTGGTTCTTGCCTGAGTAGGGTTTAAACCCCCTCAACCAGTAGCCCAAATTGTTACAACTGCTGTAGTACTCTTTTATATACTTTTACATGTCTTTATAAATTGACCCTACAACATCTCACTTTGTGTATATAGATGAATATTAAGGGAATATTTATGTACAATTTGAACAAATATAAAGGACTGGACTGTCTTTGTACTTTTACCAATAGGGAGCGGACGCTTTGGAGGCCAATTCACAAAGGCATGTAAGAGTATGTAAAAGAATGCTGCTGTAGCACCACCTCCCATACTCATTAATGCTTGTCATTGAAGCACTCAATAGAGTTTCAGGTTTGAGTTAATGACAGGCAACAAACTTGGGTTGAACAGACATTGCTTTTTATGCTTTTACTGTACATAGCGTGTGCAAGTGATATTTCAGGGGATATGTAGGGATACTCACTGTAGGGATGGGTTACCTATGGTGAAATGTGTGGTGTCAAATGTCGCCAAATAGGAGCACGACCGATTCATAGTGGTTAAAATATGAGAGACATCCGAAGAGACTGCCTGAATAATGTGTATGGTTAGAGAGCGGTATAACCAAGAATAAAATTATGAGTTGCACAGTGCTGGCAGGGTGCAAACTCTACACTTTAAATTACCACTGCTGGGTACCATCAAATTAGGAGGTAAACCCCTTGGAATGGGAAATAACTGTGTGGAATTGCCATGGAGTACTCTGTACGGTTGTCTCTTCTCTAAGAATGTTAAGACACATTTCCCACCTGCTCCCAGCTAATGATATATGTGTGTGTGAACTTCTGAGTGGGGCGAGTTGAGCGAGGTAGGAGGGAAGGTTGGGGAAGGAAAGAATGAATATTTCTAGTAGTGGGGACATTCTTTGATCCCCTCTTGTCAGAATTTGGGTTGGAGGAGTGGGAACAAGGCTTGGCTGTTGCAACCACAGCCTAATGTGAATTTATAGGCAGCTGGTAAAATCGGTCCAGAAAGTGTGTGTAGAAACTATAGATAATGCTCCACCTGAATCATAATTAGGCCTTCAGTATTAGCGCGTACACACAGTAGTAAGATACACACAGGATTAATGCTCTTTTCAGGAGTAATGTATTATTACATCCAGAAAAGTAAAACCAAATTCAAGATATTTCAGAAATAATTAACCAAAATGATGCAAGGTTAAAGCTATGAGTAACATCAGGGCTGGGCTCACGTAGACATGTGCACAGTATTAGATGGAAGACAGGGAAAGGTGATCAGTACATTTATACTCCTAAAATGATCTAGGAGTGAATCAGAATTCTGCAGAACCCAATCTCCACTGAGGACACCAGCCGCCTGATGAATTCCATCCATTCAGGATCCCCCACAGACCCATGCCCTCACCACATCTTCAACAAAGCAGATTCCATCATAGCACCACACCTCCGAGACGTCATCAACTGCTCCCTCAACTCCGCCACCTTCCCGGAAAGCTGGAAACACGCCGAACTCAGCGCCCTTCTGAAAAAACCCACAGCAGACCCCACCGAACTCAAAAACTACCGCCCCATCTCGCTCCTACCATTCCCGGCCAAAGTCATCGAGAAAGCTGTCAACAACCAGCTCGCCGCCTTCCTCGAAACCAACAGATCCCTCGACTCCTCACAGTCCGGCTTCCGAGCCAAACACAGCACTGAGACCGCACTCATCGCTGCAACAGACGACATTCGAACTCTACTGGACAATGGAGACACAGTCGCCCTCATCCTCCTCGACCTCTCCGCAGCCTTCGACACAGTCTGTCATAGCACCCTATTACAACGCCTCAGAAACATCGGTATCCAAGGAAAAGCTCTGGAATGGATCACCTCGTTCCTTACAGGAAGAACTCAGAGAGTCCGCCTCCCACCATTCAAGTCAGATGCCACTGAAGTCATTTGTGGCGTGCCACAAGGATCTTCACTCAGCCCCACCCTCTTCAACGTATACATGAGCCCCCTTGCGGCCATCGCTCGCCAACACAACCTCAACATCATCTCCTACGCTGATGACACCCAACTGATCCTCTCACTCACCAAAGACCCTAACACCACCAAAACCAATCTACATGAAGGAATGAAAGAAGTAGCCGAGTGGATGAAGCACAGCCGTCTGAAACTGAATTCAGACAAAACAGAAGTCCTTATCTTAGGTACCTCCCCCTCTGCCTGGGACGACTCTTGGTGGCCAGAGGCCCTTGGAAAAGCACCCATCCCGACGGACCACGCACGGAACTTGGGCGTCATCCTGGACTCCTCACTCTCGATGACCAGACAAGTCAACGCCGTTTCATCATCTTGCTTCAACATTCTTCGCATGCTCAAAAAAACATTTTGCTGGATCCCCACTGAAACTAGAAAAACGGTCACCCACGCACTGGTTACAAACCACCTGGACTATGGAAACACCCTATACGCCGGTACCACCGCAAAACTTCAGAAAAAACTCCAACGCATCCAGAACGCATCAGCCAGACTCATACTAGACATCCCGCGTAAAGACCACATTTTTGGTCACCTGAAAGACCTCCACTGGCTCCCCGTCAATAAGAGGATAACATTCCGCCTCCTTACCCACGCACACAAAGCACTTTACGAACTTGGACCAGAATGCCTCAACACACGACTCTCCTTCTACACCCCCTCCCGCCAACTTCGCTCTTCCAACCAAGCCCTTGCTGCTGTACCTCGCATCAACAAAACCACCATGGGGGGAAGATCCTTCTCCTACCTAGCGGCTAAAACCTGGAACACACTTCCCACTCACCTTCGCCTCACTCAGAACCACCTAGCATTCAGAAAGCAACTTAAAACCTGGATATTCGACAAGTAATTTCCCCACCCTTCTCCAGACGCCTTGAGACCCTCTGGGTATGTAGAGCGCTATATAAATTATCTGACTTGACTTGACTTGACTTGACAGAAGGCTTTTCTTAGATCTGAAAATGATCAGAATGTTTTGTTTCATTTCATTGACACGGTATGGATAAATAAATGTGCAAAAGGATAAAGGGGCATATTATCAAGACAGGCGATGCAATTATCGCCGCTTTAGCGGCAGAAACTGCCACTAAAGCGGCGATAATGGGCTTGATAATATGCTCTATGGAATTCCAATTTAAGCTCAGGTTTGATGTCCTTCACGTCTAACATGGGCTTCAATTGGACTTCCATAGAGCATATTATCAAGCCCATTATCGCCGTTTTAACGGCAGTTTCTGCCGCTAAAGTGGCGATAATTTTATCACCTGTCTTGATAATATCATATGCCCCATTATGGGTTGTAATGTGTGTGTTGCGTCACATCGCTGAGCCAGAAGAGTCAGGGGAACTCAACAGCTGGACTTGAAGGCTCCAGTATATGAAAAAGAGTAATTCGTCTAAAAATACTTTTAAAACGTTTACAGTTTAAAAAACATAATTCGCATCAAAATGCGTATGTGACGATTTTACATTTTTACTTTTTTATCAATATTAAATCTCAAATGTATGCATGTCACAAGAAGACTTTTAAACTGGAAGCACCATAGCTATCAGGGTTCAAGTATTAGACTCAAAGAAACAGTAATACATATTGCAGTACCTGTCATTTCCAGGTGCAATGTCTGCTCCAAGCCGGGTCCATGCCACTTTGGGATAAGCACTGTGAATTTGCAACTTTCCGAAAACACCTGCGGGAAGCAGATGCATGGTGAGATTTAAGAGCATTTGTAGCATGTTTATTGCTTATGTGCACAGGCATGTCTATACTTTTATCATGAATCAGCATAAATGTGTTCAGGTTATCGATAAACTCACTGTATAGAAAGGTGAATTGTTCTGTCTTGTTGAATATAACGTGCTCAAAGAAGCTAAAAACTTCCTCCATGGTATATCACTTCTGCAACTAATAAACATCCTGATTGATACAAGCCCCATCTGTGGTATAGGCCACCTCGCTGCTCTTTCTATGCAGGTTTGGTGACAGTGACAACAGATGCAAGCAAATATTCATCATGAGTATCATGATGGTTGGCATTAGCCCAGTGGACCACTACCTCATTTATTTAAGTACACACTGACTGACACCTAGTCCACTAGTCCACTGATCCAAAGTGAAATTAAATGTTACTCAGTGTCACCACTTTTAAGGCCCCTTCACCTATGTAGGAGGAGACAATACAGAGCCAAGCAAACAGCCAGCATGCTTCCAGTCTCTCCCTCAAGGCTGATGCTAGTGTCACCCCTACGATTGCTGTTTCCTGAATGTTTCTTGCTGGTTAGAGGCGCTATGGTGTGCCGCACGCACACGAGGATGCAAGTTATCCCAATATGCCTTTGATCCTCAATCCCTGTTGACTATGGTACCAAGGAGGGGAAGAGGCAAATGACTCTTTGGGCTCTCCTCTGGGATGAAGGATTGGAGACCTAGCTAGAAGTCAGACACTACTCTGAAGGACTCTAGACCTTCTAATGCTGGGCACAGGGATGTGGCAGAGTCATGAGGCTGGGTAATAGGACCAATGGTCATTCCACAGCAGAGGCAGACAACTGCATGAGGTGAGACCAACATTTCATTACAGGTGAAGAGCTGCAAGTAGGACAGGTGCATGGAACACGTCTGAATGCAGACTCTGAGCACCAGCGCAGTCGTGTCGATCCAGTGACAGAAAATCACTGGAACATAAACAGAGGGCAGTGACTGCCTGACACTGGTAGCATAGGAAATCATCGGGCACAGCAGTAGAGTCTTCCAGGAAAGGATCCTGTCAGGTCAGTATTTGAAATCAGACAGACCTACCGCAGGCAATGCGTAACGGTAATTTAAATAGTAGGCATCAATTTGGATACGTTGTAGGTATTGGCTCTCCAAGGGCGGTTCTGAACAAATCAGATGCAAGGGGCTACGAGAAGGGGAGGTGGAATCTTCAGCTCAGCTTCTGGATTGGAGTAAGCTTTAGTTGAGAGAATTACACAATAATTGTTGGCCTCAACAATTTGCTGATCTGGCACCATTGCCTGTGACTGAGATTAATTCCATCAATCCATGCTGTCATACATGCCCTAAGTGTGACGAGTATGCACAGTTGTGGGTCCTGTGCATACTGTGCTAGAGAACTGAAGCTGTATCTCACTGGCAAAGCCTAATTTGGCTAAAACTGTCCTAGGGTTGCTCCTGGTTCCATCTGGAGGGGCGCAGGCCTAACAGTGTGGACTGGACTGTTCCCATTGAAGGAGGACAAAGGCTGCTTTGCATATGACAGGTCTCCAGCTAGTGTGGTGCAAAGGGTGGGAAGCAATGGAATGCATCAATAACATTCCACCCGTCCCTTGTTGTCTGTTGTATAAAACACCCTAAGTGTCATGGTTTTGGCCAGATGTGGAGCTTGTGTTCACTGTGCTACAGGGCTCAAGCTTTACCTCATTGACAAGGCCTCAACTGGTCTGAGGTTGCTTGTGCGCCCACATGGATGGGAACTGGCCTGGCACTTTCGGATTGACTGTTCTTGTTGGAGAAGAACTAAGATTGATTTGCATGTGGATGGTCTGTGTCTAGAATGGGATAGTGGGTGGAAAACAATGGACTGGAATGCGGCCCGAATGATCACTGGTTGAGTAAATTTTTTTTTAAATGTCATCCATTACTTAGTTGTTTGTTGTAGTAAGTGACCTAGGTACAATGGATATGCCCAAGCGTGATGTATAATTAGTATGAAACTGGTTTGAGATTGGTTACCATGTGGAGGGGACCTGGCTTGGCAGTGTAGGATAGGCTGTTCCTGTTAGAGCAGGACCAAGACTGATTTGCATATGGCAGATTACTGTCTACAGTGAGATAGTAAGTGAAAGACAATGGACTGGATTGTGGTCAGAGTGACTGCTATTGGGTGAGAATAATTCAAGTAGTTCATACATCGATTCATTGATTTTTGTAGAATTCAAACTACATAAATTAATGGAGACCCAGTCAGGAGGCAGTACAAACCATTTCATTTTCTGTGTCTGTACTTCAAACAGGAGTGAACTACAACAAATCACTTATTTAACCAGTGCTTAAACCTCGGGTAGTTTGTTACAAAGCAGTCAGACTTGATTTGTCACTGTGGTGAGAAAGGCTGGACCTGCAACTTGTACCCAGGACCAATAGAGCGACTCTAAGGGCTAGTCTCTTTGTTAACCAGCACCTGGACTCTGCAACTCTGAGTCCTACCCTTCCAAGTGGTACCACGCCAGTCCTGGACCCTTGGAAGTGGGCCTAAAGGTGCTCAGTCGGCCCATCTATGCAGCCAGCAGAACTGATGCATCGCCTCTGCTGCATGGTCTTCCCTGATGCAAGGACTCCGTATTGCCTAGACCACCCCACTGGAACCACGGATGCACAACACATCACCACTAGGGGTGGCCGGAATGTTCCTTTCCGCCTGTAAAATTTGCGGAATTCGAGCCACTCTGCGTTACTCTTTAACATGGAGTACCAGCAAAATTTGACCAGTTGCCGTGTGGTGGAACTTTTTTCCCGTGAGGCTTTTTTATGTGATCTGTGATATGGCAATCGTGAGCAAGGTTTGGCCTCTCCTAGCATAATTTTCTAACATGGGCGTTCAAGAGCGTTCTAGGTCAGAGGGCTTTTGTTTTGAGTAGATTGGCTGCCACTCAAGTAAATTTAAATCACTATTTGGAAAGGACGTCTTAAACACGCACCTCCCAAATTGGACTCTTTGCAACCGCAAAATGCCTTAATACATCTAGCCCATCTTTTGGAGATAAGAGAAAGGTTTTTATTTAACACACCAACATTTTGTGCAATTAGTAGAAGACAGGGCGTTGTCCCTTGAATAGCTGTCCAAGAGGCCCTGTTCCAGATAAATTTATCTCCAGAGGTGAAATGGTCCCCATTATCCCCGTTAAGGCAGCAAAATCAACTGAAATGGCTGCATGCTCATCCGCAAAGCATTGTGCCATTTGCGCTGATTTTCAGCGCTGCTCGCGCTACTGGCACTAAATTGCAGTGCGTGCAGCAGGAGTTGCATATTTTCATGGAATCTCATTTAGTGTTTCTGTAACTCTGCGGAATTCTGTGGAGTGAAACTCACCTACCCATAATCTCCACACAAAGACATTGCATCACCCAACGCAGCCGCCCAGAACCAACACTGCATGATGCATTTCATGCAAGGACCTTGCATCACCTTTGCAGCTCCCACTAACCGCCTCTGCACTCTCCATTTCCTCACCCAGAGGTCGCATTGCCTCTGCTGCGCAATGCATCCTGTACGAGGGACTCCGCATCTCCTCGCAACCAGGATTGTGGTACTGTGTTCAGCAGACCAAAGTGGGTCCCAGTAACTGCCCCACGCTCCATAAAGTCCAGTTTCAACTTGTGACTTTTTCTGGTTCTACAGTGCCCTGTTGTCCACAGTTTGCCCTTGCTGCTTTTTGGCTCTGTATTCACTGAAATCTTTGAAATTGCATGTCTCTGTTTCTACTGATTGGATTTTTGTAATTTTGGTCTTGTAATTTCTTAAAACGTACTCTATTTTTCCAAAATAGTTCTACTGATTGGATTTATATAATTTTGGTCTTGTTATTACTTAAAACATACTCTATTTTTCTAAAATGGTGTGGGATTGTTCTTGTGTTGTGTTTTCACCTTATTACTGTTTGAAGTGCTGCATAAATACTTTACACATTGTCTCTCAGTTAAGCCTGACTGCCCTGTGCCAAACTACCGAGAGATTGAGCACAGGTTAATTTGGGGTTTGCTTGTGACTTCACCCTGACAAGTATTGTGCTAGCTGCTTGAGCAGGGTTTCACCCCCCTCATCTAGTAACCCAATTTCCTAAATCAAGTAACAACAGAATGATGAAAGACTTTTAATCACCTCAATAAAGAGATAATTAGATGCAGTGGTAATGAAGATTACCGTTTAACTCACCATTCTATCTAAAAACTGGCTTGACCTTTTAAATACTGGATGCATAACAACTCTGAGGTCCATATATATCTTTTGTTTTATTTTAGTGTCACTCTTTACTAAATGCAGTACTCTACCTCACTAAATATTCCAAGACATGAGACACAAATAGGTCAAACACTAGAGAAAAAATACTGATATTTATTTTAAAGTATTTTCCACCACTCATTTAAAAAATAGTTATAACTTCAGGGACAATGTGCAGGTGATCATCTTGGCAACTTCACGAGATTGTTATCTTCAAAAAACAATACATGGTGACATGATGTCTCATAAAGAATGTTTTGTAGAGAGCTTTTTCACAAACATTCTCTACTTGTGTCAGAATTTGTGACTTTAGCTAGACTTTTCACCCCCCAAAAATACTTTTATAGAATTTCTTACCCAACATTGCCAACTTCATTTATAAAAAAAAACCTTCAAAAAGTTGTGAAGTTTAAATTTATATAACTAAAACCAAAATAGCCATTGTTGATTAATGACATTGGGCCTTGATTACGATCTTGGCAGGCAGGCTTACTCATCACAAATGTGCCGGACATGGGGGTTGCTCCATTAAAGCATAGGAGTGTTGCCCCTGGCATGTGAGCCATTACTTAGCCACACACCCTTTATTTATTTTCCCAAGCCCATTATTTTCCCCCATACCATACAGAACACCACATTAATTTATTCATCCTTTAATGGACGGGCCACAACAGAGCTGCAGATTCATAGGCATGTTATTGCGGTGAACAGCTGGGGCTCTCTAACTGAACTGCGCATGTCAGCTTGGCTGGTATTGTGCTTGTGGCCAGCCTGACATGCGCAGTTCAGGCTTCCTGAACAGGCGCTGTCAGAAGGCTGGGGAAATAGAGACAGAAACCCATCAGTCTGAGATGGAGTGCTGGGTTCGCCTGTTCCAGCCAATCCTCGCACTGCTCTTATGCTGCTTACTATTAAAAAACAGCATGAGAACAGTGCTCTTATTGGCTGTGAAGCATGGTGCTTAGTTTCCGGCGTTCTGCCTTTCAAGCAGCGCGGTGCTGAGAAGGTTCTCTGATATAAAGAGGAAAATCATGGTAGGTAAGCAATTCAGATTAGAAATCCATGTCTGCACAGTTTGTGGAAAACTTTCAGGAGTATCTTCCCTCGTTGGACCAACAGTGCTGCCTGGGAATGTATTCTTCACTAAAGGCAAGTTGCTCAGCTTGATGTCGAATGCGATGCCATAAAGGTTACAGTAACAGTTTTTACGGAGCGCAGGGGAAGGTGTTAATAGAAATGGTACCACTTCTGGATGGGGTCATGATAGTGTGCTGCTTATAGATGACTAACTGGAGATGTAAGGCCACTGGACTGCCAATGTGGGTTGGCACTATATTGGCCTTGGATGGATTTTTAAATTGTCGGCAATCAGGTGTGTAATGAAGATGTTGAGGTAAGATGATTAGTTGTATTATATTAAGTTAACCATGCACATATAAGTACAGTATGCAAGCCTCACCGTCACCACCCGCCACTGGTGACGGATTTCCTGCTTGCTGTTTTACAAGTTCTATAGAATATAATAGAATTGTGATACGGTGTACGGGATATCCTTCACGTTTGTGACAGAGTAACCCTGTCCGCCAAGGTCGTAATCAGGCCCGTTATGTTTCTTCATTATTTGTATGGCACTTATTGTTGCCAATGGTGAAGCTGAGGGAGATTGGATGTCATAACACAATGATTCCAGTACTAAGAACCCATGCGCTCATTCAGAGATGGAACTGGGGATATGTATGATCTCTGGAGATAGCCAAATATATGTTTTCAGTTTATCATACGTATTAAAACAAGTTCAGTTTCAATGAAACATTTGCATCACAGTGCACTCAAATGAAAAGTGGGAAAAACAATCACTATCAGGGATTCAAATCACACAACACTTGTGGCTTAGAAAAAGTGAAGTTACAACAACCTTTCGTAAAACAAGATAATATATGCACAAGACAACTTCTTAAAAATTGCCCTAAGCATTCCATCTTCTGGCTCTCCTTCATAGGCCAACTTTAGGTTAAACATACCTAAACTCTAAGACAGTGTGGAGAATTATTTCTGAGCAAAGTAGATTGGTTCAGAAATTAATGACATTGTCGCCAAACTTTAAAATTCAAGATTTTTGTAGTGACTCCATAATTAGGGTATTTAACATCCTTTATTGGTATGGCAGTCATAAAATCTCATTACTGTACCCTAACGTAAACAGTTTTAGCAGTCTCCGAAAGTAGTGCCCTATCATGTTTCTTGAAATTATTGTTTGATTAGAATCACAGTAGCTGAGCCACTGCTAAACTGAGAATAAAGACCTTAATTTGTCCACTTGCTATCAGTCCCTTTACTGGCACAGCAGGCCATCCCAGTGGAAGAAGCATGCCACAGAAGTATCGACAGCATACTATTACCTATAGTTCCAGGGTCTACGTTGATTCCATCCAGGCGATGACAAGAGATGCCCTCAGATGCTCGAAGAAAGATGCGCACTTTGTGGTCTCTTTCTAGAGGATGTTCACTCGTACCTGAGTAATAAGGCAAAAATTACAACAATTGGTAAGTTTCTTGTTGGGTTTCAACTCTATATGGCTTCCTAAAATAAGGCCTACATTAATAAAATGCCAAAATGTCAGTTTTTGAGGTGCTGATTTAATCTTGCAGATGTAGAGACCTATGTAGAAGCAGCTCATGTCTAAAAAAGGCTTTTCATTGCCATAGACAGGTTTGTACCCAACTCTGCTGCAGCACACACTTGTAACTAGCATCCCAATATCCATGCGAATCAGTGGACTGGAGTATTAATAGCGGTTAATACTGAGCTCATGGTTATGAGGTGGTTGTACAACCATTGAGTGTGCCCTGAAAGAAGCTTGGAGATCCCTTTAATCCACTGAGCCTATAGCAGTGTCTTGCAAAGTTCAGGTGAGACACATTGGCAGTGAAATCTGACATGACAGTAGGGGTGAGAGGGCACTGGAAGTCTGCTTCAACAGTGTGTAGGCTGAGGCAGTGTGACAGAAAAGCTCATACTTGTTTCTATCAGGTTGGATTGCACATAAAGGAGGTGATATGAAAAGTGAGTGAACATCAATTCTGTGACATACATTTGAGTATAATGAATTTGTTGTGGGTGGGTTTTGTTTTTTTAATTGACATCCCCATCAAATACGTGATACCTGAAGATCTTTCACAGCTGGATAGAACTCATGTTTACATCAATCGACTTAACCCAATCAATCAGTGTTCTTATAAAGCGTGACTACTTACCCGTGAGGGTCTCAAGGCGCTGGGGCTTGTTCTGGCTAAATAATTTTAGGGGCTATTACAATATTCACGCTGTCCAGATATTTACATCTCTTAAAACTTCTGACAAGGTCTAGTTTCATATTGTTGTAATGGAAATATTTCTCTCCTAATGACATAAAGAAGAAGGGGCCATATGTAGGAAGCCAAATTGCGATCGCAAATGCTGAAATTTGCAGAATTTCAGCATTTGCGATCGCAATTTGGGCGATGTGCTATGTAGCAAACGACAACGCACACGCAAAATAAGGAATCACAAAATTTGCGATTCCTTATTTTGCAAATGCATTTAAGGAATCCCAAATTGCAATTCCTTAAATGCAATGTAGGAAGCACCCAAGTTGTGCGATTTTGGCTTAAGGAATTGCAAATTTCCACCAACTTCAGGTTGGTGGTAATTTGCGATTTCTTAGAAAAATGCACTTTTTTGCATTTTTCAAAGTGCCATGGGGCGCACATACATGCCCTTAGCGCATGTATGTGCACCACATGTGCACACATGTTTATTTCTGGGGTGCAAAACCTTGAAACTGCATTCTCAATTTGCGATTCTCTAATTGAGAATCGCAAATTGAGAATGTCTTCCCATTCATTCCTATGGGCATTCTAGCCCATTGGAATGATTGGCAAGTTATTCCTTATTTGCAAATCTCAATTTGCAATTCGCAAATAAGGAATATGTGGGATTCGCTAAATATTTTGCTATTCCTACCTACATTGCGTTTTGCGATTCTCTAATTGCGATTCCCTAAAAATCGCAATTTGAGAATCGCAAAACACGTTCTAACTACATATGGCCCAAGGTCCTGGGGGAAGGCCCTGGTGACAGCCTTTTCTCATTTCGCTCTGGCCATCCCCCTGATCACTCCCTTGAAATGAAAGAAACCAACACCAGTTTGAGCATTTAGAGCCAAGTTTCATCCTGGCAGCTAACAACAAGTTTGATTGACTTGTTCACATTTGCCAGATTTATGTCGATCCTGATGAATTTCTGTCCTCTACTAATAATTTGTGTTGCAATCCACTCTAATCTCGCCTGGAACACAAGGCTTGACATTGTCTCTGCTGTTTGTTAGCAAACAAGCTGGGCTATTGCAACTTCTGTTTTTACAGTGAGTATCAGTGTGTAGACCTATATTCAGAATATTAAGGTTTAAAGTGTTCTCATATTAATTTACGCTAATATTGAGAAAAACATACTTTAATTTGGAATAAAGTAAAAACGAAAACAACATGGGATGCTTCCAAAAACGCATCATTTATCAGTGTGAGCTGCCCCACTTCAAAGTACTCTAGGGTCTATATTCAACCAAAGTCAAAGACTTTTCATGTCTTTTCAAAAGAAATATAGAAGGACAGAATTACAATAAACATATTAAAATATTTCAGACATTGCAACCTTTTCTTCACCTATCCCATGGAAAATTGGTAAAGACCGTGGAAATTATATATTCACAGAAGGAGCTTAAAAATGCTTTAAAATGTTATTCATGCATCAGAAACACTTGTACTTGAGAAAATTCCTCTGGTTACTTGATGCCTGTTAAATATAAACTGATGGCAGACTGTGGATATTTAGCAAAAAACCTTATGGGAGCCTCAATGAATGCATCCTCTACTGAGAGTGGAAGCAGCTTAGATGATTGTACAGCTTCCCATTACATATACTTACATCCACGTAAAGCCATCGATTGTATGTTTCGGAGTCTGGTTATGAAAAACAAGCAGAAATGCAAAGCGGGCCAAAAGAACATGGCACCTGCAGGGCATTTCCCTCAGATAACAGCCAATCAGGCCCTGAGCCCTCAGAAACAAGAGAATGATAGGCCTGGAGAATGAAGGACTAGTTGTAATCTCCTCAACTGAAAGTAACAAACTACTGCATCAAAGCCCAGATGCACGAAACATTGGTTACAATTTGAGACCAGACTGGTTTGAAAAAACGAGTCAGAGTGGGTTGCAATTCCACCCAAATCCAACCCTAGAAAATAATTTTAATTGTATCTAGATTGTCTGCGCGCCACAGGTGTAGCATAGCTTTCTACTGACACCGTTTTATTGGCTGAAATAGAGCCCAGAACATCTAACTTTTGTATTCCACCTTTAAGCATCATTTATGAGTTCCCTTTAATTATATATTTCTCTTCGCCTGCTATTGTTCGAGGACATCAGTAAGAGTTTCCCAATTTGGCGGGAAAGGAGACTGTTCAGATGTCTGCAGAAGGCAATGAAGCCGCTCTCTTCCAGATCCGCGCGTCAAAAACAGCAGCTCCGTTTTCCTGGGGTGCCGAAGCCGTGAACTAATGACCACCCCAGGCTCCATGTTTAGAATAAAAGGCGAGAGTGACAGGCCCAACTCAGCAGTTATGCAAAACAACCTATGGAAAGTTTAAGACCGAGAAACTCTAGGCTGCAATTACAGAGAATATGTGCCTGGTTCCATTGTACTTTTTTTTTATGACAGACCAGCCCAAATAACCTGCCAAAAAAGAACAGAGGAGCGCGTTTTAGTTCACAGAGATCTCGTGCGCACATGGCATGAAACCGACAGGCAATCGTTTGTGAGGCGCGCGTCAGACACTTTGACGGACTGCAGTTTCCAGAATAACATAATGTGACTGTACTGCATTTTTCACTGAAAGTCCACAGCGTTTTCATTCCTATCAAACTCCTGTCTAGAGCTCGCGAAAGAAAAGCAAGCATTGCGGCCTGTCCGTCACAGGGGTTTTAGGATTGGCGTGCGGGGTTTTTAGAAATGCGATGGTTGTCAGAAAGGATTATGGGAGTGTTTTATGCTTTGCCACCCTGGTCGCCAGCCGAAAAGTCTACCCAGCCGATAAATTGTGGAGCCATAATATTGAGAAGTATGTTATTTATGGGCTTGGTTTGTTCGAATTTTGCCTGGGCACGAATGTGGGCATTCAATCATCTGAAAAGGGGCGTATCAACCAGGCATGAGGCCCAAGTGACCAATATTCAGTTCACAATATTTCGAAATGATAAAATTCATAGTACCACGGAGGAAACAAAAATCCACGCTACCGCTTCCCTTCAGTGTAATATCTTTGGATTGGAACTCTAGTCTTCCTCCACCACTAGCGCCTTCCACCCGAACTCTAGCTTTGAAGCACTGTACTCTAACAGTTCTTAGCATTCATGATCTAGCAGAAGGAATGCACAAAACTTCACCTTGTTCATTCCCTTCCCTCCCTCCCATCGCCTCCGAGAAATGGGCTTTCCACTGTCCTTGATCTCATCCCCTATGGTTTGGCGAAGGACTTACTTTCACATAACCCCCAACACTCACTTTGCATCTTGAGACCAGAGCACATCTCAATCAGGCACATACCAAGTCCGAGGATGTAACACCTTCTAAATTCCAACCTTAGGGAGAGTGTAAGTGTTAGACCTGGCATCTTTGGCGTGGTTACCCCTGACTTTTTGCCTCTACCTCCTGTAATTTTTGATGCTGTGCTGGATTTCGTTTTTGCTGGTTTAGATGCTTTGGGCACTTTGCCACTGCTGATCAGTGTCAAAGTGCAAGTGCTCCCTTGGTAAATTGTTATATTGATTGGTTATCCATGATTGGTATATTTGTTTCACCTGTTAGCCCCTAGTAAAGTGCACTGCGTGTGCCAGGGCTGGTGATTCAAATGCTACTAGTGGGCTGCAGCACTGATTGTGCCACCCACAGGAGTAGCGCTAAAATGATGTCTTAGGCCTGCTTGCAGTGCCTATGTGCAGTCCAGGACTGCCATGTCGACCTGGCCAGTGCACCCACTGACCAAGCCTTATCCTTCCCTTTCTGTACATGTCAGGCATCCCTATGGTGGCCCTAGGTACCCCCCTGGGCTGGGTGCAGTGTATCTGAAAGGTAGGGCATGTACTGAGGTGTGTAACATGCCCTGGTAGTGAATTACTGCCATTTTCGTTTTTCACTGCTGAGAGGCTATCTTGCCCATAGGATAGAATGGGGAAGGCTGTTTACATGCCTATCTTCCCATAAGGGCAAGATAGAAAATCCAAGTTTGGTATCTCTGTGTTCAGAATTTAATTATACATCTTTTTAGCAAGATGGTTTTTAAATTCACTGTGTGAGAATAGCACTTTTTAGAAAGTAGCTATTCTCCTGTTTAACCTTCCTGTGTGCCTGTGTGCTGGTTGGCTGACTGGTGTCATGTGATGGGCTAGGTGGCTCCAGGAGCCTGGATGAGTCAGCAGCAGGGTGAATAGGGAGATCTGCTTTAGATGGGTGGGAGGAGTAGTCCCTGGGTTTGAATAGGGCTGCCCCTGACAAACACAATGCTGGCTCCACCCCCTGCTGGCCAGGCTGAGGACTCTGCCTCTGCTGGCACAAAGAAGGCTCCACCTCCTGCTGAGCGTCTAACGACCCTGCCCCTCACTCTGAAAGGAACCAGGTGCTACAGAGCAGAGCACACCCAGGAACCGGTTTGAGCAGGGGAATCCCCCCACTGGAACAAAGAGAGAAAAAGACTTGGAGGGGTATAAGAAGAGGACCCCAGACACCTAAAACTTTAGATCACTTTGGAACTAAGAAGAAACCTCTGCCAAGGAGAAAGCTGAAAAGAACTGAAGAGGAGAAGACTGCCTGCTTGCTGTTTTGCTTTGCTGCCAAGGAGAGGGGAAGGACTTTGCTGTGTCCCCTTCTTTTGATTCTGATCTCCAAGGGCCTGAGAAGAGCTGGCTCCCTGTTAAGAAGTCCCAGGAACAAAAGGACTTCACCACCAGCTCCCCTGGAACTCTGCTGAAGGAGTTCTGACCTGCCTTGGAGTGCTTGCCCAGTCTTGGGGCCTCAGGAGGTCGTTTTGCTGTGTTTTGGGAGCTGGGAAGCAGAAGCGTGAAAAGAGTAACTGGTACCCAACGCATCATCCGATTGCGTGTCGCAAGAACGAGAGTGCGTGGAAAATTTCATCGCGGCACCATCGCAACATGCAGGGTCCCCGCATCGCCGAGTGCGTCGAGCACCGTCCCGAAGCGTGAAGATTCCTGACATTGCGAGGGTCGTCGCAGAACCAGTTTGCGAGCCGCACCACTGCCGGTGCGTGGAAGTCTCCAGTCATCGTGTGCGTCGACGCAGAGTCCCGTTCCGTGGCGCATCGAGAGTTGCGGCGCCGGAAGTCAACGCTGCGCCGCGCATCGTGCCACATCGAAGCGTGTCGCATCGAACCTGTGCGTGAAGCTTCCCCCTAAGAAACCTACGCAACGAAGGCCAAAGTCATCGCATCCTCCCCTTACAGATCAGAGCCGGCGCATCCACCTCTGCTGCGTGAAGCAGGGCTGCTGCAAAGCCTCCCCAGGATCTCAGGAGTATCGCATCGCCTTTGCAAGCTTCCTTGTTATAGCTTTTGGGAACCTTATCGCAACTACAGGTACTGTTGGGCACGAAAGTGTCACATTTTGTGCATTGAGAGTCGCATTGTGCAAGACACTGACTTTTACATCCTGGAGTACTTTCTGCAAGCTCTTGAACTATCTTTAAAGTAACCTTTTTAATTGTATGTTGGTTTTTCTGTAGTATTTGGTCTTGTGAAGTTTTTAGTAAAGATACCTTATTTTTCTAAAACTGGTGTGGAGTAAATCTGTGGTGTTTTCACTGTGTTACTGTGAGTGTTGGTACAAATACTTTACACATTGCCTTTGATAGCCTAGACTGCTCAGGCCAAGCTACCTAGAGGGTGAGCAGGGGTTATCTTAACAGTGTATCCCCCTTTCCCTGACTAGAAGCAAGGGTCCCTACTTGGACAGTGGTACCTACCCTGCCAACTAGAGACCCCCAGATCTAACAGTAAGGTTTTATTCTACTACTCTGCAGCGGATGGAGTAGGAATCCCTATTTTGAAAGGACATCTTTTGCTTACATTGGTATGACACCTGTTTGAAGTTCATGCATGGATGCATGGAGTTTGCTTTCTGTACCCGAGTGTCCAGACCCTGCAGTTTGCCCGAGGGATAGCACTGAGCTACCTGTCTGATTGGGCCTCAGCTCTTTAGCAAGGAAGAAGCTGCAAATCCTATTATTTCGTCCTCAAAGCACATAAGCAAATTCATTGTGATTTAGCATGAAACACTCTCGGTCTTTGCTGAGACAAAAGCCTGCATCAGATGCAACAACCACCCTGGGCAAACAATGAGTTTCAATGGGTGCAGCGATGAAGTCTTTCTTCCCCATTCATGGGCAATCATGAAGTTATCCTCCTTCTGATATCTGATCATCTGACACACTTAGAAATGACGACAATGGGAGGAAAAGCGCAAACCAGTGGAAATTGCATTTCGAGATCGGTATTGTCCAGATATACCACGCGAGAAAAATGCAATGAACAGAAAAGATTGCACTTTCATCGTACTCTGGTGCCCACAAAATCCACCGGTTGTGTGCCCGCTGGAAGACATCTCCTTCAGGACACCCTCTCCAAAGTGACACTCATAATGCGCCGACGTCAAATGTGCTTCACGTTGTCTTCTCTTGCTTTGTCCGTTGCTGGCAGGTGGGTCTATGATACCAAGCTACCGCTGCTGAGAGTCCACAGCTCAGGCTCACAATAACATTCCTGAAGCCTACACTTCCCATCCTGTTGGTGCATTCACATTTTGTTATCTATCATGACTTGGGCACAACACTTTACCACCAATGGGAGGAAAGTCATCAGCACCGGGAATAGAGCACCCATTTCAGGATGTGAAGTGTTTTGTGGCACCCGGGATGGAATTCGATCAGAATGATTACCTGATCACAACAGTAGACTAACAATCAGCACCATATGATTGTACTGTTGTACTTTTCAGATACTGCCATAAGGCCAAACCAATATCAGTTGACCTGGATCCTAGGCAAGAATCCTGCATGATGTCTTCCCCGAGAGATCAGAAAAATACAAAATACTGCAGAACGCCATGAGACCTAGCAATGTCAGAAATCATACGCCTCTCAACATTGAGGTGCATGAAAAACATAACTGCCATGCTGTGGCACATGTTTGCAATTTGTGGTGCACAGAAAGCTTTTCTGAAGATGTGTTTCCGGCTGCACCATTACATAGTAGTTTCTGAGTGAGCCCCTTAAAGGTTTCTCACATGATCTGGAGATGTTTACACAATTGTTAAGGAAAACCGTCTGGGTAAATTCGCCGCAGCTATGTCCGTAACCTTAGTAAATACCTGCGGACCCAATGGCAGATGGCAGCATTGCAAACACAAAAGTGTCTCTTCCCAAACACAAACGTCATTTGGCATTTCCAAATGGGCCTATGACAAGATGCATTTCGAAGGTGTGATATACTATCTCCAAGTTAATATATGTGCTACTGTGGATTCTTGAATGTCAGCTTACTGGAGATGCTTTTTTCTGAATGTGCAGGTACTAGGGGAAACACTAACGCCTTGGGGCACCATCTTAGAACATTCCATATTTTCCCTCAATCAGGAATGTATACCATGAACTGTGAGGGCGGCCACCAAATTTGCCAGCTTATGAAATGAATACTCATGAAGCTACATTTTCAGAAACCCTACAGAAACGTAACCAGCACACTCAGGACCTGTTTAGAAGTTTGGTGGACATGTTACTCCATCACAAACGTGACGAATAACCCGTCTGCCATATTACGAGTTCCATTATGTTCCATTGGATATAATGGAACTCGTAATATGGAGAACGGGATATCCGTCACGTTTATGATGGAGTAACCTGTCCGCCAAACTCATAATCAGGCCCTTAGAGTGATCATGACTCACAATGAGAAGGCATGAATGGCAAAGCTTTCCATTGCTGATAAAAATAAAATTCTGCTGTGCTCGCCATGTGTTTGACCTGTGTCTTAAACTTGGCGTTTGCATTGGTATGCAACAAATGTTTACAATTAAATCTGCTGATGAACAATGAATATAAACATAGAGAAAGGAAATTGTTTTGTCATAAGGTTGCTTCTGGAATCATGTCTTGGACACCTTTATTTTGTTCATCTTCAGACAGCTGCTCCTTGCATGTGTCCATCAGGGATGTTAAATGTCAAAAGCACGAATGACATTTAAAGTTTGGATTTATCTGCATAAATAAATATGGGCCCAATAGCTGTGGCCGTGCATTGTAGATCTATTTTTCCGAACTTTTTGGAACTTAAACAATGTGCTTGAGTGAAGTTATCAAACATTAATGTCGCACTCAGTAAAAACGTCTCTCACTTTTCCAATAACCAGGTAACCTGCAGTGCAGCTGGTGAGTAAGAAAAAAACTATTTTTTAAAGCATTTGTTCCTAAAATAGAGCTACATAATTAGGTGTACATAGGATGGTTTGATAGTGTGGTCAATAAAATGTTTTTGCAGTGGCCTTCTGCAGCACATAAAGAATGAAACGTTTCTACAGTGCCAATCTCCACAATGCCAAATGTGCATTTAAGAAGCGCACCCTTAAATGAGTGGCCATGTATAGGTGCACTAATATTGGTCTATGGTATTCAACACTTGCAACAGCAAACACAACATAAACTCAAAGTTATCCACACCACCATAAATAAACAGTGAGGAAAATAAACTCTGGACCTGAACCACTGAAGACCTTGATTTGAGATTCATTTGTTATAAGAACTGACTGCATATCAAGAATTTATATCTAAAACACTTACGTTAAAGTTAATACTGCACTATTATTGGATATCTATGGCACTTTACATCATGCATACGTATGGCACTTTAAATATGTATTTATTTGATTTTAAAACAGAAAATATTGCTGACAGTCAAAATCAAAAGTGTAATTGAGAGGAGAACAGGGTTGCCAGAGGAACTTTCTGTGTAAGATCTGAATATATAAGTATAGAGTAAAGCCTAGGTAAAAGCTAGAGAAAAACATTTTCAATTCTTTCAGTTAATTAACGGAAATTCAGCTTTTAATCATTACAACGAGTACTGTTGAGAGGAATGAAATTAACATCTGCTGTTGAAATGAAGTGACTAAAGCACTTGTGCTTCCTGTGTGGCTATATACAGAATACATGATATTCACTATATATGGCAATTTTAAAGAAAGATAACTAGGCTGTGGACATCTGTAGAATTATTTTAAACTAGAATATTGTGTTGAATCTCCAAAAATATAATCTAGCAGCCCGTAAGGCCTGTTCAGACTAATCTAGGTCACCATACCACATCAGTATTCACGAGCCCGAGTTCAACTAGCTATGCTGCCTCACCTGCCCTCCTAAGCAATTGAATTGGCACCCCATAATACAGCACTCTCGACCCTCACAGGGATTGTGGTAACAGGACACACCCTTGCGCTCTCTCACTCCTACTTGTCCACAATAAGATAACTAAGAGACACAAAGGAAGTTTAGAATATTTATTTAAACAATTGTGATCTACAATGCAGTATTCATGCCACAATCTCAAAACAAATGCATACCAAAGATGCTGTTAGCATGGCCAATAAACCATATACCATAACAAGCCCTGTCATGTTATAAGACAGAGTAGCCTAAACCCTCCTCCCCTTCTACTGAAACTAAATGATTGTATATCAAAGATCTCTGAGAATAGAGGCGGACACTGTACCTTAGCATACACACATGGACGCTCTACATCTCAAGTACATAGTAATCGTTTCTCAAAACCCTCGCTTTGTGTCCGTGCTTAAACAATTGTGCTCAGTTATTACTGACACCACAACGCCATGGCATTTGAGCGCTTTATAAACCTAATTTTCATTTTGTTTCATTATATGACAAGACATGTGTGCTCACAAACAGCAACTGTGTTCTCGTGTTATATTTAGGTGATAGTGCCTGACCAGGGAGAATAACAAGGGACATGGTTGTTTGACCTTGTCTGTGGTGTTCAAACTAAATCCCAGCAAAAGAACAGAGCACAAAAACATATGCAGGTTCCGTGTGAAAGTATAATGTGCACAAAAGCAAGTGTGTTGATATAGTAATGTGTGCAAAGAAAATGCAGCCTACAATCTGCACAATTAGACTAACGTAGGGAAAACAAGAATAGGCCACACTGGAAAAACACAACATTATTTTAAATGTGAATATTGTGTTGACTCTCCAAAAACTGAAACTAGCAGCACAGAAGGCCTGCTCAGACTAATCTACCCATGTCACAATAAATATGTATGTGATCATGGCATTCTTTGGAAAACAATGACCTGATATTTTTAATTTTATAATCATATACAATGGCGGGTTTCCTTAAGAATATATGCTTTAATAATAGAAGATTACATAATACTGATTTTACAATATTGCTATGGAAAACATTTAAACTGATTCGCAAACTTTTTTGGGCACTTCAGAAGTACAGATGTGTACAACAAACACAATTTGTGATCATAGGCCCCTTATTTAGTTGCCCAGAATCAGGATTTATGGAATGTTAGTAAAATAAAGTGTACTTACGACGGTGGAAAGTTTGCTAGTATGATGGAATTTCCAAATGAAACATTTAGGATCAGGAGACACAAATGGCATAAACATCAACAAATGTATACAATTATTTTCATTTTCTCACCCTGGAATTTTTTATTGTGAAATGCATGCAAAGGAACACCGGGATAGAAGTTTTCTCCACAGATACACGATTTGGCGTGATCAAATCATGCCCATTTTTAATCTAAAAATGAACTTTGATGTATTGTGACTTTTTTAGGTCGAGTATTCAAGACCTCTTGTATATACTTTTGTATATACTTCTTTGTGGGCTTAGCTGCTTTTCATTTGTTTGTTTCAGTGTCCTTTAAAAATCCCCACTTGCTAGTGGTCAATCCTTCTCTTTGTCCCTCCTTTTTGTCTTTCTGTTCCTCCCACAGAGCAGAGACTAGGTACTGTATTATTACGTTTTGGTTGTTTATCTGTAGTTTGGGCACTTTTTTTCCCATTTCCTGCTCGTGTTACTGTTTGCCTGTGTTCAGCTCGGCGCTCATAGCTGCTTGCATTTTAATGGAGCATTCATCCCTCCCACCTCCTCCAATGTGGCTGCATGCCCCTGCCACTACCCCTGGCTCCTGGTGCTCCCTTCCCTGTCCCTCAACCCTCCCCGCTACGTTACTTGCTTCATTTTACGGGCCAATTGGTGCAAAAGTACATCGGAATGTATGCCTCCTTGTCCATCTCCTGTGTCTAGTTTCTGTCAACACTTTACGTCATTGTTGGGGACTTCCTGGAAGCAGTGGGCTGGGCTGTCGATGGCTCCAACGCGAGGTACGAACAACGCAAGCACTTGAGCCTAATTTGTGAACATAGCATACCAGCTAAGCAGCGAGAATCCGTATTTATTAAATATTGTACATACTCTGCGATGCCGCTCTGTGAACTGCTGATGCAACATTTATTTTGGTGTTTTCAAACTAGTGTGGCGACAGAGTAAGCCGTGAACGCCACTGTGTTTGTGTGCTGCTCAGAACCTCCCACTCATTAGCGTGCTCATGTATGGCTATTGAAGTGTAGTACTCTCGCACTACCAGCCTGGTCATGTGCCTAGAGCTCAGCTCCTCACATCATGGGATCAGCGATTATTACGGATAATTCTGCGCAATGTTTGGCCACCTATGTCTGCACTGATAATTTGGTTGGCTTTTGCTGGCTTCCTGCCTTTCATCGGAATTATGTAGTGTTGCCCCGGTTCATTTTTCTATAGGAACTTTGGAATTGTGCGGATTCATGGCCTTTTACGAGATGTTCTGTCAGTTTATTACTCAACACAACACAGATTATTGTTCAACAAATACCCTCACACATGATGGTTGACTGCCAGCTCTGAACGTGACGCGCTGGCACCAACCACAGCTCAACGAGTTTTGTGCCCCACTCGGCCTTTGTAATTGCAGCTGAGTGGGATAAAGCACAGGTTGTGCTGTAGGCGGTTGACGCAGTTTGATCACAAGTGAAATGAATGCTTCAAGGTCTACATTCCTCCTCCCCCACTTTGATATCTCAGCTGCTGTTTTTGACTCAGCCCATCCCTCTTCCTTCACAGATGGGAGCTCATTCTTGCCATTGGGTACCTCTCTCGCTTCTTGGCTGTACAGCCACTGGAAGTCGGGGAAAGGAGGAAAGCCCCCATCAGCTGACCATGCACAGCACATGTGGGCAGTTCTGTCTCGGTACAAAAGAGCCCTCACAGGAGGGAAGTTGTCTCACATCCTAGCCGGAATGAGGCCCAGGGTATGTGAAGTTATTGTTGCAGCCAGGCAGCGTATGGCTAGGGACATGTGAGCAGAAATAGGACAGCGATGGAACAGCCTTCCCGGGGGGAAGGGAGCACCCCCAGGAGGACTGGTGAAGTACTGGGTATTTTAGACCCAGCGGTGCAGGGGCACACACCCTATGACTTCTGGGTTCACCCTGTTCCAGACCTACAGAAACACAGAGTCTTCTGGGTGAAGTCAAAGATTAATTTATTGGCTGCAGACCAATTACAGGTATCCTAGAAGTACAACAGCGTGTATGTTCTCAGGAGACTGCTGAAAATCATAGAAACGGACTTCATCTTAAATACCCTTTTTCTTGCCTCAAGCATACATTCCTAGGTTTTATGATACGGCAATATACAAGTGTACATTACAAAGAAAAGGCAGAGTCATGATGACCATCCCACATTCCAGTTCGGCCAGCCCACAATGATTTACACAGTAAGGTTCAGATCCCACATTTGATATCAATAGGCCCCCCAATAAACATGAGCATCTCCTGTTTTGGGAAACAAGTCATAAAGCAGGAACAAGCAGGTGTGAAAGAGATTAGCCGGAGGTTTGTGTAGAATGAAAGGGTTTTATGACGGGTCAAGCCCTGATGCTAATCACAGGTGGACGGACGAAGGGGAGCTCGTGAGACCAGTTTGACCTGGGGCAGCAGAGCCAGCTGCCCAGGTCACAGAGAAGTCAGAGGAGAAGCCCATGTACTGTGAGGCCCGTATTTACTCTATTATAGCCTATGTGAGGGCAATGACAAGATGGCCACTGCTTCCAAAATGGAACCCGCGTAGTGAAGCAGAATAACGTGTACACAGTGCATTCATAGCCAGAACGATATATAAAGCACTCGTACATGCCGCATTTACCATTTGCGGTTTGCTAATACCAAGATAGACAGGGGTAGGGCCCTGTCCCCTACGCGGTCCCAGAGATTAAAGTACGACAGACCCTCCTTTTGCCCTTACATAGGCAATCACTATACTCATCTTAATCCGAGTCCAGGTCAATGTTCACAAAGTCATGGAGATGTTGCTGTAGCATCATTCTATTACTTAGCTCATCCCTCGATACAGGTTTCCTTACACATAAGGTAGCACAGAGGCCACATATCGTAGGAGCACACTGTATGCACAGACAGAACAGGAAAAGAATGGCTAAGATCATTCCAATGACCATCAGAACTTTCCAACCCCAGGCAGATATCAATTCCCAGAACCACCCCACCAGTGACCAGTCTCCCTTATCCACGTGTATGGATTCAGATATTTTATGGAGTTTGGAGATGGCTTGATACACTGTTGGAGCGTTATCTGGTATGAAAATGCAGCAACTAGATTGGATAACCTTACATACCCCACCGCGGTCTGCAAGAATAACGTCTAGAACCATGCGGTTCTGCAAAGTCATAAGGCGATCCGCTTGGAGCTCAGCTGTCAGATTACCAAGGGCACCAGCCGTTACATTTATAGTGGATTCAACCACACGTGTCAGTTGTCTCAGGTTCCTACTATTGACCATAGGTCCCCAAAACGGCAGGAAACCCAAGAAGAAGTCTCCCGCTTCCTGACCGGCAGTATCCTCCTTACTAATCACACCTCTCACAACTCTGGTCTTGTGATAGTCAGAGGCGGCAGTAAATGTCGGCGGTAGCAAGTTCGCAATATAACATGTGCCCGAGAAGTCAGGGGGCAACCATGTATATGCTCGGTCATTACAGATGAAATATGTGCCCTTGGCAGCCAAAAACGCAGGGGAAAACTGTGACGGGAAAGTGTACGTTTCAGTACAGTCACTTCTTCCCAGTTGAGCTCTAGGATTCTGACCATTACCCTGTAAGCAGAACCGACCCATGTGGGGTACGACCCAGATTGGAGATGAGATTTTTCGCTGTCTTTCACCCAGACTAATACTATACCCCGTCGCGTTCCATCCTACATAAGGTCTCAGCTCTTCTTTGGGAATGGATGAGTATGCATCGATATCTCTACTCATATCGGCAACTCCTTTCATCAAAGCCTTATTATTGGTGATAGGTCTGATGGAACGCGGTTGGCGAGGGGAGTACGTATCTAGAGCATAGAGAAACATGGTCTGGTATGCCCATGACGATCCATTGTAACTATACGGCAGCACCAAATAAGGAATACCTTTGTTAATGGTATGTGGCATTAACCCACACACCCAGCAATTGGTCGTATTCATTACCAATTGGTGCTGGTGCAAGAGCTGGATAAACGAGTTATTTACAAACTCTGATCGTCTGGTCTGTTCGTGCTCAGGCAAAGGGTGAAAAGAGTGAGAGGAGGCAGTAGAAAGAGGTATAGGCTGTTCAGTGGGTGCAATGGGCTTTTGAGCGGAGAGGAACACAAATCCTACAATAAACATCATGATACTACACAGTGTAAAAAGGCACGAAAATACAAAACATTTAGTTTTTACAATTCTACACATCCTTGCTTTGAAGTTCATTTCCTCAACGGGTCTCTCCATCTTAAAAAACTCCATCCTCTAATCGGGCCGCTCGCGGCGGATGAGTTTCTTCTGCTAAGGAGTACGCCTGTCAGTCCAAGGAAACGCCCTAGACCAACCAGAACCGTTGACCTAGCGTCTTCGGCTTGTACCCCAAAGTCTTGGCACCGCGACCCTGCGGCAGAACCCGGATGGTGGTTCGAAAAACAAAAATCAAGAAAGTCCTTCAGATGGGAGAGCAAAAATGTCAAAAAGGAAATAGTAAGGAAATCTTTATTTGTCCATGGGTCTTGGTCTCAAATTATAGCGGAGACGGCCAGGTGCTGCTTGGTCTTGAAACAAAAGTTCAGGCTCAGTGGTGTCCAGTCGATTTGATGGTGGCACAGCTTCTTGCAGAGTATTGTCACTCTCTTGGTCTGAAACTGTGTCTTTTAGGCGTGCGTCACTGAATGGTACAAAACGAGGCACAGTGTCTGTCTCAGAATCGGCGATACCCTCCTGGACCCACTGGTCATATGGCAGAGGCAAGGGGACTACTTTGCAGTGGGTACCATGGATCCAGTGCTTCTTCCCTTTTACTCGCACCGCTGACCTTGTCGACAGAAGTACAAGGTGAGGGCCGATCCAGCGAGGCTCGTCGTTGCTCTTGCGCTGGAAATTTCGGACCAGGACCCACGAGCCAGGGTTGATGGGGTGTCCGGGAGGTTCAGAAGCTTGGGGAAGAGTATCATGTACCTGTTGGTGCAAAACACGCAGTTTAACAGTCAAATCATACAAGTAATCGAGTAGTACTGGATGCTCAATCTCACTAAACTTCGTAGGCCTCGGTACACCCCATACGTTGGCCGGGCGGCCAAAGACGACCTCGTAAGGGCTAAGTCCCACTCGTGAGTGTATGGTCATTCTGGTGGACAGGAGTGCTAAAGGCAGAGCGTCAGGCCATTTAAGACCGGTGCTCGCCTGGATTTTGGCCAGCTTGAGCTTTAAGGCTCCATTGTAGCGTTCTACTAGTCCAGCTGATTGGGGGTGATTTGCAGCATGGAACTTCTGCTTTATCCCTAGCCCTTCACATACATTCTTCATCACTTTACCCACAAACTCACTTCCATTATCACACCACACCATTCTTGGCATCCCAAACCTAGGGAAAAATTCCTTCACAAGGGCTTTGGCTGTGGATAGGGCAGTGTTATCTTTCAGAGGATAAGCCTCTATCCATTTTGAGAAAGCACAAACAACCACCAGTATATATTTCAGGTTGTTGCATCTTTCCATGTGAATAAAGTCCAGCTGCAAAACTTCGAATGGACATGATGGGGGTGCAAAGTGACCAGCTGGAGTTAGGGTTCCCCTACCAGGGTTATACTTCAAGCATACCATGCAATTCTTGACCACATTCTCTGCACACTTGGGAATCCCAGCATTCTGCCATACTGGAGCCAACAACTTACAAATTCCTTTCGTACTGATGTGTGCCATTCCATGTGCCATAGTAACCACTGGGAGCACATATGCGTCAGGTAACAACCATCGCCTATGTTCTGTCAGATCAATCCAACAACCATTCTCATCCAACTTACCCATACTTTCTCTCCACTTGCTTAACTCTTTCTCTATGGCTTCAGCTTGAAGCGACTTCACACTCTCTATTGTGTTCTCACACATCCCAACATCGTCAACCCATCTTGCGGGGCCTGCAACATACATTCTAGTCTTCACATTCTGTGCTGTTTCTTTCGCCGTCTCATCAGCAAACGCATTCCCACGTCCAACATCATCTGTGACTTTCCTGTGCGCACTGCATTTCATGATCGCAACTTGCAACGGTAGGGTCAGTGACTCAAGGAGATCATTCACCAACTTGCCATTTTGAATTTTAGCTCCATGCGAAGTCAGGAACCCACGCTCTTTCCACAAACGCCCAAAATTATGAGCCACGCCAAAGGCGTACTGGCTATCTGTGTATATATTCACTCTCATTCCTTCAGATAACACACATGCTCTCGTGAGGGCGATTAATTCTGCTGCTTGGGCCGAATTATGTGGCACTCGTGCAGTTTCCACGACCGTGTGTAAAGTCGTGATAGCATATGCAGCAGTCGTGTCACCATTAGGGAGTTTGAAACATGAACCATCCACCCATAAAGTACCATCACACTCAGTCAGGGGAGTATCTTTTAGATCTACTCTCCCTTTCGTCTCTTCTTCTGTCCTGAACAGACAGTCATGTTGCTCAATCTCGTCTGAGTCTGCTGGGACTGGCAATAACGTAGCTGGATTCAGCGTATTACATCTCTTTATGTGTATGTGATTTGCTAACAGTGTAAGCTCATAGCCTGATAATCGCGCACTAGTCAAGTGTTGTGTCTTGGTCCTATTTAATAATGTGTCTACAGCGTGTGGAACCATAACAATCAATGTATTGTCCATTACCAAACCAGCAGATTGTCGGATAGACATTGCTGCAGCAGCTGTCGCTGTCAGACAGCTTGGCAATGCCCTCGCTACAGGGTCCAAGGTTGATGAAAAATATGCGCATGGGCGCAGTCTGTCGCCAAAAGGCTGTGTTAACACTGACAACGCACATCCATCTTTCTCGTGAACATACAATGTAAAAGGCTTACTGTAGTCAGGGGTACCCAACACAGGAGCCGAACACAATGCATTACGCAATTCCACAAAACTTTTCTGGCACTCTTCAGACCATGGGATAGGATTCGGTGTGTCTTTGCATGTTAAGGCTACTAAAGGTTTTGCCAACAAAGAAAAACTAGGGATCCAATGCCTACAGTATGAAGTGATGCCCAAGAAAGCACGCACTTCTCTCTGTGTTTTCGGCACACTCAACTGTGCAATGGCTTGAATTCTTTCTGGGGTCAGTTTCCTTCCCTCCTTCGATAAGAGATGACCTAAGTAGGTCACTTCTTGTCGACAATATTGCAGCTTAGAGAGAGACACTTTGTGATGGAAAGCAGATAAATGGCGCAACAATGACAATATAGCTTCTTTACAAATCTTTTCAGTATCCGCAGCGATTAGTAAATCGTCCACGTACTGAATCAGGATAGCGCCACTAGGTAAAACAAGTGCATCAAGCTGCGCTTTCAAAGCTTGACTGTATATTGATGGACTTTCACAGTAGCCCTGGGGAGCGCGTTTGAAGCGGAAGCTTCGGCCTCCCAGACTAAAGCCAAAAATGTCTCTGCTCTCTTCTGCAATTGGGATGCTAAAGAAAGCATTCTTTAAATCAATCACTGAAAACCATGCAGCAGAGGCTGGAATCATCGTTAACAAGGCAGTTATATCAGGGACAACCGGAAACTGTGGCACAACAATCTTATTAACCTCTCTGAGACCGATCACAAATCTGTAAACAGGTGGCTGTGAACGGTCCGTTCGTTTTAAGACAGGTAAAATCGGACTATTGCAAACGTTGCCTCTTGTCTCCTCAATCACACCTTTATTAATCAAGTCGCTGACAATGTTTAACAATGCTTTCTGCCCTTCATTAGAGATTTTGTACTGGGGAATACGTGGCAGTCTGACATTAGCTTTTAAAGTCACCACATATGGCGGTATCTCCAAGAGGCCCACATCATTGGGACCAGTAGCCCAAAGGGCATCCGGAAGGGATGACAATTCAGGCGGCATTGTGTTTTTAGACAAGTACATTGGGGAAATCACTTTCTTGCCTAATGTAAGTTGTACTCCTGAAGGAGAACAATACAGTGTAGCGTGCAATCTTTTCAACAAATCTAATCCCAGTAAATTCTCACCACAACCTGTTGTCAGAATCAGGGGTGCTTTCAGCTCGCAAGGTCCAACAGAAAGTGACATGGGACTAGAAATCGGGTTCCTAACTGGGGCGCTAGAAAAACCTACTGAAACATTTATATCGCCAGACAAAGGTGCGCCAGGGAGTTTTGAATGCATGATTGAACTCTTTGCAGCACCAGTGTCTAGCAGAAAAGGCTCCGTTACATTTGCTGTAGTCACCTCAACATACGGTCCACTCTGATCCACTGGCACTGAAACAACTCCCTCTCTCTGTCTATGGCTGTCCTAATAATCATTATTTTCTGCATCGCCGTCCTCTGCATAATAATCATTATTATAATACTGGGCCGTATTACTAGTCGCGTTAGCTTGCTGATCAAAGCTATTAATGTCGCTTTGGGGCGGAAGAGGACGCGCGTTCTGGGGAACACTTCCACGCCCTCTGCCTCTAGGAGCTTGCTGACCACCCCTACCTCTTGCGCCATACGCATTACCGTTCCGCTGCATTAATTTAGGGCAACTATATTTATAATGACCTTCCTCTTTGCAGTATGAACATTGGTTGGGACCTACAGGGACACGTGGTTGATAATACCCATTCATTTG
Organism: Triturus cristatus; assembly: GCF_964204655.1. NCBI lineage: Eukaryota > Metazoa > Chordata > Amphibia > Caudata > Salamandridae > Triturus > Triturus cristatus. Next base: position 176,801,793 of record NC_140589.1, on the reverse strand, counting down.
CTGGTTGTTCTGAAACTGTTGGGGTTGGTGATAGACACCTTGGGGTTGTCTATAATTATTCTGACCTCCACGTGGTGGGTAAGCCTGCTGTAAAAGGACTTTTGTCTTTAATTCCTTCGTTTTCTTCTCTGTTCTATCTTTCTCGTCTTTATCTCTATTTTCATAATACTGTGCAGTAGCCAGTATTTGCGCTGAAGAAGAAACAGCCCAAGAACTCTCTGAGTCTTTCAACTTTTTACACAGGTCAGGAAGTAAATTCTGCACAAACTTATCCACAAATAACCGTTGGCCACCCTCAGTACTCATATCCTGCCCACTGTGGTCAATAAATGTTTCTTCAAACCTAGTAAAGAAGTCTGACACTGTCTCATCTTTCTTCTGCTTGCATGCAGATAACTTGTCCCAATTTACGCGCATCGCGGGCATTATTGTCTTCATATACGTGATGATTCTACCAGGCAGTTCAGCTATTAAAGGTTCTGGTTTCGCGCCACCAGTTTGTCTAGCATCAGCAGCAACGATGTTAGCCCATGTGTCCCCTAGTTCTGCATCGTGATCTGCATTACGAATTGATCCCCATAGAGGCTGTGGAACAACATTACCAAATAACATGTCTATGTCGGCCAGATTCATAACGCATGACCCTGCCGTCTGTGACAACTCTTTATAATAACCTGCTGGGTTTTTACGGGGATCAGGTAAGGACTGCTTAAGTGCTAACACCTCAGAGCGCTTCCATGGAACATGCACCCAAACACGCTGGAAATGCGCTGGCACAGCGGCGATACCGGCACCAGCTGCAACTGCTTCCTTCCATACCGGGGGAACTTCTCTCATGGGGTATTGTCGCGCTTTTACCTTTTTCCCCACAAGGACATCTTGTTCAAACAATGACTGTTGACAATCATCATTCCTGAAGGACAATACAACCGCAACTGCTTTATCTACTTCGCGGTCCACAATTATACCAGTTCCAAAATCAAACCTCACTCTACACAATTCCTGCGGGCTCGGATTTTTACCACTATCTTCCAATTCTTCACAGAGAATTTCGCACATTTTCTCGAACACATATCTCTGTTTTGGGGCATCCCACTGATGGAAAACGTTGACAACTGATTCCACATCATACAATGAAGGGAAAACAATCCATCTACGCGCCATGCTGTCTATTACCTTTTTCTCATCAGGGTTAGGCAATTGGCTACGCAATTGCTTACGCTGTAAACCAGGAGTCGCACCAGATGACTCAAAGAGAGGTGACATTAATGTAGTAACCACATTAGCTAAGCGCTGTCGCGCTGAAGGAGAAGTTGAGGCGGAAACAGGGGGAAAAACAGAGGGAAGAAAAGAGGATGTAGAAACAGGTACTGGAGTGGTGCAAGGAAGAATGTCAGGGGAGGCAGCTGCTGAATTAGGCAAAGTCACAGGAAGCGCGGGGGCAGTCGGGAACACAGCTGGCAGCCCTTGAGAGGGCTGCGCTATATGGATAGGAGCCGGCTGCAAAGCAACTGGCGGTAGCGGCAAGGCTTGCAGTATATTGACTGGAGGGGGCATATTCACAAGCTGGGGAGGTGCCATGGCATTTTGAGCATATGGGGGTGGCGAACTCAACAAATGCGACATCAGGGGATCTTTCTCCTTTTCTTCTAACTCATTCTGCTTAGAATGTGGTAAAGCTGGGTAACATTTGTCAATCCCTAACTTACGCTGTCTGTGCAATTGCTCATTCATCTGTTCCTCCTCATTGTCTTTAAATTGTACAGCTGCTTGCATTACTGTCAAACCTCTCTCTCTTTTATTCTTTTTCGCTAACTTAATTTCCTTTTGTTTGGCTTCCTTTCGCCATAAGCGGAAAGAGTCAAACATCGCCGGCCGGGCTTTCTTCTTAAACAATTTAATTTCCAAATTATCTAAAATATCGGTATCGAAACTACCATTTTGGGGCCATTTTAAAACACCGTCTTTCCTGGTGTAGTGGATCCACACTTCGTTATATGCAATGGGGCAAACACCATGTTTTACATAGAGCTCATAAGTTGGAGTTCCAACCGGAGGAACCGGACATGATTCCTCTAGCTGGAAATCTTTTCCACAACCCAAACAGAATAATCTACCAAATAGTCCAGAACCAGGCATCTTCGCTCACTAGTCTAGATCCAAACGTCAAAGGATTATCGATTACGATAGTCTCGTGAATACACGAGTCCTCTGGCTTTGGCGTTTGCAAACTCCAAATTACCAAATTACCAAATCAAACGATCCCGAAGGATACCAAAAACAAATGGGAGACGCTCCACTTATACTTAACTGAATATTGCCGATCGATGACGTCACCAGAAGACTCTCTCGATTGTTTCGCTCTCTCAAACTCATCAAGGGTCCAAAACAGGTCGATTAATCAGGGCAGCAGTCCTTCGTAGCCGTCGGGACGCGGAGAACCTCGCAGAAAAGACTTTCGGACCACGTCGACATGCAGGGGTCGATGAAGTGGCGGCCTTCCTCCAGAATTTCCACACGAAGCTCCTCACGAACCTCTGGCTTGGACTGGTACCGCTGAAATCGCCCAACGTTGGGCGCCAAACTGATTCCTAGGTTTGATGATACGGCAATATACAAGTGTACATTACAAAGAAAAGGCAGAGTCATGATGACCATCCCACATTCCAGTTCGGCCAGCCCACAATGATTTACACAGTAAGGTTCAGATCCCACATTTGATATCAATAGGCCCCCCAATAAACATGAGCATCTCCTGTTTTGGGAAACAAGTCATAAAGCAGGAACAAGCAGGTGTGAAAGAGATTAGCCGGAGGTTTGTGTAGAATGAAAGGGTTTTATGACGGGTCAAGCCCTGATGCTAATCACAGGTGGATGGAGGAAGGGGAGCTCGTGAGACCAGTTTGACCTGGGGCAGCAGAGCCAGCTGCCCAGGTCACAGAGAAGTCATAGGAGAAGCCCATGTACTGTGAGGCCCGTATTTACTCTATTATAGCCTATGTGAGGGCAATGACAAGATGGCCACTGCTTCCAAAATGGAACCCGCGTAGTGAAGCAGAATAACGTGTACACAGTGCATTCATAGCTAGAACGATATATAAAGCACTCGTACATGCCGCATTTACCATTTGCGGTTTGCTAATACCAAGATAGACAGGGGTAGGGCCCTGTCCCCTACGCGGTCCCAGAGATTAAAGTACGACACTGGTCATGTCAGGCGAGACTGCTGGACCCACAAATGTGTGACCAGTAGGGATGGGCGATACAGCAAAATTAACAGGGCGAACCGAGCTAAGGGCCCACCTTCGCTTTCAGAGCATGTGCCCGAGCTGAGCCCTGAAATATTTGCCATGTAAATCACACAACAAACGTAAAATATGATGAAATCTCTTCAAAATTCAATACAACATCATATTGCTGTGCTTTTTTAAAATTTCTCTCTATTGCCTCTTTGTAGCGAATTCCTGCACTCCTCTGCAGGGTGGGGCTCCGCCTTAATGTGGTTCACATAGACGGTTTGTAGTCATCTACCTTTCTTCTGGAAAATTCACTACAGTCTCAAAGGAGATGGAACCTTCGGTAAGGGTTTTGTTTGGAGGTAACGTAATGGGCGTTCTTTAGCTAATGAAGTGCAGGTGTTGTCCCTAAGCATTTATACGCAGAAAGGCCATTTTGGGTGCGTACTCTTTAAAGCTGGATTCATCCTTTATGAGTTGTTTGTTGGGTATAAGTTCAGACACTACGGTTGGGTTGGTTTGCTTCCATATGAGAACTATTGTAGGGGATTATTTTCATATTTGCGCCAACTTTTGTTTGGGGGGGGGTTTGATATTGTAGAATTTTGTAAAGTTGAGGAGACTTCTTTGAGTAATTTTGCTCAGGTATGTTCACTGTTTCACAGGTGGGGAAATCAACACTTGCCTGATGGAGGTTTTTTCCTGGCTGAATCAAAACCAATTAAAATGTACTCCAGAAAAATCAGAGATCATTTTTTGGGGCCCTCCTCTGTGCGAAGTATGGAATCAGTGGTGGCCGCGTGACAGGTCTCCCGCAGCAGCTTCAGTGAGCATTGTTAAGAACTTGGGGATCAAGTTAGATGCCCACATATCAATGAAGGCCCCGGTACAAACAGTGGCCGGCACCTGCTTTGGCCTGCTAAAAATGTTTAAAAACTTTCTTCCCCTGCTGCCGGATGCTCACAAGAAGACGGTGGTCCAGGCCCTGATTGTATCATGGCTTGACTATGCTAACGTCATGTACCTTGGCCTCCCGGAGAACGTATTAAACCATCTGCATGTGGTTCAGAATGCGGCGGCTAGAGCTATTCTTATGGTAGGGCCCAGAGCATGAATGTCCACTCATTGGAATTCCCTGCACTGGCTGCCAGTTCCAAAAAAGAATTCAATTTAAAGCTTTCGTTATGGTTTTCAAGGCCTTCCATGAGACTGGCGCTATCTATATCAGAAATAGGATCCAGCATTATGTGCCGCAAAGAGCCCTCAGATCTTCACAACAGTTTCTTATGGCTACTCCTAAGTTTTCCCGCTCCCGATTAGGCGGCCGCTCGTTTCAAGAATTGGCCACCCGTTTATGGAATTGTCTGCCTTTGCCGCTTAGGCAGGTCCAGGATATGCTCTCTGTTCGGAAACAGTTGAAGACCTGGTTGTTTCAGCAATAACAGTTGATAGTGCTTTTCCATATTACGGTTGTTTTTTTCTTTTTCTTTGTTGTTTCTCTGTCTTGTGGTCCTTAGCGCCGGGACACTCTGTGGAGTAGCCGTGCACTTTACAAGTACCCTTTTACATTACATTACATTATATAACTGCTCGAAGCTGTATCTACTGCAGGCCTCCACACAGTTTGTTTAGCCTTACAAATATTATGGATATCAGATAAATACAGGTAAAATGTTGGGTCTCCGGGAATTTGTGGAAGTATGGGACAAAGGAGAGAATGTTTAGGATTACATTTATGTTAAGTGGCCTGTTCTAGGACTTAAAAACAAAAAACAAATGGCTGCATAAGAAATGGCACTTCTTACTTTTGCTTTTTGTTTAATGAATTCTCTTTTTGTTGTCTGCAGCCAACTTGGCTAATTCGTGATGGTGAACGTAGTTATGTTGGATGCCTGTTAAAGTGATTGCGCTAGATGTGGCAGCGCTGTTCCTTAGTGGTTTTAAAGTCTTGTTTTCATCCCTGCTAAAAAAAAAGCAGGGTTTAATTTGAGTTTGGATTAATTCAGAAGAGGCTGGCTGCATGATTGGTTGCAGCCATCTTTAACCAGCTGCCGCCACAAATGATTGTTGAATGTTCTAATGTTGTCAACAACTAGTTGCAGTGTTTGAGTTTTAATCATGGTGAGATTGTCTTCCTGAATATGTGTCTCCAAGCACTTAACATGTACAAAGCTGGTTTTCTAAATCATTTGGTCTATTTCCCCTCTAGTACCTGGAGTAACTTGGAGCTGTAACTATGTACCTGGCCAGCAAGAACTACGGCATCAGAGCTCAAGATTGCTTGCTATTTATTTTGCTTGTTTAATCTTGCTCATTGTGTGGGAGGAGTGGTGAAGGAGACCTACAGGTGAAACATCTAGAATGTCTTTCTTTACTTGGCTCCTAAGAGCTAATCATAAAGCTTTCATACTGGTCTCTTTGGTTGTGGGAAGTTCTGGTATTGCGTCACTGGAAAACATTGCAAAGGCATGCTTCACCTCTTGTTATATCTGTTCAAGTGTATACTGCTAACAGTACCTATGTCATTGAACGCATAATGGGGTACTTGGAATCTCTCGCAGAGTAGCGATTACTCTTACTACAGGTCTGTGGTCAAGTGATGCCAAGAGCACCAACGAGCTAAAGTTGTTTAGTTAAAAAGCTATGGCGTAATCAGTAGTTCACTTACTTTATTAAAATGCTGAATCTCCATGAGCTAGCTGGAAAGAGTCGGCAGCATTGGGAAGGGATAGCTTTGCATTGCTAGCTGTGCAAAGTAGACTGCAAACAGGCCTAGTTGTGTTCTACTGCAGTTTTTCCTGTTGTGTGAGCTGAGCTATGGCTTACATGCTATAAGGAGGAAGTACCACTTGTCATTCTGGTGCATTTCACGTTTCCAGGCATTGCATCTTGGTCTCACCACTGCAGGAAAGCTAACCTTTTGCTGTGCACTATTGCAAAAGGAAAGACCGTGCTCCTATTACTATCGTAGGTGGGTTTGTTTCTCTAGCTAGCTTTTAAAAAAATCATCATTAAGGGTGTTAGGACTGGTGGAAGTCACTTAATGGTTTCCTCAAGCATCAACTATGTAATACAGAAATAATACATAAAAATGGATAGCATTACTGAACTATCTAAATGTAGTCCAGACAAACACCTGAACTTTTTGCCCACTAGTATAACCTTCTGTGGACCTCCAAACTTTGTAGACTCTGATCCCATCACCTTGACAAACTTGTTTTTTCTTGTACTCTTCATGCCCTACTCCTTCTCGTTGTTATTTTTATGGGCACGGCGCCCGCAGCCAAAACAGAGCAGGCTGCCTACTATGTGCACAACTTGGTTGCTGCTCATCCTTTTTATTATGGCACACCACCCTCAGTCAAAAGAGAGCAGGCTGCTTACAATGGCTTCCGCCCTCTGCCAGCAAAGGATCAATCGCTTTCACTTTACATACGTGCTTCATCACAGCATGGCGGCCACTTGGGGAGGCAACGCACCTTTCTTTTTTTCCTGCAAGGAACCAGCAGCTAACACAGAGCAAGCTACCTAAAATGGCTGCCACACGCTGCTGGCAAAAGACCAAGCACTTTGATGTTTAATTTCCACATCATGCCATAAAATTCAACAGCACACCACAAAATTAATTTCCACTACATACCACTCCACAACACAAGATACCATTCCACATAATTACACTCCATAACCCACAATCCCACTCCACATAATTCACGTGCACTCAATACCACATACTTACTATCCACTGCACATAAAACCACATAATTCCACTACACAAACCCGGATTAAATAATGCCAATTTTCAATCTAAGAAGTAACTTTGCTTGAATTGTGCCTTTTTTTATTCTGGTCTGCTGTAGCTGAGAGAGGGCCCTTCTATTGAGATTTAAAGCTGGCATGATAATTCATTTTCTGTGTTTTCTGCTGGGACTATTTGGTAGTGAAAATAAGGCCCTGGTTATGACATTTTGGCAGAGCTGTGGCATGGCAGTGCAAACTGCCGTGCCACCACTCCGCCAAAGCTCATGCCGCGCGCCCACCAGATTATGACTTTTTTGTCGTCTGGCAGGTGGGCAGCGTGACGGTCCCATGGCGGTGCCTCTTTTAAAGGCGGCGGTGCAATTATGAAAGACCCCACAATGGGACCGCACAACAAGGTTCCTGCACGGCATGAACTTGAATGTCCATACCGTGCAGGGACCTATGTGCATGCACACAGGGGGGGCAAATATTATGCCCCCCTGTGTGCATCCACATGTGTTTGAGGTACAGGGGGGCCCTGTAGGTCCCCCTTTGTTTCCTCTCTGCCAGGGTTTATATGGGGGTAGAACCGCCATGAAAAGCCTGGCTGAGAGGAAACTTGTAATATGCTTTGCAGGACTGCGGTGGTCCCAACAAGCATGTTGCGGCCTCTGACCGCCACTCCTACACCAGGGAATGGTGGTTCCCTGGCAGAGCCGGCGGTCTGACTGCCTGAGTGGTAATCAGGCGCCAGACACCGCCGGTGCAGAGGCTGGATCCGCCTCCGCCGCACCACCAAGTGCCTGGGGGTCCTTGGACGGCCAGAGTCGTAATAAGGGCCCTAAGGGTGTGCTAGTGTGATGGTGTTTGAGCCAAAACTAATCTGCATTTTATATTCTTCTGTAAATATTAGGGTGTTTTTGGAGCTCAAAGTGATAAAAATATTTAGCTTTTCCAAAAGGCATCTATAGTTCATGTAATATAAGCATCGGCTCAATATTGAATAAAACTTAATTTTTTCACTACATTCTGAATGTTGCTCGTTTTATACGCAGTCACTGTACCCAAATCTGTAAAATGAGGATTATTATAAGTGATATATCTGCCCATACAGGCAGAAAACACAAAACACGTGATCCAAAAATTGCCTTTACAGATCAGCAAGTAGGATGATGGAGTAGATGTGATGAGAAGAGACAGTTCTGATTTCCAGGCAAATTCGATGCAATGCCACATTTGAAATTTGATCATAATCCTGGAGATCCAATTCATTATAGTGATTGTAACTTGAACTGGAATACTGAAGAAAAATTCCTAGGCTGTGTCAAAAGGTGATGTGCTCACCTATGAGCTTCGGTTATTTAAATGATTTATGCCAAGATTTCTATATGTCAATTCAGGATTAACAGATGGTCTCTGAAACTTTCCTTCAGGCGTACAGAGCTCAGGGTTGGACAGATGGGAGCAAAGATACTACCCCAGGGCTCAGAATACACAATATAAAATTCAGTGATTCATTATCAATTCTGAAAACGTGATGCACCCACCACCGGTTACTGCACATCAAACTGCCCATGAGATATAGAAGTAGAGATTTTATTGAAAGGTGTATGCAAGGCCATACTATGCAAGAGCTGGTATATATGTCATTATTAACTACGAGGGTAAATAGATCATTTTAAAGCCCCCTAGGTAGGCAAAGACAGACGCAGTAACATGCAGAGGGCACGTATAAAACCATCTAGAGGGTTAGAAAAGATTGCTACCGTTTGGATGGATGTCCGTCCGTCCGTCTCTCTATCTATCTCTCTATCTATCTATCTATCTATCTATCTCTCTATCTATCTATCTATCTATCTATCTATCTATCTATCTATCTATCTATCTATCTATCTATCTATCTATCTATCTATCTATCTATCATTAATTAGAGAAAATGTAGTAATAAATGCACTTTCACGCATTACTACAGTGAAAAGGTCAAGTAAGATGTAATATTCATGAAGTCTCTTTAGTGCAATTTGTCCTCCGTAAAGGAAATTAACCCATTGCATCTGGTTTTTAAAAACGTGTGTTTAAAAAAATACAGATTAAAAAATGCCATGCCATGTGTCACATATGTAGATGTGCTGAATGTAATATGCTGTTTGTTATCAACGTGGGGGAGGCAACGGGCATCATGACCCACTCAACACGCTGCTTTTCATTTTGTTATGGATCATCCTCACGTGCAGCAATTACATATATGGGATGCATAACTGGTGACAGTGTGATATGGGTTAATATTTCCACTGATGGGTTCTTGTGACAGGCCCAGTGGTTTGTAGCAGTCACCAGAACCCCAAGATGGCAACATTTGTGGGATAAAGTGCCCCTGTCGTACAGTTTAAGGGTATCGCAAGCCACCAAGGAGTTCCATAAACATATAGAGGATTGAGACAGAATGCTAATTTCCGTCATAAGGTCAGGTAACTCCGAGGTGACTTGCAATATCCTTTTAATATACAGCAGAGGGTTTATTATTCCTTATAATACATGGTCACACCACTACCATTCCCACAAACTGCATAAACCCTTGCACTTTCATGTTTACTGCAGACATGAAGAATAACAGCAGCACTTGTACTACAATATTTAACACATCAAAAAGTAGGTAGTAGTTTTTCCCAAAAATATTAGGGCCAGTTTCATGGAAGTCAGATTTAAAAAATGCTGTGTGAAACATGGACAGATAATAACTGTCATGTGATGAACTACAGTGTGAAAAAAATAAAACATTTTACCATAAATAGCTCCTTTCTGCTGAATGCTTTTTATTTTAGAAAATATATTGGAAGAAAAACTAGTTCCTTTTTTTTTCCTTGTTTAAATTGCAGCTGCAAATATGATCCATGACCTGCGTTTCACCCTTGGTGCTGGCTCTGGCAGCAGATATTGTGACCTCAGAACTCAACTGTAAAATGCTATTACAGTTAAGCGGCCACGCCATTTCTTTATTGCAGATAACTACAGATGTCAAAGACAGCCCATCCTGCGGGTACCCAATCCTCTGGTGCACACGGCCTTAGGCCATGTGCGGAGTGGTGTAAGGCGCAGTGCTGGCCTGTGGCCAGGCCCTGTGCCCAATACACCACAAGCACCATACCCCCTGCAGCACACAACCTTCACTTGTGCGTGGTGTAGGGTAGGGCACAAGGCCTCGCTGGTGACCAAATCCTGCACCCAACCCCCGTGGGCGTGCCTGGCTGACTGTGTGATGTAACAATGTAAAGTGTGTCATTTTAAGTAAGGCAGACATATTGGTTTTTGTAGTGATGAAGTCTGTAGCCAGAGTGTAGTTTCACGTAGATTTATTAAGTTCAATTACAGTTAGTTGAGTTGTAGAGATGCAGCCCCACCAGGAGCAATCTGCCTGCTGCTCAGCCCATACTCCAACTGTCACACTCAAGTATCCAGGTACCCAAACATTCCATTCAAGACTATCATACTAGCATTCCATGCATCACATTCACACTGGCTGAGCAGCTAGGGAGGAAGTAACAGAAAATAACCAGATAGATATAATACAGGTTACAACAGCTTTGTCAAAGGGTAAGCAGCCCATTTGGTTTTATCATGGGTTCAGCACATCAACATATATAAAGCAGTCCTACTGCTTTTAACAAAAAGTCACCTATAACTATAATCAGCTAGAAGTGCTTTAAAAAACTATGGTAAGCTCTTCTGGGGCTTGGATTCATTGACCCAGGAGACGTACTTTTTTACTTAACATTGCTGGGGGCTACTGAACTCCTTGAAGCCACCAACAATATTAAAAAACATGTTTGGTGTCCCCCGTCCTTTTATGGGGTACACCAGCTGCTATTTTTTTTACCACGATCCCGCACTTCTCCTGTCAACATTTTTCAAACATTTTTAGCCCACAAGGGCTATGGGGCAGGGTATCGCTACCTTGCCCCCTTATGTCATTAAAAATAAAAATCAGGATAGGGGATCAAGTCCCCAAGTCCTCTAATAGCCAACGCAACATTTATTTTCATGTTGCGGCCCACCTGAGGGAGAAAAAAGCTCCCTCGGACAATCAAAACTCCCTATGATTTGAAGTGTCTGGGCTCCAGCAACAATCCTGTGAACCCAACCGCTCAGATATAGAAACTTTTTTAAACTCATTTTCTGAAAAACTACTTAACCACAAAAATCTCACTTCCTGAATTAAGAGATATCTTCCTGTCAAAAGTGGTTTAATTCTGTTTAGCCATTTCCGCTTGAAAGTGTTAGGGTTGATACATCAAGCAGGGGCCAAGAAAAGGGGGGGGGGGTCCCGAAACATTTCCCCCCATTTAGGCAAAACAACAGTAAAGATAGCTAAATGGAATTACACCTAATTTGGAAGAAAGATTGTTACCCAGATAATGTGCATTTTATGATTTGATGTAATTTTATTCAGCCATTTTAGAGAAAATAAGCTTCAAAATATACAGAGAGCAACAGGGTACGAATGCGGGAATACTGAGGTACTAAAAGGCAAATGATTGCCTGGATCTGCAGGACTGAGAGCAATCCAGTGCAACCAAGGTCTGTGATTGGCTGGCTGAAACATGAAGGAAATGTTGTGGCCATCATTTTAGGACTCTGGAACTCATCCCCATGTCCTGAAAATAAGAAACATATCATGGGGCAAGGTTGGCTACCCTGACCCCTTGACCCTTAAGGAGGGGAGGGTCAAAGTGGGAAGAAAATAAAGAATTGCAGCATTGCTGACTCGTGCTCAGTGCAGAAATTCGTTGGAGTACTGCAAAACGACAGCAAGATCACTGTATGGAAAAAAAATCAAAAAAAGTTTGGTGGGTGTCTTTGGGTTGTTGTGCAACGGTGGGGGGTTGGCCAGCAATGAGAGGGGCATTGGCCACCCATTGTGAGTTCATTGTCTTGCACAGGATTGGCTACCCACGGGGTTTAGGTGCAGGGCTTCGTCAAATTTCTCAGATGAAGAACTTCTGTTTGCAAACCTTCGACGACGAGAAGATCTTAGAACCCAGTTCTTGACAGACTTGGTCTACCAGAGGTAAGGGCGACCCCTTCCATTAGCCATGATGCAGCCAACAATTTGAGTGCATAAGCAGATAGTGCTTCCCAGATTAGTCCCAAGGTTGGATAAACCCCAAGGTAAAAAACCTCCAATGATGACTGTTAGCCTCCAATAAGACAAGGACTGAGAAAAAGGACATAGCGGACAGAGGTAGAATGCAGAACATGACTGGAAGAACAGGCTAGAGGCGGGAATCGCCAACAGTAGCAAGAACCACACACAGGAGTGAGGAATCATGCCAGCAGGAGCAAGATCCCCCAACAGGAGCAAGGAAGCACATCAACAGGAGCGAAGAAGTGTTGCAGGAAGAAGAGAAAGTGAACCCCTCTGTACCCTTAGAACAAGAAGCTACCTCATGGACGGGGGGCGCCATCTTGCATTGGGAAGAACCAAGAATAACAAGATGATTGCCCACCATCTTGGTTTGGGCAGATAAAAATCCCAAAAGTCCTCCCCAGGTATTTTGGGAAGGGAAAGGAAACTATGGTAGCTTCCAGTGTGGTCCACGGGGAGAGGACTGCCATAGACTGCACCGGTAAATGAGATAAGCCTCATTAGGCCCTGAAGACCCCAACCTCCAGGGCCAGCCAATGTTGCTTTTAACAGGGGCGTAGGGCGCATGGCTGCCCTCCTCAAGCCTCATTAGGACCATGGGACCTCAGGGCCTTATGGATTTTGGGAAAGAGAAGGAAAACATGGTGGCTTCCAGCATGGCTCCCGGGGAGAGGATTGCCAGAGACTGCACCGGTAAATGAGGTAAGCCTCATTAGGCCCTGAAGACCCCATCCACCAGGGCCATATATTTTAAAAGGGGAGTGGGGCCACGTTAATTAATGAAACTGGCCCTGCCTTGTTTTCTTTTTTGATCCTGTGGGAGTCCTGCAGTATTGCAGGAAAAACTTTATTTTCTTTGGGCCCCATAGGGCCTAGGGGCAGGGCATCCCTACCCTGCCCCCTTATACATATATATTTTTTTTACTACATCATTTGAGATGTCATCAGTGATGTCATTCATGATGTCATAGAACTTGTAATGAGTGATTTAATATGTGAGGTTCAAGTTATAGTTAGCTCTGGTAACTATAACTGCTGAGTTCCTTGTTTTTTTAGTTCAAAATGTTCATTTTGCCATTAATATATTCACCTAACTATAAAATTACTTTAACCTTTGTGTTTTTTAGTGAATACACCAAAGGAGCCGACGCCATGTAAAAAGAAATCTACGATCCACTTGTTTCGATGTCGTTCGAAAATGTTATTGCGTGCTACCATAAAATCTGAGGCATTTCAGCTGTCCTGCAGCCCGGCTCACAGATAATGAGGTGCTATTTTGCAAACGTATTTATAGAGTGTGCTGTTTGACCTCGTCAAGGCCAGTGTAAAAAAACTAGCATCGAAACCATCAGCACAGAAAACATGATTATTCACAAAAAGCAGAAAAGCACATTAATTACTGTTCAAAGTTGAAACGTACTGTGTTCAGCATAATTTTGCACAACTTAATTGCCAAAATAAAATAGAATAAATTAAAGCTATAAATATCAAGTTATCATACTTAACCACAAAATTCTGTAAATAGCAATACATTAATATTCAAACTTGAATTGTTTTCCTTGTTGTAAGCATTTACATGATTGTGTATCTCACTATTGGTATTATCGGCAAACAACGGCAAAATCAAGACTGTGTGGACATAGTGCATATCATATCTGAAGTGACAGTGCATTCATAAATCAATACGGAGTTCATTGCTGTTCTGCCATGTAATTGATATATGACATGTATATATCAGAATGCAAGAGAATACATGGCGCATCCCTGCAATGCCAAAATGACTCTGACAGAATTATGGCCATGTGGGCTGATTCATCAAACACAGTTATTAGACTGGCTCCCTCTAACTAAAAGAATCGGTTTCAAAGCCCTGTGTTTCTGCCATTGCATACTCAATAAACAAGGCCCTAGCTATCTCAACTCTCTGATTGTATACATCCCAGGTCGGAATCTTAGATCCTCTGAGGCTAAACTTCCTAAAATTCCCAAGATCAGGAAAGCTAGAATGGGTGCAAGAACTTTTGCCTACCTAGCTGCCAAAATGTGGAATCCTCAGCCTTATGCCCCGAGAGCCTCTTCCACCGAAACTGATATCAGAAGGAAACTGAAAACATGTCTGTTTCTTAACTCAATCCAATATTAAGATAGGTCCTTTCATCGCCTTATTTGCCTTATTGATCATTTTGCCGAGTTTCCCGGGTCCAGCATGGGGACACACCGATGAGGTGAATTCATGCCCTTTACAAATCACTTTATTATTATTATTATTATTAGTATCAATCACATTCCAATGTGCATGTGAACCAAATGAGCGGAAAAAACCCACAAAACAAGGATGAGAAAAAACACCATACTTGTCGGTAATTACACTGGAAACGCCTGGAAACTATCTTGCAGCTCTAGTGAGGATTGTTTTAGGCCTATGTCATAGAGTCATTCATTGAGTTCATGACACTTTGTTGTACTGGTTGATGTGTTGTTGCAGCCTAAAGATTTACACCAATAGTCCTTTATGCCATTAATCTTACATGCCCATACCTCATGTTCATCATAAAATGCCAGATCCAATTACATCCATGCTTAAACCGACACCCATGTTCTATAAAATAAAATACTTAGATTGTCTCTTATTAAGAAGAAAGAGATTTCACTAAATATGTGTATATTGGTCATCCTCCATATTTAACCCATCTGGAGTTTGGGAATTTAGTTGTACTGTGTAACGAGATTCAAGCTGTCTAAGTGATTTAATCCTATCCGCCCGATGTTAACAGGGATAGCATTTTTTACAAAATATTTTAGGGCAATAGTATCACTCTGATGATGTTCCTTGAAATGTTTTTTTACATAGACAGTGAGATCTAGGAAGTTTACCCCTGCATTACTGATGGTATTGGTGTAATGCAGAGTCCAACTGAATTTCTCGATATTCCTTCGAAACATTCTAGCGTTGGCCTCTGTTCTTTTCCATACCAGGAAAAGTCATCAATGTAGCTACACCAATGTATTAAGTGTTTCAACCTGTCCAGATGATGTTCGGTCTGGATCAACCGCTCCTCCCACCAGCCCATATGCAGATCTGCATAACTGGGGCAAGGCAGGTGCCCATTGCAGTACCGCAGATATGGTGGAATAACTCTTTGTTAATGAATACTTTTGGGAACTTTATAACTGCAAGAAAACTGGTGGTTAACAAGAAAAAAACCTATACAATGGTCTGCGGAGCCAAGCAAAAGAAATGTCAAACTTTTTTTATGGATAATACCCCGATAGTTACAGTTGATACCTTTTGTTACCTGGGTATTACCTTCACAGAAAATGGCTCATGGTTACACAAAATTAAAAATGTTAGGGGCAAGATGAGTAGGAATGCCCACAGATGTTTTAGGTTCTCAGCATAGTTGGGCACTCAACCTACACGAGACATGCTTGCAATTTATAAGGCTAGGGTACTAGCTACCACCACATAGTCGGCGGGGTATGGGGCCATTAAAAGAGTGAGGTTCTTCAGACTGGGGAAAATTATTTCCTCAAACGTTTGTTGTGTCAACCTCCACCTCCACAGAGGTAGCACATAAAGAGGTTGGGTTGCAGTAACTAGCAGGTATAATTACAATTCGGCCCGTGTTGCTCTGGCATGCTATCAGGACTAACGCAGAAACATGTTGTACTAAATAATTATTGAAGACTGTCTGTTCCTGGATAAATATTTATGTATCCCTTTGCTAAGTTATATTAACTCCACCTATATATTTTTTTTTAATATTTCTTTTTTATTAAACATAGTGCATCGACAAAGCAGATTACATTAAAGAGGAATCAACTCTACAGTCTTCTTGCAGGTACATAATCAAACTGATACAGAGCAATGGTACAATGGAATTAAAGTATTCAAGGCGAGGGTAAATCATCATCAATAAGACTGCGTGGAGGGTCACAGATATTCCCTCAGAACATATTCAAAGGGTCCCAAATTTGGGACCACTTTTTGGGGCAGCTCTGTACTACATACACCGTCTTTTCCCTGAACCAATCTAAGTCTGCTTTCCAAGCCTCTATTCTGGGTGGTTGTGTAGCTCCCCACAATTGCGCAATGTTTCTCTTCCCTAGCATCAGACCCAGGGTGACCCATTGCTTACTCTTACTATTATTCAGGTCAGTCGGCTCCCATACGTTCAGAAGGCAACTTTTTGCTTCTGGGTGGAGGGCAAGCGCTAGCACTTCACTAAGGATATAGCATATTTTGCGCCATTAGGGCTGAATGCAATCGCACTCCCATATTATGTGCATAAACCTGCCTTCCCGGCCACATTGTCATCTGCACACTCCGCCGTCTGCCCTCCCCATGCGAACCAGACAAGGCCCTGTGATGTATATTCTGTGAAGGATTTTAAGCTGCACTAATCTCTGTCTGGCGGAGATTGCCACTTCCCTGGGGGAGGCTACTGCCTCCTGCCACTCTTCGTCATCTAATTCGATACCATCCCTTTCCCACCTCTCTCTTGTTTACTGTAGGGGGTCTGCCATGTTGTTGATCAGTTTCTTGTACGTCAGGGATATGGCTTTCTCTGGCAGGTAGCCATCGAGCAATCTGTCTTCAAGTGGTGATGATTCTGGGGGAGAGGAACCTTTTAACAGGTGCGCCTCTAGGGCGTGGCTGACCTGTAAATATCTGAAGTGTTCTGAGCCAGCTAACTCGTGATCTTGCTGCAGGGAGGCATAGGTTGCCATGTCACCCTTTACCCATAAGTTTCTAATTTTGGAGATCTCGATTAGATCCCATTTGTCAAACCCTTTCTACTTCCACAAACAGCCTAGTTTCTCGGCATCCCAAAGGGTAGTTGCCAATGTAAGTTTTTGTTCCCATACCAGACTTTTATCCACAATGTGCCAGATCTAGACTGAGTTTTTAGTTGGTCCTGTTAGGGGGTATCGCTAGGGTTTCGAATAAAAGGCCCTGTTGTAGTTCCCTCCCGGCAGGAGCCACCTATCCATGGCATATCCCGGATCGTCTGCGCGGCTGTAGGTACCATTATAGATTGCTGCGAGATGGGCCAACTCCACCTATATTGAGTTGTTTAAGATGCCAATTCAGAATAACCCCCGTTAGATAACAACACTCACTAAAAAGACTAACAAAGATAAATTTATGTTTCTAAGAAGTGAAGCCATGGTGAGAAGTGAGCGGGTGTGGATCAACTGTTGCATTTTATTCCTCACTTGCATTGAGAGTGGGCTACCAATATTATTTAACCCATGTTTCTAAATTAATTCATCGATTCGTATTAACAAGATTTAGACTAGGGATTGTCTACCATATAGTTGCCTTTCCCCTTATGAAAACTTGCCCACAGGATACAATTCCCTGTCCTTGTGATGGCCAGAGCAAACAAAGCACTATACACTTTATGCTGTTTTGTGTTTTTTATTTAAGTCAAATCAAAACAGCTTTATTCGGTGCAGGATGTACAACCATAAAAGCATACTAATCAAGAAGTACAATTATCATTTCTTCTTAAAATATAACATTATTCAAATAAAACATTTTTAAATCCATACAAGTTAGAAAGAGAAAAGAAAAAGGAAAACATCAATATTTCATGGTCACTCCATACGTCATAATATAATATACATTTACATATACAATTCACAAAGTACAAAGTATTCGCATATTTCAGGATAGAGTATAAACATCACATAAAGTGCAATATTTTAGCATAGGGAAAAAAGTGCAAAATAGCCTATATCATAAAGATAAATAAAGTGCAAAGTGTTAGCTAATATGTGGATGAGGGATAAATGACACAGCTAAGTGCAGTCATCAGGTTTTTCATATATTAATGCATCCAAATATGTAAAATCCCTTCTCCTCCTAATTGCCCTTTGTATAAAGAGAATAACAGAGTTCATAGTTTTTACAATATCCAGGCTACATATAAACTTAAAAGAATGTTTATAGTAAAAAAGCATATTAGATAAAAGGAGTGGTTTTAAAACTGATTTCGGGATATCCCTATAAAAACTACAAAAAAGGATAAAGTGCAGTGTGGACTGGGGGGACTTTCCATCACACGGACAGTTCAGGACATTGTGAGACTACTTTTCCATTCTGGGAAATGCTATTAGATAGTGTAGTGTACCAAGCCTAAGTCTGGTTAGGTAAAATCTATGTTGAGTGTTTCTTTCCAAAGTTAAATATGTTTGTGTGCCCATCGCAAAAGGGCGTTCACATTAGGTAATAACACTTTGCTTACATCTAACAGTATCCATTCTTGCACATTCCCTAGCAGTGGTGTATCTAAGCTTCAGATAACTTTTACTATAGTCCAGAATGAGCGCAGGATTCTTTCTGTCAAGATCTACCTTAAAGCTTGTTAAAAGAATATGGATATGCTCTAGCCAGGGAATTTTCCTACTGTGATCGAGGGCCAAGCAATCCATAATTAGATCCTTGGTGAATTTGGTCTCATCTTTCGCCCAAATCCCTTGCCAAAAAGTAAGTCCCGCGATATGAATAAGATCACTTAAATTTGGTACAGACAATTCTTTATGCACTATATAACTAGCTGTGGAAGTTGGGACTGCCAATACTCTTTTAAAAAAAATTGTTTTCTTGAATTTGCAGGGAAGCAATATTAGCTCTTCCCTATATGGAAACCCAATAGCAAACGCCTGTAACACACTTACTCCTATACAGGGCAAGAATTTCCCGTATAGGTTTATTTCCTATATTGGCAGAAAATCTGAAAATACCCTCCGTTACTCTTAAAAATTTCCGGTTATATGATTCTATGTGTGTGTTCCAGGTACCACTTCTATTAAAAAGTAATCCCAAATATGAAAAGGTTGAGACTCTATTTATAACAGCCCCTCCCAGCCTAATGCTCCTGCATGTCATAACAAATGTTTTATTAAGGTTTAGCAGAAGATCTTTTTCTGACATGTACAGTGAAATTTTCTATTAGGCGTTGAAGTCCATTCGCTATCCTTGATAACAGGACAGCGTTGTCCGCATATAAAAGTACTGGAGTGGGACGTGCTTCAATTTCATTTGCTTTTGTAGAAAAGAATACACGTTATTAATATTAGAGAGAAAAAAGGAGGGGTGGTAAAACACATACTTGTCGGATTCCCTGCAAAACTCTTAAATCCGCGGTACATTCACCCATTGTACCGAACTGTACTCAGGAGGTTAAAAAAGTGTAAATCTGGGATAAATATATAATGATATCAGCTGGGGCTCCTAGCTCTTTCATTGTTTGCCATAATTTGGCATGATTAACAAGATCAAACGAGCTGGTGAGATCTACGAAGCAAAGATGTAAAGCCCCTTCCTTGGCTAGGGTGTATTTCCCTATCAATAACTCCAAACTTACACATTGCTCCATCATTCCAATACCCCTTCTGAAGCCGTACTGGGCCTCTGTTAGAATGTTGTTCTCGATGGCCCAGTTTTCTAACCTCCCCAGCATGATTCTTCCCATCAGTTTAGAGGTTGAGTCAAGAAGGGATATGGGACGGTAGCAATTAGCCTTCCCTCTATCCCCTTTTTTAAAAATGGGTACAATAATGCTTTCTACCCAGGATGCGGGCAGCACCCCTCCTAAAGTAGCATTAAAACCATTTAATAAAATGGGGGTCCAAAAGTCAATGTTATGTTTAAAAACGTCAACGGGTACCCCATCCGGTCCAGCGGCCTTCCCATTGGTGCTTTTTTGTATGGCAGTTTTAATTTCATCTGGCGCTATTGTGAGGTGAATTTACAGGTTCTACCAGTATAATATTACCATTATTGCGTTTAGTGGCTTTAACAGCATCTGGATTAAATATACATTCAAAATGTGTTATCCAATCTTCAAGGGGAAGGACAATATCAATTTTCAAAGCAGTATTCTCTTTAAAAAAAGGGTGTTCAATTGTCTTCCAGAAGAAGGCTGCATCTCGTGTCTCTGCATCCTGAACTAATCTTTCCCAGGCCTCCTCACGAATTTCAATTTTTCTTTGATCCAGAATGTTTTTATAGCCTTTCCTCAGGGTGCTAATTCTAGCACTATCCCTTGGTTTTTGTTTCAAGGCTATTTTTAATTCCCTGTTTAGCCTTTAGCAATCCTGGTTAAACCATCTGGGATTATGGTCATGGACATTTTTCCTTTTTTTAGATATTAGGTCATCTGCTATTTCGGTCGTGATGTTACCCAAAGTACTTATAATTGTCGAATTTATAGAGCAACTATCAAATAAATACTAATATCATTTTGTCTTTTCCCTTTAAGGCTATCCATAAAGGTTGTAGGGTTCACGCCTGACAATTTTATGGAAACTCCATTATTACCTTGAGTCTTTATATTTATATCTGGAGCCTTACCCCTATCTTGTCGAGTCAGGCTAGGCTTCAGAGACATGATTAATTGGATGGTGGTCGCTAAACAGATTTGCACAGATTAAGAGTTTTTCCGCCAGACCCCTGCAATTAGCTGACACAATAAAATGATCGATATTAGAGGATGACCTGGCCCCTACATATGCGTGAATAGCAATCTCTCGTCATCGGAGTTCTCTGGTTACATGACTGCTAGATAATATTTGTAGATAATATTGTTAATTGCCTCCCCATTAGAGTCATGTGGAAAATGGGGGATTCAGTCAGCAAAGAGGTCAAAATATCCACATGGTTCTCCTGCTACAATTCCACATTTATCACAATTAAAATCACCCGCCCAGATAAGTATATACTCCCCTGCCTTTATAAAACAATCCATCTCTCCTTCTAATGACTTGATAACCCTGGATCTTGTGCCATCAAAAATATTATTATAATAATTTATTACAACTGTAGTCTGTTTCCCCTCCAAATAAAGATATGAAAGCTGATAATACTGTGATGTAATATTGACTTTCCTTAAATTTAAAGGTGAGGTTATGGTAATTAGTGGCTAAACTTCCTTTTGCTCTCCCCATTCTGGACGGGCTAGTATTAGTACAAATAGTTCGAAAAACATTAATAAAAAAGGGCTCAGTGTACCATGTTTCCTGAAGCAGAATTAATGCGCACCCCTCAATCGTTTTTAGCCATGCTTCGTTATTGATCTTATTTTTGATCCCTGCCATGTTCCATGACATGATGTGTAGGGATTCTTTGGTTTGTGTACTTGTTTCAACTTCCGTCAATTCACAAGTAAAAATATTATCCAAATTTTTAGCCAATGATTCACACAAGGCCTCCCTATGGATTAGTACACAGGGATCACCAACTGGCTTGTTACAAGTTGAAATACACTCCAAGCTTCTCTCTAATCAATCACCCACATCCTCCCTCTGTCAATCAATATGATTACATCTTCTCAGAGGTTCATACCTATTATTAGTGGGAGCGATTGGGTTTGAGTTAAAACTATAAGATGTATTTACTTTACTGTAACTAGGCCTATAGAAAAACCTAATGGGACAGCTGTTATGTGATCATTCTGGCTAAAATTAGTCAATGTGGTATTATTTAGAAATCCTTCCATCAAATTCCCTACCAACTCCCTGCTCCGAAAGTTCACTACAACACATTCTCCCTGACACGTTTTTCTAGAGCTACCCACCCAGTTTACTCTCCTTAGCATTATTTTTTTTTAATTCAAATTATAGGTGTTTTTATCTAAAACCTCTGTTTATTGCACAAGATATCAGATAGAATATACTTGCTTTGAAATACTTGCAATTAATATACGTAAAAGTATCGTCCTTTGATGCTGTAAGAACCCCATGGTGTCCGGATGGCATTTTTTATTAAATTTTTAAAACATGTGACTCTGGAAGGAAAACTTATGAGTGTGATCAATTGTCATCGTTGCTGTTTTTAATTTTCAATTATAATAATTTGTGATTGTCCTAAGAAGAACTGTGAAGCCGTGTCTGATGACTCAGTGGACTAATGCGTCTACTGCAAGGCCTGTGTTTGACCTCATGGTCACAGGTTCAAATCCCAGCGGGTCCACTCAGCCTTTGATCTATAAATGATATTAAAGCACAAGTAATCTATATAATAAATGTATCAATTTGGATTGATGCTCTGCAGAGGTGGTACTAAACTAATTTTAGATTAGGTCTTACACCATGAAACCAAGTCCAGGGTCACTGGGAGTAATTTCATGGGTGCTTCCTTTTCTCTTTGAAAATGTGTGCCTCATCTGCATATAAGTAAAATAAAAAATCTACACCACATGATCTAACAGAGTTAAATATAGATTAAATAACAAATTATTAGATGTAGACCAACCACATGAGTGGCCACAAAGTGGAGGAGAAGAATCATAATCATATTGCACGATGCCTCATGGTCAAAAATTACTCAAGGCACTCTTCCCGCCATATCTGTGACATGCATGGGAAACCATCTTTTCAGGACAATCTGGTGAATGATGGTGTCGAACGCTGCTGTAAGGTCTACCATTAGGCCACTGCATTATTCTCCATAAGTGCCACAGCAAGAACAAGAAGAGAAGTTGGCCAAATATTACTCAGATTATCAGATATACCAGGCAGTTTCTTAAGAAGAGGTTAAATTACAGCTGGATTGGGTTCATACAGAACAGATACAGCGCTGAGAGAACTATTAGAATGATAAGTAGAAATTGATTATTGTCTGGAAAACAATTTTAGTGGGGCAAGAAACAGAAGGTGTACCATATGGCTACCTGACTCAATCAATCATAAAATCTTTATTCAGTCAATCAAGCGACCATAAACGTACAAAAAGCATTAAAAACAAATATAAATAATGCACAAACCACAATAAGATAAAAACATCACAAAATGACAATATAAAAACAGAATTGATGCCCAACATTAGCTACACTTTCAGAATTTTCAATCAGGCCTTGTACGCCTAAATGCAAAAACTGCCAATAAAAAACTCATGGCTGTGAATTAAACGTGTTCATTGGGGAGCAGTTGTAGGTACATTAAAGTGTGACAGGCTTGATTAAAATTCAATTACCTCAACAGTGGCACCAGAAACCTTTTTTGTAGGTCAACTGTAATAATTACAGAACAAAACAAAATGTAAGGTGTCCTGCTGAGACCTATTGTCACAAACGCAGGGCAACCTATCATCTGAGTGCACTCAACCGCAGGGAAGGCCAGTAAATGATTA
Organism: Triturus cristatus; assembly: GCF_964204655.1. Lineage (NCBI taxonomy): Eukaryota > Metazoa > Chordata > Amphibia > Caudata > Salamandridae > Triturus > Triturus cristatus. The sequence goes on along the minus strand of NC_140589.1, from coordinate 176,778,536 downwards.
ATTTAATTTAAACGAAACTGGGCCAAAAGTAATTGGGCATGCCTGCTAGTGACCTGTGCCAAATACAGTGCCATACCATTGTCAAACGTTGGAAGCATGAAGGCTCCCACTAACGGTTTGAGCATTTCTGCACTTTCTCTATTGAGCAACGGCCACTCTAGGACAGTGTCTTTATACCCAGAATGCCTCAATACTTCAGGGAGTGAGGGGTGAGACACACTTCTTCTTTCCCTAGGGCTGTGAATGCTGTCTTAATATAAGCAATCCATTGAATTCTCAACGCACCATCCAGGGCCAAACAGTTGGCTCAAGTCAGTCTATTTAGTTGAAGGTTCTGTCTAGTCCAAATTTTAACCCATCACAGTAAAGGGCTGAGGGTGACTAGGTCCACGAGAAATCTTACTCCAAGCTCAGCATGTACCGACCAAGCCGGCATGTAATGCGGGACCTGTAACAGTGGTCCGAGAACTTATTTTTCTACGGTTTGGATTAGGTCGAGCTTCCCATAACCCCAAATCTCACTCACATAATGGACACATGAGATGTACTTCTCCACATAAATGTTTAGCAGAACCTGCGGGGACCAAGAGCCCAATCTTTGGGCGAAGCATGTCAATGCCCTGATAGTCTTGATCATCTCCACCCTTTCTCTTCCAGAAGGGTGTACCAATTGTTTTCAGCATCAAAGAGTACTCCTGGGTACGGAAAAGCTGAAATTTTGCCCATGGTGTACTGGCCCATCCTGAAGGTCATATAGGATTTAGAGACATTAACGGCCAGGTCAAGACTATCCATAAAGGCAGAGAATCTGTCAATGAGAATCTGTGACCCCCTAGCCGTCCAAGCCGTAAGGACCGCATTGTCCTCATATAACACCGGGACCCAGGCCGACTGCCCCAAGGTGGGTCAAAGGTCACTGACTTTGACCCAAATTGGGGCAGTCAGCCTGGGTCGCCAGAAGGGCCTCCTCGAGCCTGTTAACATATAAAGTAAACAGGAACGGAACAAGAATGCACCCCTGACTACCCCCCTCCTGGTGGGAAAGGACCCTGTAGCTACTGCATTCAGGGAGAATCGTGCTGAGGCCGAGGCATTGTTGTGTAAATCTTCCAGGAGGCACACAATACTACACTTCACTCCTAACTCAATCAGCAGGACCCAGGGTTTAGCTCGACTGACCCTATCAAACGTGAGGCCCATAAATGCCAGCTATAAATTCTCTGACCAGCGACAGTGTACCTATTAATAATTAAGTACAGGTTTAAATACTGGTCCGTGATAGACCGGCCAGGCCTAAAGCGCTACTGAACGTCCATCAGTCTGTTAAGTACAACCCTCCACAGAACCTTAACAACCGTGTCTGTCAAGGCGATGGGGCGATAGCATTGGGAATTGTCCTTGTCTCCCTTCTTAAACACTGGGACTATCACAGTGGTAGAACAGGATCGCAGCACCGCATGGCGTGCAGCGGCATTCATTACCTGAGTCAGTAAGGACCCCATAAGTCCACGTCCGGGCACAAACGGTCAGGAAGGATTCCTTTAGGGCCTGTGACTTTATTTCTATTTATACTGTTAATTCCTATAACAACCTCATCCAATGAAAAGACCATGGGGCACCGCCCACCTCTCTAACTGTCTCCCTCTCCACCTTAGCTGTCTCACCAAAGTTGTAAACCCCTGCGAAGTGAGCTAACTACTGTTGCACGAGGATGTGGGTACAAACAAGCTGTAAACATTTAGAACAGTCCCTATCAAACCACTTCAGCCCTTGGGCACTAGATTGAGGTGCTGGGGAAGTCAATAATGACTTTGCCTTCCCTGCAAAACCACCAAAGGCTTGTAAGATATCCCTACCAAGGGCACCGGTATCCAAGCAAATTGCTATCTCATGCGCTGCTTGAGAGAAAAGGGTTGTTTTAAAAATGGCCGGTTGGACCAAGGCCCAATTTATGGTCTGCCTTGATCAGCGTGAACAGGGCCACTAATCTTGTAATCCCAAAGCTCGTGGCATCCCTCAAACCTTCTAGTTCCAGGACAAGAGGGTTATAGTCACTAAACGGACTGTGAGCAATAGTGAAATTAACAATGTACAAGAATAGGGGAGCCGAGATAAATATAAAATCTATGATGGAAGACAGCCCCGGCCCTTGTACAAGGAAACATCACAGGGATTTGGTGCGCAGATCAACTTTTCCAGAGTAAACACCAGGTTATGGGAGGTTAGGATCTCACTCAAATCCCTTCCTTCCTGGGAATGGAAAAAAAGAAGCCCATCAGTTACCAAGCATCTCTGTCTATGTTCGTCATTCAGCAGTGGGCTAACACAAAGGTGACAATTAAAGTCCCTCACTAACACAGTCCACCCCTGACCAAACCCCCCACCACGCTCCCCAAGTGCATTCAGGGTATCATTTAGGCTGTGCAGACTAGAGCTCACCTCAATAACCTGTATTGTTATAGAAGTTACCTAACAGTAAAGGAGGGCCACCCTGTAGAAATAACTTAAATCCCTGTATTATCATCAAATTCCTATCCAAATTTACAGCTTGCCCATGGAGTTCTACTGCCAAGAATATAATCAGTCCCACCCGACTCATGACAAACAGGCAAGCCGAAGACCGTTACTGGGAGGGTAAACTAGGGTGTTAAGTCATGACCACAAGCTCCAGGGAAAGGATGGTCACTTTAGCCAGAGCCTCAGGTTTTGTTGAACTTTCTAAGGTTTTAAATAAAGCCTTATGTTCATTGTTCACCTTAGGTATATTAGCAGTATATTTCTTTTATTTCATGCTCTCACCATCTGAGTGCATTTTTAAGCTTGAAGAAGTAAGCAGTTTTGTCTTACTCAATACAATTCCTTTTGCAGACAACTGAAAGTTTTTAGGAACACACTAATCCCCCTTAAGCTCAGGTGTAAACCATCTACTTTGATTTTACTTTAATGGTCTTATAGAGAACATATCATCCACAGCAGCAATGATCATTTAGTTCACATGCCTTAAACACATTGTAAGATCAGCTGACAATGAATCCCAGACTACCTCAGAGCCAGCACTGTCTCGCTAAGGCCTGAGGTGGTACATTCTTCCATGGTCACAGTGTCACAGAACTGGAGTATGAAGGCCTCCAAACACAAGGGCTTAAGGGGCCGGAGATAACAAACTCAATAAAGGAATAAGCTTACCATGACACCAGATAAGTGGTTGTAACATTGCCGATTGCTGGCACCTGGGCTGGGGTTTGAAGGCACATGTCCCCGGGTAGGTGTTAAATGACTGCAACTGTGGTCAATGAGTGGGGGAAGCCCTGCTGATTTGGCAATGGTGTGTGATTGCGGGTGTTTTCAAAATGTGCACTAGCTGAAGGAACACTGGTGGTAAAGTTTGGATTGTTTTCATAGTTGTTGTTGTGGGGCAGTAACAGATGCCACTGTTGATTAGTGTAGTTTCTTGCATTGGTAGTGAGAGTGCATAGATGCTACTGACCTGCTGGTTGATGTGGCTGGCACCTTCCCTTCGCATAGCCCTTCATATAAGCTGTATGGCTGGTGCCTGCACAGGATGAGGTGTAGGGATGGAGGCATTTGCAGAGATGTCACATTGTAGTACAGGGTCAGTATTGTTGTTGATAGGAGGTAGGTGACCGATAATGTTAGAACATACTGTTGTAGGATCTAGATGGCACGTTGTATCGATGTCATTGAGGTATGTACCATTATGTTCCTATAGATTATTGGCAGATTCATTTCACTTCTTGGTTTACTTGTAGATTGTCGGTAGATAGGTCTCATGATGCTTCTTACAGCTTTTCTACTGTCTATCCATTTGTGCCATGATATCAGGACACAACTTCCTATAAATGACACGCTAATTTTTTTCTGACTATTTATTGGTTGTGTGTTATCGCATTGAAGTGTGAACTTAATATTATGTCTAAGTTAGCTGCTGGGACATATGTGGGATTGAACTGGCAGCTGCTCTTTTCAACCATAACGTTTTGTGTATGTTTTCATTTTTTTCAAAGTTTTGTGCCTTTGTAGCAATGCTGCATCACTGTGGGTTATTCAATAAAGTAGTGTGTGCGTGTGAGTTTCTTGGTAAGGTGAGTGGGTACACATCCCTGTGAATTATATCCTTCATAGTTCCTTTCTGACAGGCTGTAGTTATGTGCCATCCTAATTGCCATATATGGTGTTAGGTGGATAGCTGTGCCATTTAGTAATTTGTTCCGAGGTGTGTGTTTGATTGTATGTATTACCGATAATAATGCAACTATGCCTGCTCACGTGATTAAGAGTAATTTTGGGGAAAGAAATCCTACAGCAGGAGCAGATTTAGCAAGCAAGGGTGGCTATTGCGCTGATATTCATGTTCTGTTGCATTTAGCACTATCAAAAAGCATACTTGAGTTCATTTTGGACATAAAGGGCAATTGTGCGTTCAGAAAATGGCACTAAATGCAGAATTTCTCTGCTTGCATTATTCAGCGCAATCTTGCAGACTCTTTTTGGTAAATCCACATAATTGTGCTACACAGAAGTACGTGAGCTACACTCACCCGTAATCATACCATTAGATTCGCCATATGGAGGACCAGATGCTCTTTATGGACAGACTCTATGAACAGAACTAGAAATACAAATTCAAAACATGAACTCGATCATGGTTGTAACACAATGAACAAATGAGGATTTGTTCCCAGGCAAATGGAAAAGCAGAAGACCCATAACCATGCAAACAAGTGCATCCATTACCAAAATACTGTGAGAAAACACACTTGAAAGACCAAACAGCGTCATTTACGGACACACAAATCATCAAAATAATCTGTCAGACTGTCTGAGGGCATTTGTCCAAAATAAATCTGTAGTAGACATACCCTAAAGGCAACGTGGTACCAGGCAGATTTGGTATAAATACGTCATAACAAAAAAATAATGTCTGAGAAATATTTCTCTGACACATGACTCAAGCTATGGAAATAACACTGACATACTTATGCTTCCCATCTCATGGGTCAGTGCATTTGAGACTGTTAGACCTGGCCTTTTTGCAGGTTTTCTCAAAACGTTTTGCCTTTTGCCTCCTATTTTTCTGGCCCTGTTTTTGTTGGCTATATGACTCTGGGCACTTTACCACTGCTGATCAGTGCTAAAGTGCATATTCTCTCTGTATAAATTGTGATTATGATTGGTTATCCGTGATTGGCATATTTGATTTACTGGTAAGTTCCTAGTAAAGTGCACTGAGTGTGCCAGGGCCTGTAAATCAAATGCTACCACTGGGCTTGCAGCACTGGTTGTGCCACCCACATGAGTAGCTCTATAAATATGTCTCAGACCTGCCACTGCAGTGTCTGTATGCACAGTTTTTAACTGCCATGTAGACCTGGCAAGTTCACCTACTTATACTCAGAAAAAGGAGTTTAAGAGGGAAAAATCAACCAGGCCACCCTCCACTCAGTCAATAATACACACTACAAGACCTGGAGATATCAAGCACTATTTCAGAATGAATGGGATTGTGGATAGGGTAATATAAACAATTATTATACCCTCAACAGTAGTTTTGCACATGTTGGGTTGTTTTAAATGTCAAATTTTGAGGCACTAGGGATGGTACTGATAGTTCATGATATGAACTACTGTTGAGGGTATAATAATTGTTTATATTACCCTATCCACAATCCCATTCATTCTGAAATAGTGCTTGATATCTCCAGGTCTTGTAGTGTGTATTATAAGTTCACCTACTTGCCAGGACCAATCCTTCCCTTTTCTTACATGTAAGGCACCCCACAGATAGGCCCAAGGTACCCCCGTGGGCAGAGTGCAGTCTATTTGAAAGGTAGGACATGCACTGGTGTGTGTTACATGTCCTGATGGTGAAATACTGTGCATACTGTCTTTCACTGTTGAAAGGCTTTCTGTCCCATTGGTTAACATGGGAGCTGCCTTTTACCATCATACAAGTGTAACTTTCCATTGGGACAAGATAGACAAATGGAGTTTAGGCTCTCTGAACTCAGAAACATTAGTTAGCGAAGAGGCAGCAGTAATTCTAAATTAACTCAACATGGTCCACATATGTGAAGGGAGAATGCCTGGTATTATATCCATTACAGCTATTGGTCATGGGCCCCCTTACATAGATCAAATCTGCCTGCACCAAGCACTAACCAGTCCCAGGCACAAATGTTATACCAGAGTAGTCTTTACTCCTGTGAGAAGACAGAATCCCCAGGCACATGGTCCATAATCGGACACAGCCTTGGGGAGTGGCGATTCCCTCTTTTTCATGAGGGCTTACTTTTGAAACTTAGTTACCCCGAGCACTCCCTTCTCCCATTTAGGTGTGCTGGCAGAGTGTCTTTACTGGTATATTCTCTGTTTAAAAGGAAAAAGGTATGCAGCCCTCACCAAGCAATGCTTTACTCACAAATTACATCACTAATCACATGTTCTATGACATCATTGATGATATCAATGAGACACCTGAAATTACATCATTGATTACAACAGTGTGCGTTGGGGGGATGCATGTTATATATACTTTAGTTAAATATAACTGGTGAATGTCAGTGTTCTTTCAGTTTAAAATGTAACGTTCAAACTGAAAATTTCACTCAACCATAATGTCCCTTTACCTTTTGTTGTTTTCAGTGGATATATATCAAACACACAAAAATTCACAAGAGGTATGTGTGCAAATAGTCTAACCACTGGCTATTGCTCGGGTTGCATTCCAACTTATCATTCTTTTGCATCGACATATTGCAAGCACTCCTCTCATCACCTTTTGTGTGTTTGATATACTGCCATAAGTGGAAAGAGTTTGTCCATACATGGGGCCCAGGCTCACTGTGCCACTGGAATCAAGTTACACCCTAGTGACGAGCCCCAATCAGGGAGAAACTGGTCTTAGCTTTCTTGTGTTCCGTACCTGGCCTGGCAATTTAGTCCGGGCTGTCTTTATTGGAGCAGGGTCAAGGCTCATTTGCATATGGCTGAGTCCTAACTGTCATTTGAGATGTCTTGAGTAATGTGATGTCATTGATTATGTGACTAAACATGTCATGAGTGATGTAATATGTGAGGTCATACGCAGTGGCTGAACAGCGGAGCAAATTATATTTAGCTCAGTAAACTATAACTGGTGAATTTCAGTGTTTTTTTTGTTTAAAATTGTATTTTTTAACTAACATCTTTACCTAACCATAACATCACTTTACCCTTTTGTTTTTCATTGAATTTCAAATTTTTGTTATGTAAAGTGTTATTAGCAGACCTAACTATAATATCACTTTAATATGTAGTTGTTTTCAGTGAATTTCTGAGTTTTTTCTTTTACATAAACTAAGATCTCATTAACCTACCTAACTATAACATCACTTTAACCTTTATTTTTTAAGTGTGCTTATAAGGTTTTTTTAAATGCAAAGTATGATCTTACTACCATAGCTACTATAACATCACTGGCTTGTGACGGACAGGTCCTGCACCCAACCCAACTGGGGGTAGCCAACCCCCCTCGTGCACAAGAAGGCAATGAGAACACTAATCACAATATAAGGGGATGTGGTTTTAAATAAGGCAGGTCTGGTGGCTTTGTGCACACTTCTCACACTCTCATATATCACGTCACTCATGACATGTTCAATGACTTAATTGATAACATCCCTATTGGATCTGAAATGGCATTATTGATATTAACACTGTGCATTGGGAGGGTGCGAGTTATAGTAAATTTAGGGAATGAGTTATAGTTACTAGCACTAACTATAATTGGTGAATTTCAGTGATTTTTAAAGTTTAAAACATTACGTTTCACAAAATTGTAACATAATTTTAACCTTTGTTTTTTCAGTGAATATAAATATAGATGTAGATGTATATATATGTCATATATAATATATGTATGCCATTGCAGTGAATATGGAGTTGGAACAATAATGCATGTAATTTGTAACAACTGTACTAATAAATGTGCATTCACAGATTTATTGGTACAGTGCAAAGGTCATATTGAAGTTCATTACCACAGAACAGCAAAACTAGCATGAGAAAACAGTTTTTACAGCCTCCCAAACTGCATGTAACAATTACTTTACACAAGAAAACAACTCTCCTAATAGTCAACATATTTCTTCAGTATGATTTGACCATGCTGCACAAATATAACGCTTACATTCTGGTGTTGGTTAATACCTTTTGTGAAAAAAAAACACGCAAGTAAAAATGTGAGAACATAAACCATATATGCAGATGCTCAGAGTATAATATGCTATTTAATACCACTGTTGAGGAAGAGGAAGGACCTCAAGACTTCCTAGAGGCCTCACCATTGTGGGTCATGGTCCTTCCCCACTTTCAACAATAGTAATAAATAGCATATTACACTCTGAGCGTTTGCAAATCAGAATATACTATGGAGATGCACGTGCATGAAACAGAGCTTCACATTAACCCAAATCACTGAGATTGCAAAAGGCTACTTATAAAGGGACTCTGAAGTTATGGTTCTCATGCACTTTCCATTGAAAATGTGCTTTTTTGTCTTAAATCTGTGTGTGCACTCTAAGAAAACCTCATGATGGAACTTTGCAAATACAGTGTCATACTATATTCTAATCTCATATTGTGTAACAATATTAGCAGAGAAAACTGCATAGTTCACTTACCAATTTTCAGTTCGCCTCCCGCCACAACAATGCATCCAGTACTAAGCACATTGCTAGAATGAGCAGGAAATTCCAGAGTTCCCAGGATGTAGAGCCCTCTGAGGGGAGGAAGATCAATATCCACAAAGATGGTCCTGTCTGAGAAAGTAATTGATGGCTCAATGACATACGACAGAGGGATGAAATACAAGGTCTCTGCGGTACATCAAACATGACTGATCTCAGAATTCATGCACGAACCAGTGTTTAATTTGTAAAAAACGTAGTGCTGGGGCTCTCGACAGGAGGACACTAGAGCTTGCACCATCCGTTGCCCATGGCAGCACTGCCAATGACAGCACCAACACACTACTAAGATCACACTCTTAAAAGTGTGGCAATTCATACTATTACAGGCCCCCAAAGCTATATGAATGGCTTTGGAGGCAAATACTAATAATTGGAAATTGAAATAATAAACAGTTGTTGTTGATCTTGTACCCAAATTGGCAGACACTGCTACCATGTGGCTGAGCACCGGAAAGCACCGGCACAAATTAAGCACTGGCACGAACAATAAAGTAGGAGGAGTTCAGCAAACCATTTAAAAATCAAACATTTAGTGCACTATCCTACGCAGATTCATGTGGTCAGAATATGGCACAATTCATCATCATTAATTACTTAAATTAATAAACACTTCTTAACGCAAAGATTTCACAAATCAGAAATACTGCATAAAAAGTTGAAGAACAACGTCCCTTTCCTATCTACAACAGGAGTATGAAGACACGTTATTGTCATCCAATAAAACATAAAAATAGATAAAGCACATGATGCAGACAGTATACAGGTTAGGAGAAGAAATTAATTTTAATGGCACGGCCACTGCCATTTTGCCTTGTTCTTAGGTTGTTTTGCTGTTTCCTTTCAGGAATGCGGCCTGAGAATGAACATTGAGTCCACATCCGATCTGCAGATTGTTCATCCAAAATGCTTTCGGGGCTGAGAATTATCCAGTGGTGGCCGGCACAGGTGGGAGCGGTGAGGCGGGGAACAAACTTTGTCAGACAGGCACCCATACTGTACACAGTGAGCAAGCGAGTACGACCACTACAAGGGGCTTTGAGGGATTCTCCCACAAGAAAATTTGATACAAAATGGCAACAACGGCGAGGATATAATGAAACATGTTTCATTATATATTCAATTGTGTTAGCATTTAAAGTATAGTAAATTACAACCTTACAGTGCTCAATGATACAACAATCTTTGTTGGGGCTCCAAGATTCCCTTACTATCACCCTCCAACAGGCCCTCTCATCTCTCCCTAGCCCCTCTCTCACATTTATTTCATTTGTTTTATAGCACCTCTCAAAGCAGTGTAGGCTGTCAGAGCACTTTACATCACACACATACAGAGGCAATGCATCGTATGTGTGTAAATCAGTGTATAGAAATGTTACATAAAATAAAGGGGGCCACAAGGTGTAGGATTAACATTTCATCCATTTGGTAGGCATTTTTTAAGCGTACTTTGTACAAGCTCAGGATTCAAAGTGTTACACAGTGAATGTGGTGGGCTTTACTAAAAAAGAATTCCTTCCTACTCAAACAAACGCTATTTAGCAACATTTGGATAATGAAATACTGGGAAAAAACATCACTTTCTATCCTGTACCTTGCAGTTTACATGCAGCTCTTTGATGGTAGTTCATAGGTCACTGTGCTAGATTATGATTGTAACCTATTAACTGCACAGTAACACAAGAATGTCTGTGACAAAAGCAGTAACCTACTGAAGTATGCACATGAAAACTGTTCGGTGATCTGCATGGTACATGTTCTTTGCAGCAGGCATATCAACCCTCTGAGCCAACTTAGATGAGTCAAAACTGCCACCAGACAAAACTCCGTCTGTCTCCACCAGGTACATTAATCACATAGTTATCTTGACACTTTAATTATTGCCTGAAAACCGCTGGATGCTCAAGGAACTCTGCAGCAGGTGCTTTTAAAACTGCTGCACTGCTACAAACGGCCCTCAGTAACAAAACCGGCCCACCACCCTTCTAGCCTCACGGGGAAACACCCAATGCCCGTTACGGACAGTCTGGCCTTGGCTCTGGCAGCCTGAATAGAAATCCTGCAGAATACCGTGCCACGGGGGGCCATCACACCCCTAAATGTGTCTCTATGACTGCAGAAAGAGCAGCTCTTACATTCTGCATCTCAATATACACCAGTACAGGGCATACAAATAATGGGATAGTGTTGGTTTTGGACCTCTCTGCGTGGTCATCTCCTAATATTTTGCCTTCACCCCTCCTATTTTTGCTCCATTCGCTTTTTATGGCCTTAGGACTCTGTTCAATTTGCCACTGCTAACTAGTGCTAAAGTGCTTGTGCTCTCTCCCTAAAATATGGTCCAATTTTCTTAAACCTGATTTGCTTATTTCATTTACTTATAAGTCCTTAGTAACATGTTATATCATATACACAGGTCCTGTCAATTAAAGGCTACTTGTGGGCCTGCCACGATTGAGGAAACAAGGGCCACCCTACTCACATGGAACCAAGGTATCTATTGTCTAACAAGGAACAGTGGTTCCTGTGGACAACGTATATAATATATAGTAACCTATAGCACAATGGCAATACACATGGGTAAAGAGATGTCAGACAACAACCATATACAACAAGACCAGGGGAGGGCTCCTCCATTAGGGCGGAGGGGCGTTGCTCCACTGCTTTCTCGCAGTGCGAGAAGCAGAAACACAAAATGGTAAAACTACCATTTTATGTTTCTGCGTCTCGCACTGCGAGAAAGCAGAAGTGCCTGGTTGTGGGCGGGCGGGTGTGTGGGTCTGCTGGAAAGCAGAGAATTCATGGCTAGCAAATTGTTGTGGACCCTGACTGTCTGGTCGACCCTCTGGGTTTGACTAAAGCAGTCATGCGCACTCTCCCTTTTCTCTATGGAGTCTGCATGCAGGAGTGGAGGGAGGCTGCCTGTGGGTGGCTGCTTCCTGAGGAGAGCTGCGCCTGCGGCAGCAGGAAGATGCGGGACCCGGGGGAAGGTAAGTTGTATTTTATTTTAATTAGACCCCTCCCACCTCCTTGACACCCCCACGCGATCCCCCCTACCCGCCCATCATGCCGGTCGCTTCCGAACAAGACACTGCTGAATGTAAGTCATTTATATAAATACGCCTTCTAAATTGATTAACACAGGCGCATGGTGTCCCAAGTGAACATAGAACCTACAAAAACATTAGTGACAATTGTGACATACAAATAGGTTGCAAATATTTACAAAAAACGACCAAAAACAAGGACGTTTAATGATTAGTAGCAGCCTTCTAGTACAATGATAGGGGCTGACAAATGGTTAGCTTTTGAATTTTGTTGATGGCGTTTCGACTGCTTTGTCAATAGGGGGTCTCTTCAGGAACTAACATAAAGGGAAACCTGGGTAAAAGAATCCACTGTCAAGGTGTGAGGTGTGCACCACAGGGATGTGTAAATAAAGAATAGTTATTCACACGGGGCCCAGCCGGCCACCCTGTGCTGTGAGGGGAGAGCTGAGTGTGTATAGGCGTACTCGTGGTTAAATCACAGTATCCGTGAAGTAAGAACACAACAATCCCTGTTAATTTGAGGTAACTCCGATTTTCGTGAGCATGCGTGAGGCCGCCATAGTCAACCTCACATCTCATTCTAAGTAGAAGGATTGAAAGAGAGAACCGCCGTAGTCTGTCTCAGCTTGGAAAATGATTTACCAAGCTGAGACAGACTACAGCGGCCTCACGCTTACTATTTCTCACGAAGCTCGGAGTTACCTATAAATCCATTCAGTAGAACGGGAGTTAGGAATTTTTAAAGGTTTTTGGTAAAAATAGCAGCAAAAAAAGATAAAGCTCTAACTACAGCTATCTGGTCACACTGGACCGGGTCAAAGTAACACATCCAGGCCAACCGTTTAGGCCTGCTGAAGTTTACCTTCTAAGTCAGCACCAAGAGCCCTGTTCGCAGCGGAGGTGGCCAAAAGGAGATGGGAGAACATTGCAGAAGGCTGCTGGAGTAGTGCGAAGAGCAGGCCAGGTGCCACGGGCAGGTGGCCCTAGAGCGCGGGATTCTGAAGTAGTCGTGGATGACTTTGCTGGAGCTTTGCATTTGCAATAGGCCGAAGAGGCAGCTACAGGAGTTACGTGTTGACTCAAGGTGCGAGATGTGAAGCCTTGGTGCGGATGGGCCCGTTTGTGGTCGCGAACAGCCCAAAGACTTTCTCTGAGCCACACCAATGGTCCAGGATCTGGGGGAAACACTTGGGGGTCAGGACTCACTTCAGCTAGGTTCAGAGGCTGGTGCAGCCCTTGGACTCACTATGGTGTCCAGGGTTCAAGGGTGAAGTTGCAGGCAAAGAAGAAGCAGAGCAACTGGCCAGTAGTTCAAATCGGCCACCTTTCAGGAGAGTGGTAAACCTTTCAGCAGCACAGCAGGACTTCTTGCTTGCAGAGTATCAACAGGTCCAGAAGTGTACTGAAGAGTTGGTGTCTGAGGTCCTATTTTTACAACCTGGTGCCCTCCTTCTGGAAGGTGGGAGAAGCTTCTAGTAAGTGGCTTTGAAGTGGATGAAATTTCCTGAGTCTCCTGCCCTGGTTTCATGCTGGCTGTAGCGACAACTATAGGTGATATGTCCTTTGTGTGAGGACTGAGCCATCCCTATTCAGTTGCAAGTGGGGCTGTGCTCAGCTCGGCCCCCTTATCCTGCTAGCAGATGGCCCATATAGGCATACCATATCCCTCAAGTCTGTCAGTTAAACGCAGTCATGTGACTTAATGCAGCAGGCACAAACGAGCTAAGGACAAAAAAAAGCAAACTTTCTAACTTTTTCAAAATTGTTAGAATAAAAAATGACTTTACCGTTAAATGGGGTTTTTCATTACAATTCAAAAGACACCAAACATGACATAGCCATGTGCACCTAGCGTATTAGATGTAATACGGAATCCCCATGTTATCCTTCAGGAGGAGTAGGCATAACAGTTGTGTTATCCACTTCCAGGACAGGTAAAACTTAAAAATGCATGTCTGAACTTTTAATTACAGAGCACCCTGCCTTCTGGGCTACCTCGGGCATACCTTAGGGGTGAAATATATGTAATAAAAGGGGAGTTGAAGGCTTGGAAAGGGGGTTTAAATGCCAGGTCGACACAGCAGTTTGAAACTGCATTCAGGCAGTAGTGTCAGGCCTGGGACATGTTTTAAAGTGCTACTTAAGAGAGTGGCACAATGAGTGCTACTGGCCTACTAGTAGCATATAATTTACAGGCCCTGGTTATATGGTATATCACTGTACAAGGGACTTACAGGTAAACTAAATATGCCAATTGGACATAGGCCAATTGAAACATGTTTTGGTGGAGTAAGCACAAGCAATTTAGCACTGGTTAGCAGTGGTAAAGTGCCCAGAGTCCTAAGCCCACCAAAAACAAATTCAGAAAAAGGCAGGAAAGGGCAAAAGGTTTGGGGGTGACCCTGGGGATAGGGTGAGGCCCTACAGCCTTTTATTGCATATGTCACCCCTAGGTAGCCCATAGGGCAGGGTGCATTGTACTTGAAAGGTTGAACTTGTACTTTTAAGTTTTACATGTCCTGATAGTGACAAAATCCTAAATTCATGTTTCACTACCTCTTCCATAGAATGACATTAGGTTGACTCATTACATTGAATAAGTGCTAACTTTTCATTGGGAACAGGTAAACATTTCATGTTTGGTGTTTGAGAAATTGCATTTTAAATTCCTCTTTAATGGTAAAGTCGGATTTTAAGTTTTAGAAAGTTGGCATTTTTCTGCCCTATTTGGTGCCAGCAGCTGGTTTGTGGATCATGTGACTGGGTATAGGTGGCAGTTGCAATTTATCTATTTCTCCCGAACAGCTAGTCAATAGACGTGTGCCTGGATGGGCCATCACTGGATGGGAAGGCAGAGCTGGGCACAGCTCCACTTGCAACTGGATAGCCTGTTCCCTGGATTTACACAAAGGATGTGTCACTCTCTGTATTGTTCGTGCAGACAGCTTGGAACCAGGGCTGGGGAGACAGGAAACTTTAAGCACTTAGAAGGAAATTCTCTATAAACTCCACCTGATGCCTTCAAAGAAGGCACCAGGCATACAAATAGGACACTCAGACCAACGCTTCAGTTCACTTTCTGGACCTGCGGAAGGACTCTCAGAGGACTGCATTCTGTGTACAGCAGAGAACTGCTTTGCTGCGCCTGGGAGGACTGCTCTGCTGTCTGAAGCCTGCCTTGAACTCTCAGAGCCGTGCTCTACTGCTTCAGTACTGTTCCATTGCTTCAACCCAGGACTACCAGAGTGACTGCAAGGGCTAGTATGCTGGCCTCCTGATCAGAGAAGGCTCTGAACCACTTGGTGATGGTGTTAAAGGTGCCCTGATCACCAAAATCTAGAACTTGGGCCTTACAAAATCTTTGGCTAAAAACTGCTTGGAGAACCATGGGAAGAACGGGACCAACCTTCTCATTGATCCAACCAAGGAGCCCTGCCAGTAGGCCTGACTTCGTGATAGCTACCTCTACATTCTTCTCTACAGCAGGAAATACTGTTCAGTGGTCCTTCGCCAGAGGGATATCAGGACTACTGGAACTCTCGTCGGCTACAACCTCCTGCCTCATCCTGCCAGAAATTTTCAACTTTGAAAAAAGTGTCTACGTCAGAACATAGAAATCTTCATTGCGACATTCCAACGACGACCCTCCCTTGCCGGACACCGCCTGAAACCTGGCCCCACTGAACTTTACCTTCTCAGAACTTGTTCTCCAGAATTTCTTCTAAGTCTTCAATCAATCAATCAGTTATTTGTTAAGAGCGACTACTCACCCATAAGGGTCTCAAGGCGCTGGGGAGGAGGGCGGGGTGCAGGTTCCAGTCCATCAAGGAGGAGGTCTATTGAAGAGCCAAGATTTGAGGTTTCTCGTGAAGATTGGAAGTGAAATAGTCTGTCTGAGGTAGAGCAGTAGGACGTTCCAGGCTCTGGCCGCGAGGAAGGAGAAGGAGTGGCCTCCCGATCTGATCTTTCTGGAATGGGAGACCACGGCCTAGGAGAGCTGGGCTGATCCTAGGGTCCTTTGGGATGTGTGGAAAGCGAGTCGGCTGTTCAGGTATGCTGGCCTGGCGTAGTGGAGGGCTTTGTGTGCATGGGTGAGGATCTTGAAGGTGATTCTAGTCTTGATGGGGAGCCAGTGGAGTGTGCACAGGTGCTGAGAGATATGACAGTGTCTTGGCAGGTTGAGACCAGTCTTGCGGCAGCGTTCTGGATGTTTTGTAGCTTGCGGGTGAGGTTTTTGTTAATTCCGGCGGAGTGCTTTGCCGTAGGCGAGTCGACTGGTGATGAGAGTGTGAGTGACGGTCTTTCTGTGCTCGAGGGGGATCCATTTGAAGGTCTTACGTAGGAGGTGGAGGGTGTGGAAGCAGGAGGATGTGACGGAGTTGATCTGGCAGTCCATTTTGAGCTCGGAGTCCACGATGATTCCGAGGTTGTGTGCGTGCTCTGTGGAGGTGGGAGGTCTTCCGTGGGTGAGGATGTAGGGTCCGAGAGGAAAGGAGGAAGTCTGACCTGCTGCGTTCTGCCGGAGAGGAATGAGCAGATCCAGTCGAGGGCCTTGTCCTGGATCCCTGCTTTGTGAAGTCTGCGTGTTAGGGTGCAGTGTGGGGCTGTGTCAAAGGCAGCTGCAAGGTCGAGGAGGATGAGGGCTACTGTCTCTCCTCTGTCCAGAAGGGAGCGGATGTCATCCATTGCGGCGAGGAGGGCCGTTTCTGTACTGTGTTTTCTTCTGAAGCCAGATTGGGAGGCTGTTGTGCTCTTCGATGAAGGTGGCGAGTTGGCTGTTGAAGGCTTTCTCAATGGCTTTCGCTGCGAACGGGGGCAGGGAGATGGGTTTGTAGTTTTTGAGGTCGGTAGCGTCTGCCAAGGGCTTCTTTAGGAAGGGGTTGATCTCGGCGTGTTTCCAGTCGTCGAGGATGGAGGCGTTCGCCAGGGAGTGGTTGATGGTGTGTCGAAGCATGGGTGCGATGGTGTTGGCTGCTCTGTTGAAGATGTGGTGGGGGCAGAGGTCCGTGGGGGCCCCGGAGTGGATTAACTTCATCGTCTTCAGTGTGTCTTCGGTGGTGAGTGCTGTCCAGCTGTTGATCGTTGGCTTGAGGGTTCAGTGTGTTGGCTTTCTTCGTTGAAGTTGTCATAAATGTTCTTAATTTTGTGGTGGAAGAAGGTGCTGAGTTTGTTGCAGAGGTCTTGTGAGGGAGGGATGTCAGTCGATTTGCTGGTGTGTTGGGCAAAATCTTTGATGATGCTGAAGTGCTCTTTGCTGTTGTGAGCGTGTGTGGAGATTCTGTCTTTGATAGCTGTTTTCACGTATTTTTGATGCGTTGGTGGTGGGCATTGGTGGCGGCTCTGAAGTTGCTGTGGGCTTCTGTGGATTTGGAGTTCCTCCAGGCCTTTTCGAGGCAGTGGGATGTGCGTCTGGACTCTCGAAGTTCAGCAGTAAACCATATGGCTTTCTTGGCGTGTGTGTTGTTGTTCTTCTTGAGGGGTCTATGGTGTTGGCGCTGTCGGAGATCCATCTGTGCAGAGTTCGGGCTGCAGTGTTGAGGTCGTCGTCTTCCGCGGTGGTTGGAGTGGAGTTGCTGAGTGAGGAGGTGAGCTGGTCGTCGGTGATTTTGGTCCAGTTTCTTCGTGGGAGCAGGTGCTGGTGTCTGTGGATGGTGGGTGTTCTGAAGGTGAAGTGGATGTATCGATGGTCTGTCCATGGGAGTTCAGATGGAGTTTCCTGTTGTGAATAGGGGGTCAAGGGTGTGTCCTGCTGAGAGCGTGGGTTCGGTTACGATCTGGTGGAGTCCTATGTTCTGGAGGTTGTCCAAGAGGGATGTGGTGTTGGGGTCTTGTTGGTTGTCAAGGTGGAAGTTGAGGTCTCCCAGCAGGGTGTAGTTGGTGGACGCGATAGCTTGCGGGGTTATGATGTCCGTGATGGAGTTAGTGAATGGTCTGCAGGGTCCGGGAGGTTGGTAGATGAGAGTTCCCTGGAGGGTGGTGGTAGGGCTGGCCTGTATCTTGAAATGTAGGTGTTCCATCAGGTCTGTGGGCTTGTCGGGGAGTGTGCTCAGCCGGAGGGTGGATTTGTGGACGATGGTGATTCCTCTCCAGGGCGGGTGGGGCAGTCCTTCTGGGAGATCTTGTATCCTTGGGGAATGACAATGGCGATGTCCGGTCCTGAGGTGGTGTTGGTCCAGGTTTCGGTGAAGAATGCGACGTCCGGGGTGGTGCTATCGAGGAGGTCCCAGATTTTGGTGGTGTGTTTGTGGAGGGATCAGATGTTGAGAAGGATGCATTGCAGGGTCTTCATTTCTGTTGTGTTCTTGCAGGCGGGTTGCGCTGGAAGCCTGGTGTTGGCGGTGCTGCAGGAGTGGCAGCAGTGGTGGCAGCTGAAGGGTCCGTGGATGTCGGCTGGTGATGCTAGCTTGCAGTTGTTATTGCGGCCTGGGTTGAGTGCGTGGAGTGCCGCTGGGTTGTAGCGTTGGCAATCGGAGATCCAGGGTTCCTGGCACTGGTCGCGTGCATACGGGCTTGCCTTTGGCTCACCTTTGGGTATGCCTTTGGCCCGTGCCCGCTGGGAGCGGCCGCCATTAATTAGGGGTCGGGGAGGGCTGGACAGCTGGAAGGCGGGTGCGGGGAGGGAAACTGGAACGGACTGGTCGCGCTGGGGGGAGGGGCTATGGGGGCAGCAGCGGCGGGAAAAACGGGGGAAAGGAGGCCAAAAGAGCGAGGAAAAGTAAAATAAAGAGAAAAATTGCAAAAAGAATAAAGGGTGAAATGGGGCAGAAAGCAGAGAAAAAGTGATTAGAAGACTGAAGGGTGAAGAAGCTAGAGGGTGACACAGAGCAGAAGGAGAGGATAAAGTCTTAATGTGAGCGCCGACCGGGCCCAATCCCCTTCTTGTATCCGACCAGCCCTCCACTGCAGTCGGCCATATTTTTCACGTTTGACTCTGCCTCACCCAACAAGATTGACACTTTGATCTTTTAGGCTCTAGTTTTTACTAAAAAAAATTTAATTCATAAATCCAGTTCTACTAATTGGGTTTTTGTTGCTTTGGTGTCAAATATTTAATACATTTTTCTAAATTGGTGTGGGATTTTTCTTCTGTTTTGTTTTCATTTTATTACTGTATGTGTACAGTATAAATACTGTACACATTGCTTCTAAGTTAAGCCTGACTGGCTGCTTTTTATGTGGCAAGTTACCCATGGTTAAACACAGGTTGTTTTAATTACTTTTTGTGGTTCTCCATGCCAGGGGTTATGGCTATTGCTTGACAATGGCTAACATCCCAGTTAACCAAAAACCCAATTTCTCACAGGTACATTATACTGTAATCTAAATAATCATTACAGTGATATAGTAACTAATGCATACATAGATTAATGTTGTGCTCCATGGGTGTTGATGATCACCCAAATGAATATTGATCATGGAGTATGTAAAGTTGATGAAGAGTTGTATCTGAAATATATATTCACCAATACCTCTGTGTTTCACTGCTTACAAAGTTGCAGTGTCATGAATGCTCTCTATTGTGGTGTGAGAAAACATTAATAACATTTGTTTTAAAAAACGGTTAATGCAATAAATTGCCACACACACCACCAATGGTTATTGGAAGTATTTAGTTGTGCATCTAAAATAACTGAGCTGAGACTTACTGTCACACTATGCTTTTGTACATGTGATCCTTGTTTAAGAAATTATCTGTCAATAACTTAGTTGAGCATCTACACCACAGCACTTTTGTTAATTTGCTCTTTTTTAAATCGATGGTAGTTTCCAGCTATGTTTTGGCCCTTTACACATGCACGTGTGATTGATTTTACTTTTCTTTAAAACCTACACTGACAGTCTGCTATTGTCCCCTAAAGTTAAACTCTGATAATAGTAAACAATCTATGTATCATTGATGCAATCTGTTTAAAGGAGGGAAGAGAGGCAGTAAACAGAGAGAGCAGATAGAGACCTTCATGGCATTCATCTAAAGGTTGCCAAAAAATTCAGGGATATTAGCTTGATGATTGCGGTATTAAAACTGGATTCTTTTCGAGAGCAAGTAAATCTACACAACAACAGTTGTAATTACAGCACTTGCTGTATTGCAATTTTTTAAATTATATTTAGTTACCCATCTTTACAACCAGCTAAAGCCTGGTGTTGTTGCTACCCATGGTGGATTGTCGTTTTTTGACATTACACAGGAGGAAATGTAAACAAGCATTGGCTAAGCCAATAGGTCTCTGCAATCTAAGCGCTGTTAGCTTTGTCAATGTTAATGTTAATGTCTTCGTGACAGCCCTCGATCATCACTCTCAAGAATATCTCAGAAGCCAATAACAATCCCACAGAATTGGTAGGAGGAGTAGGGTATTGCATAGGTTCCCTCTCCCAATCAGACTCACTATGCTGACAGCTCCACTGGCACAGTAGTGGAAAGCAACACCGTAATAACCGGTGAAACAAGGTCTAGGCAGCAGCACATTTTAGAAGATAAGAGGATGTAGTAGGAGCACAGTGATGATTCCGAAACATACGAGCTAACAGAAACAGAAGATTGTGTTAAGGATTGTCCCTCTTTGTTGTGTATAAATATGGCAGCCATCTTTAAAAGTTGTAGAGGAAAAGACAGCAACTAACCTGAAATGAGGGAGGGAGGAATGGCGCTGTTAACTCAAGACCCACTCGCTTTTCACACTTGCTTTAGAAAAAGTTCCCAATTTCAGAAAATGTCTTAATACAAGGAATGGACTATTCATTCAACATGTGTCATTTAAAAAAAAATATTATCGTATTCTGAATTGTCAATTTCATATCATATACTTCAAGAAAGTCATATTTTTTCCGACCATATGGTCAAGAAGGTCATATTTTTTCCGACCATATGGTGTCCTCGTAATCGCTATGGCGGGAGCAGCAGCCATGGTGAAAACACTCAACAGCAACAATGGCAAAAACAGTGGCGGGAGTGGGTGATCTCTGGATGGGGCATGAGGACAGCAGCGTTTGTGATGAGATAAAAACAAGATTTAGAGCCCTTTTTACATAATGGATCGAGTGAAAAAGAAAGAGCTTGTATAAAATGCACCAATGAAAGAAAAAGTAGTACCAAAAATATTTGTTTAAATGGGAGCTGGGGATGGATAGTAGTAATTGGTCCATGCACTCAGGGAGGGCTTAACACAGGATGAGGCATGCATGCCATGGACACACAGGGAGAAAGAATAAGAGATTCACTATGGAGCCAGTAAATGGGAAGTTCATGGGCGAGCTGAAGCCGATAAAGTATAAACAGCATGTCTGTTTGCATGCGCTGTCTAGAGCTGAGACCTAAAAATGTGCATTAATCTTGTATGCACACATTTTTACAATGCCTGCACCCCTATAAATGTGCGTGTATAGCTATAGAACTGACACATCTCCTTAATTCACAGGTGTTAAAAATGATTGCACAATCTCTTGGTCCATTAAGCAGTTCTTAATGTACATATTGACGTTTTCTTGAAGCTGGCTTATTAAATTGCAAAAAGTATGTGCATTGATAGTATTTTGGTCGTTTCAGATTACTGTAGATTACTTAAAATTTGGGTAACTTTTTCATGTTAAAATGTATTTTAACATTCTCATTCATCTAGCTTTAACTTAACTACTAATACAAGTGCATATTTACTCTGTCCGTAGGCACACAAGAATGCACCAATGACAGCCTGCGTACTTCAATCAAACTATCTGGGCCTGATTATATGGAGTTTGTAAATTTTCCACAAGTGGCATTCCTATTTGTACCACTGTTCTACTAACTTATAATTGCAAAAATAAAATTGTACAATTTGGGGCAAATATAGTTTTTGCAACAGCCTGGCAGTGCAAGTCATGGGGCAATATTACACCTTTGCAAAATTGCTGTAAACCAGAGTTATATATATGTGATCCGATCCCAGGTAGATGTGTGATTAAGTATAATTTTTTGTATATGTCTATCCACGTATAAGCTATCACATTCCACAGTGAAACACTTAATACGGTGCAAGAGCAAAGCATAGGGAATTCAAATACAGGTCCAATTATCAGTTTGCACCCAAATCAGCATTTAAGGATGTGTAGGAAATATTGGAGCAGCTGTTTTTTGCACACACAATTTTGATCAGGTAAAACTTTTAAGTACCTGCACAGGAAAAATGAAAATATTCCAAGTTTCGGACCTCAACTAGGGTAAGCATTATAGCGTTATTTCTCATTATATGGAGTGGAACTCAGAATAGTGCAACAACTAATGCACAGTGCAATATTGATATTTAGTGGGTGACGTACAATCACCCAAAGTAATGCACCCTCTACTAGGGCCTGTAGTGGTACAACAGGAAGTAAAACGGACACACTAGATGAGCCTATAACTTTAATTGGCCAATATCGCTGAATGCTTCTATTAGGGATATGACTTAGGCACAGATGTGCACGAGGCCTGCTCGTTAACAGTTCCTGCTGTCAAGGCCTTTTTGATTTTATTAATATTATATATATAATAAACTGACTTACAGTGACTTTCAACCAGCTCTCTCCATTAATTGGTCTGCTGTTGTGTCATTCACATTTTTCTTCCAACCACGACAGCACACAGCATGGGGCAATGGGTCAGTCCATTTCAGCTACTGGCTAACTTCACTGTGAGTGTTGGCATTCTGCTCTTGCACAATGCATACTTCTCACGTACACATGCAAAGCCCTACACAACACAGGACCAGAATACTGTGAACAGCTGCATACACTTTCACCAACCCACTGGACACCTATGCTCTGCCTCACTCTCAGTCGCACACATTCCACGCATCCTCAAAAGCAAAACTGGAGGCTGTTTATTCTCCTACATCGCACCGAAGACATGGAACGACAACCCTCAACACATCAGGGCCTCCTCATCCCTTCTTGAGTTCCACAAGAAGTTGAAGACCTGGCTCTTCATATAAGCACCTTGGGGACCAGAAACTACACACCTGCTCAAGCGCCTGGATACCCTCTCGGGTGATTAGGACACTTTACAAATCAATATAACACAACATAGAAAAACTAGTGCCTTTCAGTTCCAGGGACTACTGGCCAAACGTGTGCTTTTTTGATGAAAGAAAGATAAAATTTGTTTTGAAATAGTATTGTGAAAACATTACAAAACGCCCCCCAAAAAATGGCAACCCCAAAATGTTGGGAGCCAAACGCCAGACCTATTAGCTTTGCCAATGCTTGTTTATCAGTGAAATTGTGTTCCCCAACCCACCAACATCTGAATTCTCTCTTTCAAATTAGAAGGGAAAGAAGCCCTCACGACGAGGGAAGGCAGTTGGCAAGTGACACTATCTGCCCTCAGAGAAGATCTGTGAAAACCCGGCTTTAAGCCCTTAATTCACAGGTGTAGCACCGGCTGGAAGTGAGCGTGCAGCGTTCGGCGCGCGGGCTAATGACTGCGCCACCGACGTGACGTGCCTTTGATCCGAACCCGCTCTCTATAAAACATCATAGCACGCCAGTCAAGGAAAGCGGGCCCAACACTGGCACCATTATGCGAGATGCACTACTTTGGCATTCATCTCTTCAAACAGAGAAAGTTCAAAGAAAAACAGCAAATGAATAACAGCGCGGGCTCCGCCGCGCAAAAAAGGAAAAAGAAATCGCCGGCGGCTACATGATGTCATATCTTTTTTCCCTTCAAAACATCATTCCGGCGCTCAGAATTAGGACGTGTTTTCATTCCGGGCGGCTACGGCGAGAGCTGTATCAGAAATGTGTCAGGCGTCACCCTGACATAATAAATGTCTTCAGTGTGGAGTTTGGGGGGTTAATGCGCCTGGCTGTCAGTTTTAGCGTAGATGGTGCCACCGGTGGCGGGGAAGCCGATTGTTCTGGGCGGGAGATGGGGAGCCCGTGTGACTGAAACAGGTAAGTCACTTAGAGCAGGCGACGCTGCGCATGTCGTGTCACTGTGACTGGAATTAGTCTCCGAACACGTAAAGTGACAGCGACAAATGGGATTCCGTGGATTTCCAGAGTTACGACTCCAGCCCCTTTGTGCAGTGTTGAGGATTCAACTCTGTGCTTCGTCTAACCTTTGCCTGTAATATCCCAAAGAGAGTTTAACAAACAGATGACAACACTTGGATTACATACCGGTAATTTTCAGCATCAAGCATCACAAATGCTCGAAATTGCAAAAAGAGATACATTGGTGAAAGGGAATTTAAGGAATGCAACGAGGAGGACTAGGACTCAAAGGGGCAGATTTACAAGCCCCTTGCGACACTTTTACACCGCCGTGACACCTCGGCGACGTAAACCATGCGCCACGTTGCGACTTATTTACAACGTGACGCATCCAGGGAGATGCGTCACGTTGTAAAGCCCTGCGCCACATGAAACCTGCGTCAGGTTTGATGTGGGCGTTCTGTCGCAGGGTGGAAGTTCCCTCGCAGGAAAGCCCCATAAAACTGACAGTGAAATCTACAAGATTTAACTGAATCAGTTTTACAACGCTGCTGTGTCAAATCCTTACGCCTGCTTGAAGCAGGCGTAAGGAGTGACGCACCACATTAAGTATGGGCGGCCCCTGTGCATTGCAGGAGTTGTATCACGCTTGTGACTCGACTCCAGCAATCCACCGCATGTACGCCACAAGATGCGTCACGCATCTTCCCCTCCTTGCACCATTTGACCGAAAAGAAGAGATATCTCCCATGAGCAATCTATAATACAAAATTAATGTGTTGGGAGAAGCCCAGGTTGCAGCATTGCGAATTTTTGTCAAAGAAATGCTTTTAAATGCTGCAGAGGAGGTGCAAATTCCCCTGATAAAAGGACATGCCACCTGTCCCGGTAGAGTCAATCCAATTGCTTGACATGTCAAGGACATTGAGAAGTTATGTTCGGATGCCCCCTTTACCAGCTTGACCAAGGTGACAAATAATTGAATTGAAGAAAGGAGGCTAACCTGGTCAAATAGATTTAATGCAAACTATAAACAACTAAAGTATAAAATTGAAGTTCCTTATACGTGAAAGGAAGGGGAAAAATACTGGAGGAACCAGGTCTTGTAAACAATGAAAAGTGGAGACCATGTTGGGGAAGAACGAATCATTAACGTGTCTGGGAACACATTGGAGAAAGAGATCTATGGAAATAACCACCAGATATAATGACTACCAAAAAAAACCACTGTTACATTCAAAAACTTAACAGGCACTGATTCCAAGGTCGCATGCGGAAGACGCTGAAGGGCCTAGAACACTAAAGGTAAATCCAGCGAAGCAACGGTGAATGAACCACTGTATGAGTGTCTATGGGAGAAAATTCCTCAAATTTCGAGAAACTTAAATCTAAATCAATTGAAGCTCAGAGACTTTAAGAACGTGAATACCAGACCACTGCTAAGTAAGGATGGCAACAGTTCCACCTCGCAAAAAATGATCCTGTAGGAAATCTAGAACCCTTATTAGGGCATTGAATGTTGGGAGCTCCACCGAAAGCAATGGAGTCCTCCGGGTCTCTAATGGCCGGTAGAAGCCCGGAGCTCTAACATTCCAAAGTTGTTGTTCACAGCTGTTGTTGTGAACAAAGTCCTCACGGAGCCCAAGGGGCCTTTGTTAGAACATTCTGCCCTCTAGTGGCGGAATGTCCTAATAGCGTTGTAGTCCTCCGTAGTTGGTCTATATCAGTATTAAAGTCCTGCTCCCTTGTTAAAGGCGCTCACCTTCGGCTCGGGCCGTTAACGCTGGAGCGGGCCTTTAATGGCCAATATAGCCTACTACAGTGGGCTGTAAGAGTATTTAGTTTCATGGGAAGACGCTCTCAACTTTTTCTGAACACCAAGATTTTAAGTGTCTCCAGTGAAGAGCGTACAGCTTAAAAGTACTTGAATGCCTGGACTGCTCAATAGAAATCGCCATCTTCCACAATGTGAAATTAACCACTCAAACTCCAAACTCCTGACATGGGTATTGGAGAAAGTGTGCTGATAGTCGGAGACCTTACAGAGAGGAAGGAGGTGTCAGCAACAACCAAGATGGATGAGTCGACAGTTGGAGGAGCAGAGGATACCATGTTCCCCATGGGTAACATGAATCCCTGAGAAGACCTTCTGCTTGGTCATCTCTGATCTTCCTGAGAACCTTACCTAGGAGCAGAAATGGTAGAAAGGCATATGGGAGAGCTCCGAGCCATGTAATTGATAGCCCACTGAGATGAGACAAAAGAGCAGAAGCGAGGAAGCAGAATGTCCTTGACTGTAGCAAACAGGTCCAACCAAGGAGGGCTAAACCTCTCCTCTACTTGGAAAAAAAGGGCACAGACGTAGGTAGTTTGAGGATGGACACACTATTCTGGGATGATCTGTACTCTCATCCTACTTGCCCATAAGATATTCTGCCGCAGAGAATGAAGAATGGTTTCTGACCAGGATCCGGTCATTTAAGTAAGAGCTGCCATTCCGGGACTCGGGACTCTTATTCTTAGCAATTTATTTACAACTTTGCAACATTATCGTCTGTCTGGACTCTTTCTGCCTGATCCTTGAGGAGACTAGCAAATGAAAGAGAAGCCCAATGAATCGTCTGCCAACTCTTCCGTTGGAAGAAGCCATTGCTTCCTCTGCTGTCCAAAGATCCTGTGTAGACTGATCGACCAGCAAGCCACCCCATCTCCTTCTTATGATAACAGGAAATTATGTCGTAATGATAAGAGGAAGAGGAGGAGCCAGGGATCTCCTTTAGACAATGAAGCAGTAACCAGCCACTATTGTAGGTCATGACAAACTTGAGCAGTCACTGGAATCAGAATCATGTAGTTTGCATATGATAGAATCCAGTGTCGAAGCAAGTGGTGAACCAATAGTTGCAGGCGAAGACAGCTGAAAACAGGCTTCCACGTAACCATGAACCCTCAAAATGTCCCGAACACCCTGCCCTGAAAAATCCTCCTATGAACTGGAGAATTTTTTAATGGGATAGGATGAGACTTGGAAAGGATCAAAATGAGGCCAGAAGACTACAGAAATCAGCACACGTGTAGAACAACATTGGCTCCTTTAGTAAAAGAGGTACAGATTAACTAGTCATCTATACAGGGGAAGACTGGAATGCATCTAAAAAGCACAATACCCACCAGTAGAGCCAGCACTTTCATGATACGTTTTGGGACTGAAGTGAGTCCAAAAGGAAGAACTTGGAATTGATGATAAAGTCCCATTACTAAGGACCTTAGCAACGATTACAATGCTGAATGAATAGGAACACTTCTGCGAGAACTCTAGGGACTGACAGCAGTTAAAAAGGTGGATCAGGTAACTGATAATGAAGTCCCCTTACCCTGCAACTTATGAAGTAAGCATCTTTTAAATCCAGAGGTGCCAGGAAGAGCCCTGGACCTACAAGTGGTGGAACAGTCTGAAGAGCTGTAGCCTCTTCCTCTCAAGGGAGGCCAGGCAGGTGTTATCATATTTGACCGGAGATTCAAAGGGTTAAGCTCCAATGAAGGAAAATGGAACAAAGACCCTTTTGTGAAGTATAATTTCTCAAGGACCTCATCCAAATAAGGTGTCAGGCTGATTTAGAAGATGCAGAAACTGCCACAAAAAGATAACTTAAGAAAAAGTCAGAAAGAAATTGGACCTGTTGCTCTATCAAAGACAGACAATTCAACCAGCCATCTCCTCGCTTCAAGCATTATGCCAAAGCCTGGAAACATCACAGCAAAGATTGAACAGCATAGGTTGCATAGGTATTATCCCTGACTGCAAAATTAGAGGCCCAATATGAACGCTTAGTTGCAGTCTCTACTGTCTTACCAACAGCATCAGAAGGTGAGCTTCCTAAGACATTTCAAGCCCTCTTCGGCCTGTTCAGCCATCAAAGAGCCCGCCGTAACAACGGATGGAAAATGTGTCATGAAAATTAGTAAGCAGATAATGATGTGAATGAAGGAATGGAATAATAGTCCAGTCCACTTCCTTGCATTCTCTGACTCAGGCCCTGGTACTGGAGAAAGAAACCCTGCCTTTCCTCCACCATCGAGGAATCTGAAAGTCAAATTTCTCACAAATGTTCTGGAGAACATCAGAAAGGTGAGATCCCTGGACATAGCAACCTCTGTGTTCCATGTCCTCCTCAGGCTCCACATCCAGCTCACAGAACAGGACAATTTTCTGTGTTTTGAGGAAAGGGGGCATCATATTAAGATTTAACAGATAATTCCTACTTTATCATAACCTGAAACAGAATGTTATGAGAAAAGTCTGAGACACAATCAAAAGCTTGAGAGGCTGCGCTCCCAGGCCCATGTTGATTTGGAATTGCTTGGAAGAACGCTTTCTGCACTTTATAGTCACAGGCACAAAACACTTCAACTCCAAGTGAAGGAAACGGATGCCAGCAACAGAACACTTCCCACATCCCCCCACTATTAGCCAACAAAGTGCACCCGTCCCACATGATTTCACATGATCGACCAGGCGCTGTTGGTGGTGTGTTTATGAGAATATTAGGGGTGTGCTACACTTTACCACGCCCAGTCAGTTATCTCACCCTTTCAGCAGGAAGAAGAGACTACAGGGAAAGAAGTAGAAGAAGACACCAAGTATGCTCATCTGATTGCACCACAGCGTCCCCAATCTGATGCAGAATCCCCTTTAGTACAAGTACAGAGAATGGAATGGACATGAACACCTGACCATAAATCCATACATAAATACACCACTGTAGCATGCCTTTTAAACTTAAAGATAAATAACTGCCTTCTCAGTCCGTGCACTCACTAGAGCATGGCTAGAAGCACCACATCATATTGGTTTATAATCACCATAGACACAACTGAATGTACATGACAGCAACCATCCCTGCGCAGTCAAAAGAGGAAAAAACAGGAAGTGCCCTGTGTTTCCGGGGGTCAAGGCTGAAAGCTGTGCCTGAAAATGACAGCCCGCCAACAGTTCCCTAAAAAAACCAGAATTCTCTCTTACTTTTTTTTAATTATTACATCTCCAATCTAAATAATACAATTGCCTAGTGTATAAAACTCTGATAAAACTATTCTGATGCCTTATCATTACGACTCGGTTTCTTTTCGTCTGGATGGCACTGTACACAGATCAACAGCAGCCTGATAATCACCACCAGCACTCATCCAAAGTCTTGATATGACTGTATGTTGTTTTAAGCCCCGATACAGTGAAAAGCCTACATTTACTTTCAAGGACTACAGATCCCGCAATGCACAACCACATATTTACAAATTCACGGCATCCACTGTGCAAATGGGATTATTCTTGTTGCTCATCAGTGGTGGAGTCTCTCTTTCAGGAAGTTTGAGAGAATGGATTTAAAAACACCACTTATTCGTGTGCAGCCTCGTCATGGGATTCTGCAGCCTGGAAATGCTCATAAATTGCTATTTCTTAAAACCCCTTATTCACGGATTGATGGTTGTACCTTTGTGTAATGGAACTCGTTGCCTGTTTTCTTGACCGATTCCTTCCTTGTCTCAGCCAGGGATAATGTCCACTCTCTGTGCAAATGGCTGTAGATTATATCCCAGTCCTGCCTTGCTTTTTGCTTACTCCCTCTTCGGCCTTTGCCACAAGCAGTTGCAGACCCTGGGCTGCACCCTTTCTAACCTGTTCCTAGTTTATTCCTTTGTTCTGGCTATCATTTCCCTTTGCTTATTCCTTTTGTTTCTGTCCCATCTCTTGTATCTGCTGCATCTGCTCAATTGTCTTCTTGTTTTCGTTCCTTGTTTTAGGTGCCCTTTGCCTGTGTTTCTTTTATTGCAGTCTCTAGTTTCCTTGCAGTTCAGTCTCTTGCTTGCTAAAGTTCCTAGTATTCTTGTGCTTGCCCTGCCTTGTTTTTTCTCCACTTTTTCCTTGATGGCTTACGCCTGAATATTGGATATAGCTCTTAGGTTTCTAGTGCTTGCCCAGCCCTATTCGGTCTCTAGCTTTGCACTTCTCTCTTGTTAATCCTATGCTTGCATTCCAATTTCTTCAGTCTATCCGTGCTTGTTTAGCTACAGCAGTTTTGTCTCTGCTATTCCTCTTGGACAGTTAGCATCTAACAAATATACTTTTTTGGCCTCACTTACATATATGTGTATTCCTTTTGTTCAAGGGTTGGCTCCTGGATTCTGTTACATTTTGTCTTAGGTGCCTAAATTGTGACAGTGTGATTTTGCTATTTTCCTAGGCTCTTCACTGTCCCTCCAGCTGGACCCAGAGGAGCTTATCTTGTGTATGTAAGCACAATCCTTGTGTGTGCCTTATGGTTCAGATACAGAATAGCTTCTGCTGCCTCTTTCCTTTGGAGTTTGCAGGGTGTCTATTGGTAACAGTAATCTGCACACAGATGTTCAGTTTCCCTATAGCCGTGAAAAGTTCTGTGTCTTACCTGTGTACAACCCTAATGGTAACCTAGTTTGTTTGTCCATCATTGATTCTGTTTCCTGTCTGTACACATTAAGGTAGTCTTGCCTTCTCTGTCCTGTTCCTGTCCATGCCCTGATACCTTGTGTGTGCCTGTTTGTTCCCGGGGCCTGTTTTTGCCTGCTCCTCTGTATCGGTACACTAAGTCTCACCTTTAAAGCCTGATATTTGATGACCTGAACAGGTGCTCCCCCGCCAACTCCAGAGCAAGGACTACCAAGGAGCTCCACTGCGACATAGTTCAAGCTTCCTTTGGTAATCTAGAAGAATAGATTTATAGTGTCATCATATCTGCATTGCACTGGCCATTTTGGATTAGAATCAGGAGAAGCTTTTGGTATAGATGTTGGGTATTGTTGTCTACTTGGATAGTAGTGAAAATATTGGTGCAGTGATGAAAATAATTGGCCTAGTTGCAATGACAAAGGGTTGAGTGGTAAGTATCTGAGGTTTAGCACTCAGGAAACGAGTTCTAGTCTTTGAAACACAAATCTATTACATAGTGCTTAATTTGAGCCGGTGGTTTCCAGTGGTTGGCACCAGCACTTAATTGCCAGCACCGGCACTTAATTGCTGGAACCTGCACTTATGACAGCTGCCACATGGTGGCCCTGTTTGTGCAGTTTAAAGATGAGCAGAAAAACTGTTTTTTGTTAATTCAATATATAATAAAAACAACTAAAACCTGCCTCCCAAGCCATTCCTAAAGCTTTGGTGGCCTCAAACAGTCTAAATTGTCACACTTGTAGCAAGCAGTGTGATGGTTAGTAGTTGTGTAAGCACAGTGGCAATGTGTAGTGCAAACTGCAGTGGCCTCCTGACGAGGGCCCTGGCACGCATTTGCTTTTACAAATTAAGCACTGCTGTTAGTAGATCCTTGACTCCATTATTTTGGATGCGCCAGAACGTATTAGCATTGAAAGAAATTTTAACTCCTCAACCACTCACAAGCACTAGCATGAATGTGTTAGCTTATGAGCAATGTGATAAGCTGACATTTTATAAATTTGATGGCCCTGCTCATTTACAAGTCATTAGTTTTTATAGATACTGTCTAAATTTATATTCCCTAATAAACTCAAAATATCTGCAGACTTACTTGGTAAAATGATCACATCATCTCCTGCAGATGGGACACTGTAATTACTGCCACCCCATCCAGGCTCCACGCCTTGCCAAGATCCTGGGAGAGACCACAATAAAACAACATTTGGTGACAGAGAGGGTCCTGGGAAAGAGAGAACAATAAGAGAAGAGTTTACTTTTAAGTGTGGCTCACAAAACTAAAGCAGATTTTATTTTGTAAAAACGTGTTTGAAAGTAACTACTCGTGGGCTTCCATAGAAAATAAAAGGCAGACTGCCACATATCCATAATAAAAATGGGCAATAACATTTCCAATTAGTGAAAGATGTCTATGGGCAGCACTGGAAAACTCTTAAAATAACCAGTACCCGGGCAGACGCCATGAAGGCGCAAAGACACTGTTCCAGATCATTTTGCGGTCATTAAAAAAGTTTCCATGGGGATATAATTTTGTATTTCTTCTCACAATACACAAAGGATCCTATTAATGAAAAAGTGGTATATCTGCACTTGCAGATTACATATTTACTGCTGCATGCGGCTCCAGAGTTACTACTTTTTAGAATCCACCAACAACACTTCAAGGGATTCCCATGGAAAGCTGTGCCTGGTGCAAGTGTCCATGCCTTGGGTACTCGCAAACATTTCTGCAGGGGCCAAAAAGTATGGTCTGTGGCATGCCCGAAGGCCACATCAATGCCACCAGGGTGAGAGTCGGGTGCCTTAAGGTGGGTGTAGGGGAGAGCGAAACATACACATGGTGCGGACAACACACAAAGCCTTCACGTGGCTTCTGTCTACTACTCTTACCTCATGCAACTGGAAATAAAGATAAAAAATTCGCTTTTGATGTAAAATGTGAGAGGGAAAGCAATACTCATCTTGTGGGTGGATTGCATCGTGTGAAACCAGAGGATCTAGGATCAATCCCAGCTTCCCCACTGACCAAACTGTGTGATTCTAGGCAATTGTTTTATTTCACTTTGCCTCCTTTTTCTTCACTACCACATATGAGAGCACCTTCAAATGCATGACTTCCGGATGTCTGCTGTACAAAACCTTCTCTTGTGTTTGAGTTATTAAATGATAATGTTGTTCCAATAATAATAACCTAGGCCACACAGAGGGTGCACCTGGCAAAACACTTGCCTCCTGGTTCACTTATGTCATTGATGTCCAGGAGGGGAGGCACTGATATTCATAAGTTTAGGTTTGAAAATGATCACTTCTAATAAATGTCTCTCAATGCTGTGATTTAATCTGCTGTACTAAGGTGTTCCTAAGGATAAGATGGGCAGGACATCTTCTTTGCTTCTTTTACTTGCCTATTTTTAGCTTTTTGAATGTTCGTGCTCTGTCAAGTAAACAGAAGCTCAGTGCTGCTGTTCATGGGGGGCCTCCTAAAATGTCAGGAGGGCCGCATGCTGTCCCCGGGCAATACTTTGAGTACCCCTGGTCCATGGGGTTTCTTTGGGAAATCACACGATTTCTAATTTGGGAATGCATTCCCTCTCTACAGAGTTTGCCATGGTGGAGAACTCCACAAACAGGGAAAACTTTTGTTTTCCTTCCAGGGCAAATAATTTTTTCCATCAGGAGACCCTGTCTCCTACAGCCAACCAAATTTGGGAGTGATAGATTTTGCTTTCCATCCAGTAATGGAAGTTGTGCCAGCTGTGGGCTTGAGTAAATTTCCAACTGTTTACAGGGTGGAAGGGCCAGGATTACAGTTTGGGAATTCTGAAAAGCGTCCATGCTTGTGGGCATCCACAAACGTTCAAGGTATACTATACCTTAAAATGCCCTCTTCCCACCTCTTGAGTGAGATTTACAGCTGTGGATATCTCTGCGCTCATGATGGAGATCTCCGCCCACATAAAAGTTCTGAGGTCTGTCTGGATCCCTTTATTAAGTTCTGGCAAGTGTTAAAAAGGTACATTTGGTCATAAACTTAAGCTTACAACCAAATGTTATGTGAATAAAGCCGAAATGTGTGTACTTTCAGATTTTAGATGTTGCAGAATAACAACAGTATCATCATTGGTCCGATCATAACGCAGTTTCCATGGAATTTACTCCCTGTGCCTCTCTCGTCCCTAGAAAAGATATAAACTGCTGGGTGCAGAAGAGGAGCTTACGGGGGTTGACTGATCAATCCCTGGGTCCCCTTATTGCTAACTTCAAGCCTCTTCCCTCGCAGGATATCGACTTTTCAGCACGGGAGCTTGCGAGTACTATCGCAAAGGCAGTGGACACCCTGGCCCCCTTAAAATCTTCATATAGCGCCAGGAAATGCCCCTCAGCACCCTGGTACTCCGACTCCCTCAGAACTCAGAGGCAGGCATGTAGGAGGCAAGAAAGGCTCCGGAGAACCCAGCCAGACGTGGAAGGTCGGACCAAGCACAGAAATCTCCTTAAGAACTATAAAGCGGCGGAGCTGGCTGAAAAGCAATCTTATTTCTCTAACCTCACTTCCTCTCTTACTTCCTCTGGAGACCTGTTTAAAATTGTAGACACCTTATCCCTTGTCCATCACCCAGACCCCATAGTCCCTTCACAAGAACTCTGTGATCAGATCTCTTCCTTCTTCCACACTAAAATTTTAAACATTTACACAGCCCTCCAGGCGGATAATCTTACTCGGCCTTTCTCTTCTGATTCGGCGAATACTATTCTCCCTATTGAAACCTTCCCCAGTTTCCCCCTTCTCACGGCCAAGGACCTCGAGAGTCTCTTGGATTCCCTTAGGTCAGGCTCTCCTCTTGACCCCTGTCCGCTTAAAGTCTTAAAAAACTGAAGGGCAACTTTAATCCCCCCCCCTGTTGGCAGTTATGAACAGGGCTATATCCAGTGGTGCTTTTCCAGCCTCCTGGAAAACAGCTATTGTAAAGCCCCACTTAAAAAAGGCCACTTTGGATCCTGGGACTTTAAAGAACTTCCGTCCCATCTCCCTTCTTCTTGCCCCGGCAAAGATGTTGGAGGCTCATCTGAATTTCCACCTCAGCGCCTTTCTTGATAAAACCTGCCTGCTTGATCCATCTCAGCATGGTTTCAGAAAGGCGCATAGTACTGAGTCAGCCCTTACAGTGGTGGTCAATAACATCCGCGCTAAGGTCGACGGGGGGCAGACCACGCTTCTGATCTTGCTCGACCTTACAGCCGCGTTTGACACCCTGTCCCCCACCATCTTGGCCTCCCGTCTCAGTGAGATGGGGGTGGAGAGTTTGGCTCTTAGTCTCCTTACCTCCTTCCTCAACAACAGGGAGCAAAGGGTTAAATTGGGTGACTTCCTCTCCACCGCCAAGCCTTTGCAGTGTGGGGTCCCTCAGGGCTCCTCTTTGAGCCCTACTCTTTTCAACGTTTATGTGGCGCCACTCGCTAGGCTTGTCAGGTCTTTTGGACTGGAAGTACTCTCGTATGCCGATGACACCCAAATCATGGTCTCCCTGTCACAATCTGTTGGGTCTACGGCCCTAAACTTTAGGAATTGTATGGGGTCGTGGGAGGTTGGATGGCGTCAAACTTCCGAAAGCTGAATGGGGAGAAGACTGAGATCCTTGTGTTCGGGGGAAACAAGGAGGTTTGGTCAGCTGATTGGTGGCAATCGACTCTGGGAGTATGCCCCCAGCCATCCCCCGTTGCCCGTAATCTGGGAGTCCTATTTGACACCTCACTTGCCTTTGATAAGCAAGTGAATAGGACCGTTTCCACCTGCTGTGGGGTTTTAAGGATGTTGAGAAAGCTCACACATTACCTTACCCCTGACGCTCGGAAACAAGTCTCGGTTGCCCTCCTATCTTCGCGTTTGGACTACTGTAACGCCCTCTATCTTGGGATGAGCAACAAACTGGTCCATCGGCTGCAAGTGGTCCAGAACACGGCAGCAAGGTTTGTTGTTAATGCCCCTAGACGCTCCTCAGGAACCGTGATCAGGAAACATCTTGACTGGCTCCCGGTGCATGCCAGGATAAAATTTAAAACCCTGATTATTATCCACCGGGCTCTTCATGACGCAGGGGCTGAGGGCAATAGGTCTCTGGTGTCGTACTACACCCCAGGTAGGGCCCTGCGTTCCACCAGTCAGAAGTTGCTAATCGTCCCTCGCGTTGCGAAAGCAAGGTGGGGAGGCAGGGCCTTCTTTGCCCTTGCCCCCAGACTCTGGAACGAGCTTCCCCCTGATCTCAGGAATCAGGAATCTCTTACTCTGTTCCGTAGAGGCCTCAAAACTTTGCTCTTCTCTGAAGCTTACCCCTAATGCTCCTTCCTTTCCGTATCTTGGATTTGGCTGATTGCTTTCCATCAGTTGCGCCTTGACGCCTTCGGGCAAAGTAGCGCATTATAAATTTCCTATCAATCAATCAATCATTGCTTCCAAAAAAACAGATTATGATCTGTTGTACCCATATATCTACCATTTTCACAGTCACACAGAAAAGGGCAAAGTCAAAATAAAGAGTCCTGGA
The DNA here is from genome assembly GCF_964204655.1 of Triturus cristatus. Taxonomy (NCBI): domain Eukaryota; kingdom Metazoa; phylum Chordata; class Amphibia; order Caudata; family Salamandridae; genus Triturus; species Triturus cristatus. The sequence continues at coordinate 176,742,757 of NC_140589.1, read as the reverse complement.
TTCTAATAAAAATAGCTGTCAACAATAAATAACATGTCCAACTATATTCAATTTTTCAATTTTTAATACATCCTTATGAACTTGACATTTTATTTTAGTGTTTCTACTTTTAATTTTAATCTAAAGAAACTGTTCTGAAGCCCTGTATTGAGCATTGAGACCTGTTACATTGTTTGGATGCCGTTCACCTGGTGCTCTAAGCACCTCTCAAACATATTATCCAAGATGCACTGAAGAAAGGAAAACATCTTCAACACAAATGCAAAAACTTAGTGGGAGAGTGGAAGCAGGATTGACTAGCCCAACCTTCTTTCATTATGAAAGATGCTATTACATCATCAGTGGAACAAAACAATTCAACTATGGTCATGAAATCTGTCATGCACCTAGCTTTGTTAGAAGCCAAAGTGGTAATGGTTGACTCCACAGCCGACTCCCAATCAAAAATCACCAAAGATCTTATAATGTGACATCAATATGGTTCCATGGAAGAACGTACCAAAGAATCATTGGCATATTAACAACAGATTTGGATTGGTAGGCATAGCATGTCTTTTCATTTCCTTGACCGTTCTAGAATGGTCTATGGTACTCAGTCTCTTGCTATTGGTGTACTACTATCTCAGAGGTTCTACCATGTGATTTTGTAACTAGAATGAACTTTTCACAGTACTGCTGACTAAATGGAACACCCTTTAATCACTGCAGATTCCCAAGAAGTCAACAAACTAGCTGACCAATCTACTCTCCACCCCATCTCACCCAGTAGTGCTGAGATACCTCTTTGAGGTTGCTGTCCACGCAATTTTATTGAATCATTCATTCACTCATTCATTCATTCATTCAATCCAGCTTTTAATGGACCCTATGCTGGAGATCCCTAAATGGTTTCTGGTACCAGGACGGTGTTCCTATCTATGTAAAGTCGGATCTATATACCAATTGGAAAGGATGTACAACTTCCAGCTTGTGATTTAGCATTTTGGTACCCACCTAAACCCTTCCATCAAGCCAGCCCCAGCCCATCACTGTCATATAACCTTGATATGAATCAAAACTGTAAAATGAGCAAAGTGTTTATAGTGAACAAAGGTAAACAATCTAACTTATAAAATGACCCTTGGCTAATCTGTATTATGTTTACATATTTTAACATTTTCAAACAATCATAGGTATGTAAACTAGATACACAATGCTGCCATTGCGTGAGTTCACTGCACTACAGGTAAATCATACAAGCTGCAGAGGTTCTCCACATTCATGAATGTGAGACAGATCAACTGATACACAATCAATTTCCAGAAAAAGGTGCAAAATCGAGAAAAGCATTGAGGAAATACACAAAGGCCCTGATTGAGAATTGCACTGTTCTGGCGTGATACAAACTTTGCACACAAAAGTAGTATTGCTGTGCGGTAACTTCCCACCAGTACTGTGCAATCTTAGTCTCCATGGAATGGGGTATAACTACATAGGGCCAATTTTACTAGGCAGGATTCCATACAGTATTTCTGTTTCATGGGCATTAATGCTCACATTTATCATCTCTGAGCAGGCAGTAAATGTGTGCTGGGAGACAGGTGTGGGGTAGGGGTGTGGGCAAAGGAGAATGCAATGGCAGGAGTTTGAATGGGGAAAAAGTGCCCCAGTGGGACACAAAGGTGGATCACAAGCTCTTACCTTGCAATAGAAAAAGGTTGGGAGGGGGTTTTTGCAGCCAAAGCATCAATACATTTTATTGGCTGGTAATATCAGGCCTGGTGTTCTCACCAACCATACTAGTTAGTAACAGGCATAACGCATCTCTCCAACCCAGACACAGAGTAATAACAGCATACACATCAATATCTACACAATGTCATCAGTGATGTAATTTGAGATGTCATCAGTGATGTCACTGACCATGTCATGAGTGATATAATATGTGAGGTCGTAAGTAGTGCATTGCGTGGGCTTAAATTATAATTAGCTCAGGTAACTATAACTGCTGAATTTCACTGGCTTTGTATGAGTAAAATCTGAATCTAACAATAACATCCCTTTAACCTTTGTTTTTTTCAGTGCATTTCCAAGGTTTTTAAAATTTTATTTCCTAAATATAACGTTTCTGTAACCTTTGTTTTTTTTGTGAATTTCTACGGTTTTTAAATGTTATTTTCTAACTATCACGTCCCTGTAACCTTTGTTTTTTTTGTGAATTTCTTTGGGTTTTTAATGTTAGTTCCTAACTATAACATCCCCGTAACCTTTGTTTTTTTAGTTCATTTCTAAGGTTTTTTAAATTTTATTTCCCAACTGTTACTTGTAACCTTTAAGAGGGGGTGTGTGAGTGGCTGTAGAGGTTGGCGAGTAGGTGTGTGAGAGGCTGTGTGGGTCTGTGAATAGATGTGGGAGTGGCAGAATTTGTATGTGAGTGGGTGTCTATGAGTGTCTGTGTGGGTGTGTGAGTGGTTCTCTGGGTGTCTGAGTGGATGTATCAGTGACTGTGTGGGTGTGTGAGTGGCTGTATGTGTCTGTGAGAGACTATACGGGTGTGTGAGAGGCTGTGTGGGTCTGTGAGTTTATGTGAGAGTGTCTATATGGGTGTGTCAGTAGCTGTGTGAGTGACTGGGCAAAACAAAAGCTCACCTGACCCATTATCCAGCAAGAGTCCACAGTTTTGCCCAAAATGTCTACCCAACTGGAGTACTTTCCACTAGTTAATTAGTAAGTACTACCTTGATGGGTAATAACTAGTGCATATTCTACACTACAGATGCATAATGGACCATGAGGAAATGTCTCCACTGACTTTGTTTCAGCAAAGTGATTGTTCCTCAAACGTCTTGATCCACAAATTTGTGATAACATGTATCCTCATGTAGAGAACAGGACAAGACTACAAAGAGAAACTCCACCAAACACGAGTACTTCCTTCTAACTGTATGAAGTAAGTATTTGTTTGTTTGGTGGAGATGGCTTCAAAATTCCTCTGCATCAAGAAGGCATCACAAAAATCGTCAGGAAATGCACTCAGAGGCCTTTTGGTAAGCTGTCTGTCAACGTGGGAAATATTGGGAAGACCTTTGTATACTATTAAGGAAAACAGTGTGGGGCAAAAAGGCCAACCCTTGCAGATGATTTTCCAGATTCAAGGTAATTAAAAGGGCGAACCATGGACTCTGTTCTCAAGACAAGAAAGAAACCACTCGTCACAATCTCTAAAGGTCAGATTGCGCTCCAATAGACCAAAGATGAATTCACCATCATTAAGGATTTCAGATCGTTTTTCATCATGAAATTTGAGAGGAAACACACTTGCTTTGCTTCCGCCAAGCCCAAGAAGTAAGGATCATTTATGCTTTACTGAAGTGGAGCTTCATCTGGGGCATTGACTATGTTAATATTTGTAATTGCTTCCCATTGAGGATAGTTTCTGTGAAATGTGTACCAGGGCCAGAAAGGAACTTCATTTTTTCCAAGAAGAGTCCAACATTTTGCCAAAATCGTCTATCCAACTTGAGTACATTCAACTGGTTAATTAGTAACTGCAACCTAATGGGGGAAAGGGGCCGTGCGGCCCACCTAAGCAGGCCACTTTCAGCCGCAGGGACACCATCCCCTGGGGCCTGCCCAAAACCTAATGGGGGAGGGCCGATTTTGGCCCCGGGGACCCCATCCCCTAGGGCCTCTTCAACCTTTGTGCCCTGGAGCCCACCCAGGGCACCCAGAATGCAAGGTTGGGGACCCTCAATACCTCTGTAGTCCCTGCCGGCTCCCACCTCCAGCTGGAGCTGGCAGTGCTCTCACATAAAGGGAGCAGTGAAAAATGCTACTCCCTGCATGTGGTTGCAATTCTTTCATCTGTTTTCCTGCCCAAAACAGATGTAATGTCCACTCCCAGCAGGCTCTAGGAAGGGGCCACACTGCCTCTCCTTTCATTTTACAGGGCCTGCCCCAGAGAGGTGGTCATCCCTGGGGCCAAAAATGGCATGGGAGGGGGACCACACTGCCTCTCTCCCCCTTTTCATTTAATTTGGGCCCTGGGGAGGTAGAGGTCCCTAGGGCACATAAGAGTAATGGAGGGGGGGTCTGCCCGGCCCCCCTTCTGTTTTTTAATAAATCCCCGGGGAGGTGGTGGTCCGTGAGGCTTGCAAATGCCTCAGGAGATGGGCCGTGTGGCCCTCCTCAGTAAATTAACTGAGCGGCCTGCCCCAGGGACGTGGCAGTATGTGGGGCCAAGATTGGCACTGGGGAGTGGGGCCTCGTGCACCCTCCTCCTGTTATTTAAAATATATATAAACCCCCAGGACCTGGCCCACCCAATGGCCTATGTTTAAATATGCACAGGAGACCACGCTTGTTTCTTTTGTTTTATTCTTGCCACAAATTTGCAATTCTGTAGTGATTTTTGTCCTTAATGTGTTTTAAAAAAAATGCTTTTTGTGCCAGGCAGGATCCTTGGGGGACCCCAGCACCAGGCCCAGGGGGGTCAGATTATTTCTACCCTGTCCCTTTCTGTTTTTTATTTTACATTTTTGTTTGGGACTCGGCTGAGTCCAAGTCCTAAGAAGGCCACCAACACTCCCTAATTGAAGTGTTTGCAGCCAATCAGATCTCTGCACGAAATAGGGAGGATGTGCGGAGGGTTCACACCTCTAGATATGCAAATTTGTTTTTTATTTAATATCTCCAAAACTACTGAACCGATTTATGCCAAATAACAACAAGCATTAGAAATGCAATCAAAATTGTTGTGATTTAGAGTTGTTGGCGCTATAAATGGCAATGTCTTTTACCCTTGTGTTATGGAGTGGATGTACGTGGTTTTAATAGAACTATGTGGGTTGGATTGGAATTGTTAGTTGTATAATTGTGTGGCGTGAATTTGTGTGGTGTGGATTTGTGTAGTGTAAATATTAGGGGTGGGCGGAATGTGCGAAATCCACTTTCGCAAATTATCGCGAAAATATTTAAAATTATCGCAAACAAGCGGAAATATCGCGAAGATGCGGAAGTTTTTTTCCCGCATGTTCGCAAGATTTTCTGCATGGTTGCGGCTCGCCAACTTACCCATGTGGTTGCTCGCGGGCGCGGCCATCTTGTTTTCAGTTGTCTCGCGGTACATGATCGCGAGAAGAAAGACGTGATCGCGCGACGCATGACGTCACTGCGGGCTTGAACTGTCGCGAGACAGCGCAAATGGCTAAAAACAATACATCTCATGGAGAACGCGACCGGATCAAGAAACCTTGTCGGCGAACGCAGGGATTCAGGTAAGGCGATCGCGCGCGCGCGAGAATGTATTATTTTACAGCGCGAGCAAGAAACAAATTATCGCCAAGCTGCGGAATGCGGAAATTTTGACATTTTCGTGCTCTCCGCGGAACGTGAAAATGTCAAATTATCGCAATTTCCGCGAACGGAACGAAATTTTCGCCCAGGCCTAGTAAATATGTGGCATGGTGTGCAGTGGAATCATGTGTATAGTAATTATGTGATGTAGAGGGCAGTGATATAAAATAAAGTTGTGCATAGTGGCATAGAGTGGCACTACGCATATTGAAGGGGAGTAGAGTGACACAGATTGTAATAGAATGGCTTAGAGTGGTGTACTATAGAATGTAGTGGCATGGAGTAGATTGTTTTAGAGCAGAGTGAAGTGGTATAGAGTGGAGTGGATTGGCAGAGGGTGCAGTGCCATAGAGTGCGGTTTTGCATAGTAGAGTAGCATGGAGTGACACAGAGTGGAGTGGTACAAAGTACAGTGGAGTGGCTGTCCTGAAGTTGTATAGAGTGCAGTGGCAAAGAGTGCAGTTGTGTATTGTTGAGTGGGGTAGAGTGCATTAGCATTGAGCAGAATGGGGCATAATAGAGTAGAGACACATAGAGTGGAGGGGTGCATGTTGGAGTGCAGAGGTTTAGAACAGACTGGCATAGTGTGCAGTGTAATATTGTGCAGGGATGCACAGTAGACTAGAGTAGCGCGGAGTGTATTGACGTAGAGTGTAGTGGTAAAGAGTGTAGTGGTGTAGTGTGTAGTGGTGTAGAGTGTATTGCATTGGGTGCACTGGTATAGAGTGAATTGACATAGCGTGCAGTAGAACGGGGGTTGAGTGGAGTAGAGTGGGGTAGAGTGGAGTGGTGCAGAGTAGAGTGAAGTGTTATAGTATGTAGTGTGCAGAGTTCAGTGGTGTTGAGTAGAGTGGCTTAAAGTGCAGTGACATAGAGTACAGTGGCGTAGAGTGTTGCTGTGTAGAGAATAAAAGTTGTATTATTTTGCATTCCTCATGCAGGGCTCATGATGGTGTCAATTCTTGCCGAGCAACCCACCCTAAATAAAGTCCTGCAACTTACATTGATGTCTAAACATGCCGCGGAGGCCTACAAACATTCCGACACACGCCCAGGGTTCCCGACCAGCTGTAGACACTCACGTGAGACAGACCTAGATAAATGCTGTCTGCCTAGCACTCGGAGACCACAGAACAAAACTATGATGAGTGTGTCTCTGACTCTTAGTTTCAGGGTCGCAGAGTAATGTGATCAGAATTAATTTCCTCTATCTTCTAGCTCTTGTTGGACTCTCATTAAGGGCTGTTTGAAAGTATGATAAATATGTGGCAGTGGAATTAGCACAATTTTATGCATTCAACTAATTTAGAGGAATATCGTAACATCCTTTCATACAAATACGTCCAATTATCTCAAACGCTTGCCTGGAACAACTGTGATGAAGTCACCCTTCCGTTAATGGTGGTCTCATTCTATGCTGCTCCTTTCACTACTGCAATAATGCTAGTTTTACAATTTGTTTGAGGTAATTTAAAATTGTCATTATCTAAAGAAGAATTTCCACCCACACCCTTTTCTCCAGATGTATTAGTTTCACGTCAAATGATAAATGTCTTCGCTTTTTTCCTTCAATTTCTTCATAATGGCAGAAACGGTTTCGCAACGCTGGATCTGCTAACTTGATATTTTAACCTGAGTTCTTGAGTAATTGAGTTAATAAATACAACTTTCCCTAAAGTAGTCAAAGATGCTCAGTTATTATTCTACCTCTATTTCTGAAATATGTTGCTTCCTAGTGTCGTAAATATAGGGTTCATATTTTGTAATTATGCTTATCAGTATGTTCCCTGCATCATCAGACACTCATATGAACGGTATGCTTGATTGCTGTATAAATTAAAAATGTCACTCAACTATTACGTCACCTGCTGCAAAATGGCAGTGCGGCACTTGGGATGCGGAATGGTCTCCTCTTGTACGCAGATTAAGTAATCGCCCCCAGGCTGAAATAACTTGGTTGCACTGTTTTCAGGGTCATGTTTAGTCTGCCCAGCAAAATGTACTGTTCACGGGAGTTCAGTCGGTCTAAAAAGAGTTGGGGTCATATTTTAGACTAAATAATTTTTAAAGCAGCAGCATAGCTACTACTGCTATGCTAAACAAGAGATCCATTGCATGAGCAGCGGGAGGAACCGGGGAGGCCGGGCTTTGGCGGGTCGTGAAGAATGCCTTGTGATGGCCAAATAAAAGCATCACTAGGCCAATACTCCAGGGAAGGAGCAAGACACTAGAAGATGGGACATAGAAGCAAAACAGCCCACTGAAGAGCAAGCTTCTCCTTAACCATTCAGCACCGATAGGAGGAGTGAGACTCCAAAAAGTACATACAACAGTTCATCCTGCAGCACAAGCGCTGTAGGCTTGACCTAAAAAGGGCTTTTCTGGACCAAGAGGTACATTTCTGCAAAATGTGGTACAATTCCGTCCAGCGGTTTGGGCTGCAGTCATGTCTAAAATCTCTGAGAATTAACATGGGAAAAAAGTTTATTTGACCCCTTTTTTCCGGCCCCCACTTAATGGATCACCCCAAAACTACCCATGAACAACTAGACAGAGTATGGCACTTTTTTTCAAAAACTTTTTTAAACATTCATCAAACGGCACCAAAGTTATAAGCAAGTCAAAAAACGCTTTTCTTAAGGAAACGAGGTCCTAACAATAATACCTACATATATCATTCGCAATGTCATTAGTAATGTCATCAGTGATGCTACTGACCATGTCATGAGTGATGTAATATGTGAGGTCATAAGCAGTGCATTGCGGGGGCGTACGTTATAGTTAGCTCAGATAACTATAACTGCTGAATTTCTTTGGTTTTGTATGAGTGAAATGTCAGCCTAACTGTAGGACTTCACAATTTTGGCTAAAGTTCCCTAAACATTTAGCTTTTCCCCTAGACCGTTTTTCCTGACATAGAATTGCCAATTTAGATGCTTTGGGTACTTTGCCACTGCTGATCAGTGCCAATGTACAAAAGGTTCCCTGTGTAAAGTGTAATGGTAATTGGTTGGCCATGATTGGTATGTTGCCTTACTAGTAAAGTCCCTAGTGATGTGCACTGTGTGTGCCAGGGCTAGTAATGCAAGGGTGCGCGGAGAAGGGAACTCAGGCCTGCAGTGTAGCGCCTGCCTGTGGTATGTCCCAGGTAACCCCTTGGGAAGGGTGCAGTGAGGGTAAAAGGCAGGACATATCCTACGGTGTGTGTTATGTTCTGACAGTGAAAATCACTCCATTTCGTTTTTCACTGGTGAAAGACCATTCTGCTTTACCACAAAGTACTCCCCACTACCGAACTCGCTAATGAGTGGTTGGATCCATTTTAACAATCCTGGAATTCTGATAGTGTGGAGGTCCCTACGTCCTTGTAAGGACTGAAACATGTTGGCTATAGGGTCTTAGGACCATAATATCCCTACTGACCCTTACTTTGTATTTTATTATCACCCCCAACAGATCCAAGAATAAAGGGAAACTGGGATCTGTTGGTGGGCTTTTAATCTTTATCCCCCTGGCCAAAAATATCTTCCTAAGAGCTCCCTGAAAGACGGTTGAGCCCACCCTGACTTCTAGGCGTCGGGGTGTCCCTATGATGAAGCATGACACCACTAGGGTGTGTGAGGGAATATAAAACAAAAGGATTTGCCTCCTTCCCCACTCAATAGTGGTGTCCTATAGTGACTTCACGTAGGGATCTCCACAATTCCAGGATTGTTCAAATGGATCCAACCACTCATTAGCGAGTCAGTAGTGGGGAGTACTTTGTGGTAAAGCAGTGTTAAAACACGGGAGGGTGCACTCCCCTCTTTAGTTCCTCTTGGCCTCCACGTAAGTCTGGAAGCTTTTCCTACTTACATTGTGCATTACGAAAGACCATTCTGCCCATAGGACAGAATGGGGGAGGCTGGGTATTGTGTTTGGTAGCCTAGTTTCTCATAGGATTAAAATGAAGAGGTGAAGTTTAGTATGAATGAACTCACAGTGTCATAACACATCTTTCTATGAAGGTAGTTTTGTCACTGTGTGTTCAGAATCCACTCTTTTAGAAAGTGGCTGAATTTTGTGCTTTAAGCATTTCTGTGTGTCTCTGTTGTATGTGGATTGACCGTCTGGATCTCAGAGGGGAGGGGTGAGATGGCCCCAGGCTGACCTGCATCTGGAGAGAGGGCGTAGGAGAAACCCCGAGAGGTGAAGAGGGCAGGGTTGCAGCTATAAAACAATTGACCCATCTCCAGCTGAGTGATTAAGGATCCAGACCCCCAGTATCAAAGGGAGAAACGTGACCCTGGGAGGGAAACACCCAGAACTGATTTAGGCAGGGGTCAGGGATCCCTGAGCACAATGAACTTCAAAGACATTTAAGGGTATAACTATGAGAAGTGAAGCCCCTGAACGTTGGAATAGGAATAGAAATGGATTGAGACTGAAAAGGCTTGGAGCCATTTCGTGGTCAAGAGGAACCTCTGCTAAGGAAGGAACAACTGAAGAGACTGCTGGGAAGGACCAACTCTTGCTTCGTGATCTGGGGCTAGTCTGCAGTTTCCTGTTTTAACCAAGGAAGAGGCTGTTGGGAGTGTGCTTCGTGCGCCCGGGTCCCCCTGTGATCCTGGACACAAGAAGGAGAAGTGGGACTCGGACACGCAGGGTGCATGTCAGGGTGCACCGCAGGCGTTAGTGAAGAGCACCTGGTCAGCGTGTGGATCGGAGGTGACGGGAGTCTCGGACGCGCAGGGTGCGTGTCGTGTTGCACAGGAGGCATTGGTGAAGAGTGCCTGGTCAGCGTGTGCATCTAAGGTGAAGAGTGTCTTGGACGCGCAGGGTGCGTGTTGTGGTGCACAGGAGGCGTTATTGAAGAGCACCTGGTCAGCATGTGCATCGGAGGTGATGTGAGACTCGGACACGCAGGGTGCATGTTGGGGTGCACCGCAGGCGTTAGTGAAGAGCACCAGGTAGCGTGTGGATCAGAGGTGACGGGAGTCTCGGACATGCAGGTTGCATGTAGTGGTGCAGAGGAGGCGTTGGTGAGGAGCGCCTGGTCAACGTGTGCATCAGAAGCAGAGTGAGTCTTGGACGTGCAAGGTGCGTGTCGGGGTGCACAGGAGGTGTTGGTGAGGAGCGCCTGATCATCGAGGTGAAGCGGAGAAGTGAGGCTCGGACACGGTGAGCATGTCGAGGTGCGGCCGAAGGAGATGGTGAAGAGTGCCTGGATATCGGGGCAGCAGGATTTGGAGTAAGTCTCAGTAAAGCAGCGTGCATGCTTTGGTGCAACCTGGGACTGTGGAGGTGATCAGCTGATCATCGTGTGCACCGGAAGAAAGTGAGTCTCTGCAACGCGGTTTGCGTGTCTAGGCGCCAACTGAGACTGCAAGAAAGAGTGCCTGGTGAGTGTGCACTCGGAGTCGACGGGAAGACTTATCAGCGTTGTGTGTGTGGCTTCGTGCCAGAGGAGACCCGGAGGGGGCTGTGGTGTACGTGCACCCAGAGTAAAAGCAATCTCAGAGACGTAGGGTACGTGTGCCCCGCGGCCGCCTGAGACCTTCCTAACAGTCGCGGCCCGGACCGGCAGACCCGGAGGAGCTGAGCTGCCAGGCCGAGTCGCTTAGGCCCATTGAGAAAGTTCTACATGGAAGGCCCAGTTTGCGGAGGGAAGAGAGGAGAGTGGGGTCGCGCCCCCAGGTAATGTGGTGCATTGCCTGGGCGGGCGCGGAGGGACAGTCTCTCTGCCTCTCAGTCCTTCTGGCAACGTGAGCCTTTTCTTCGGCTCAGATTGGGGCCCGTACTGACCAAAGGAGTGGCAGTACGGGCCCCGAGTGAGAAGCTGTACAGTATGTCATTGTTGATCCGTATGGGGGGCAGCTGTTATCGAATAGGCTGACTGTCGTAATACACGTTGCCAATATTGCAGCTAACGAACTGCCAAACTGTCTTATGGTGCCTGACATTATTTCTGCATAACGAAGTACATGATTGTAGGGCTACGCATTGCATTATTTCTTCCTTGCAAATTACATGATTGTAGCTACGCATTGCATTATTCCTTCATTGCAAAGTACATGATTATAGCGGTGCGCATTGCAATATTTCTTCATTGCAAAGTACGTGATTGGGGTGTGACGCATTGCATTATTCCTTCATTGCGCAGTACATGATTGTAGCGGTACACATTGCATTATTTCTCCCCTTGCCAGGTACCGGGGTGTATCGTTACGCATTGTATTATCTTTCCTTTCCCCAGCACAGGATTGTATCATTACACTGCGCACTATTGTTTGTTCATTGCAACGTATGTGATTCTAGCATTACGACCATCATAGCATTGTGAAAGTGGTGGTTGGGATTTGAACCTACCAACCAGCCTGAAAAAATATTACGCTTTAATATGTGTTGGCTTTTGTATCATGTGCTCTGATTGTATATCTTTTTATATGAAGTTTATACTCATTTTATCAAACTCGTGCGAAGTCCATTTGTGGTGTCATCAGTGGGTTGCCGTGGGCGTGGTTGCACATACTGTGCACTCATGCCTTGGAGATAGGCCTAGCTGCTCGTGCCAAGCTACTAAGGGGATGAGCAGGGCTATCTCAAACGGTGTCCTTACTTGGCCTAACGTTGAGTTGGGAGTCCTGGGTTGCGCATTTGTGACAGTGGGGCGCGACTGGGACTCCGGCTTCCACACTAACTATAACATCCCAGTAACCTCTGTTGTTCACAGTGAATTTCCAAGGTTTTAAAAAAATCTATTTCATAACTATAACATCCTTGTAACTTTTGGTTTTGTCAGTGAATTTCTAAGACTTTTAAAACTGTATTTCCTAACTATGACGTCCATGTAACCTTTGGTTTATTTTCAGTGAATTTCAATTTTATTACATTTTTATTTCCTAACTGTAACCTGATGAGGCTTAACTTCTGTGAAATGAGCATTGCTCCAAAATGAATCCTGCCCTGCGTATTTTTCCAGGATGCCACAGTTTTGTGCAACACTCTACCCAACTGGAGTACTTTCTACTGGGTAATTAGTATTTGCTACCTCACTGGATAAATGTATAGTGCATCTCCTACACTACACCTGCGTAAAGGATGCCGAAGGAATGTCTCCAGTGACCTCTTGTGTCTGTAACTTTGCCATTGTGATTGTTGCTCGAGGGTCTTCAATAGATAACTTTGCTAGATGGTGCTGTAGAAAAACACACTTGAAAGATTTATACTTAAAAGAAGCACATGCTTTTATTTTTTTACAATGGGGAGGGAGGGCCCACAGTCCCTCCTCCCAGGGCAAATGTCAACCACTGGGTCCTCATCCCCCATGACCCGGCCTTTTATTTGTTTAATTTTTATTTAGTAAGGGCATCCCCAGGCCAATTTTGGCACCGGGGACCTCATCCCAAGGAGCCCGGCTATTATACTATAGGGAGGGGGCACGCGGCCCCCTGCCCAGGGCCAATTACAGCCTTAGGGATCCAACCCCTCAGGCCCAGCCTTTATTTTGTAATTTATTTTTATTAATAATAATAATAATAATCCACATTTGTAAAGCACGAACAATCACCCGTAAGGGTCTCTAGGCGCTGGGGGCCGTTGGGAAGATTAAGCAAGCTATTGACAAGGGTCACATGGTGCTGGGCTTATCTGCCGCTGGCGCTGGGGATCGAACCGTGATCCCCAGATTCCGGAGTCAGTCGCCCTGGCCGGGGCGCCACACCTCTTCCAAGGAGAGGGGAGGGGGCCATGCAGCTCCTTTCTCTGGGCTGTTTTCGGCCCCTGGGTCCCCATCCCCTGGAGCCTGGCCATTACACCCTAGGGAGGAGGGGCTCGGGGCCAAAATTGGGAGTTCACCCCTTTTATTTTATTATTTATGCATCCAGCGTTGCTCTTGTGGAAAACTGGTAAAAAATGCTTTTATGCCTCGACAGGGTCCCTTTGGGAACTCACCACCTCATCGTGGGGTTCACGGTATTCCTACCATGCACACTTTTCTTGTTTAAATGTTTTGTTGTGGGACTTGGCTGAAGCCAAGTCCCAAAATGACTGCCAACACTTCCTGATAGAAGTGTTGGCAGCCAATTACATTTGTGCACAGGGACTGTTAGATTCTCGGAGGATCCCGTCCCTAGATATTCAATTTTTTATTTGTTTAAATTTCTCATAACAAAAAGCACTCTTTCTAGAACCCTCCTTTTTCTTGGCCCCCGCTTTGTGACTCACCCCAAAAACTTTCCATGCACAACAAGAATCACTGGAAACTTTTTAGGGAAAAATTGGTTAAGATTTGTCAAGCTGTGCCAAATACATAGGCAAGTCAAAAAACGCTTTTCCTATGGAAACATGGTCCTAACTATCACTACCTACTGGCGACCGCCAGCATATATATATAGAGAGATATATTTAAATGTTTTATTAATCCTATTTAAGGCTCCCTGTTTTCCGTTTTTATGGATTTTTACAGATAAATACAGACAGAAAACAAAGTGTTTTCTGTCTGCATTTATTTGTAAAAGTGGATAAATACAGAAAAGTGTGCTTCTTATAAGTGACTCTCCAAGCTGTCTTTCATGAATTGTAGCCTAACAGCTGAGCAGATGGACAGCATGGGAAATTAAAAAACAAGATGAAGGGGCATATCAGCAACAGACGGCAATAAATATCGCAAAGCGCGCTTAGCGCTTTTATATTTATCGCCGTCTATCGCTGGAATTTATCGCCCAGTTAGTGCGTTATTAACAACGCCAGGGCGATAATATTCCGGCGATATCCAGGGAAATGGGCCAACATCGCTGGAAAACCAGCGATGTTGCACTCAAAATGGCGATAGCCTTGGTGATACGACCCTGTGGTCGTATCACCATAATCCACCTCCCATGTTAGGTATGCCTTAGTCAGGAATTTAACAGACGTTAAATTCCTGCGTTAAGGCATAGTTAACGCGATGATTATTATCGCTAAGGCTCTTTGCTGATATGGCGAAGCTGCCTTAGCGATAATTTCCCATGTAGTTTTCCCAGCCACGCCTACTTTGCACAATGTATAAAAAGTCACATTATTAAAATAAAAATAACATTAAAACACTATCTCCACAAGTTCCTAGTCACTTAATCTGTAATATAGGTTCATTGTGGTTTTATTATTTTTGCATTATAACACACATCATCGCCCTCAATCAGTGGAGTGTGAGGAAGGTAACCGGAATAGGGAAATAAGACCCTTCCGCTCTTACACCATGGTGCTTAATCCAGTATGCTCATTCCCCATGAATGTCTACGTGGAACCCATCCCTTTTCATTTCTTTGATTGAGTTAGGCATCAAATCTCTCTTGGCTAAAGGAAATTGTTCAGTGGGAATTATGCAAAGAGTTTCCATGTAGTGTGGACACATGAATTCACAGAACTCTGGAGAGAGGTAGATGTAAGAATTTGGGTTATTGGTGGAGAGGGGTGGAAGCTCTACTCGAGCAACAACCACAATCCTTATCAGGGTGAACCATCAATGGTCGCTAAACTAACCTATGCTTAACCATCTAGCAGCTTGGTAAAAAGCAGTCAGGCTAAGCTTAGAGGCAATGCGTATAGTATTTATGCAGCACATAAACAGTAGTAAAGTGAAACCACAACACAGGATAACATCCCAAACCAATTTAGACAAATACAGTTCACTTTAATAAATAAAATGACACCAAACCGATCAAAATCCAAGCAGTACAACTGGAGATATGAGCTTTAACAGCTCTAGGTAAAAATAACAAAAAAATTATGCAACACGCCAACTGAGGTTATCTGGTTGCCCTGGACCAAAGTTACAAATTTGGTCTGACCGCAAAGGTGTGCTGGCGAGGCACAGGACCAGATTGCACTCCTGGGAGTTGCAGCTTTGTGTCTGTGGTGCTGTGATGCAAGGTTCTGCTGTGTGAGGTTCAGTGAAGCTGCCGAACAGGAGCTGCAAAGTGCTGTGGTGCGAGGTCCTGCATTGTGCTGCATCACGCTGCATCAGTTCGCAGTGAAACCTTCAGTTGCGCTCTACACTCTGACTTCAGCAAAGTGTCAAGACCTGAAAGGCAACTCTTGGGGATCCATACTCACTCCAGCAGAAGCCAGCATCAGGGCTCAGGCAGCTCCAGTTGATGCTGGACAGCTGGGTGGTTGTAGGACAGTCCTCTGGAGGTTTTTTGTGAACCTCTAGCCCAAATTGGAGGCCAGCCAACCAACCCTTGGGGTCAGTCTGTATAGCCTGGGATCAAAGCAAGCATGTCCAATGCTCCTTCTTCAGACTTCAAGGCAGTCCTTCCAGCAACAGGGCAGTCCTATTGGAAGCAGGGCAGTACTACTTCTGAATCTTCTACAGGTGCAGGAGTGTTTTGAGGAGTGTTTCTGAAAGCCCTGTTCTTGTTCCTGGTGCCGTCCTTTGTGTGAGGAAATTGCCTGACCTACCACCAAACTGTTTCTGGTCAGTTCTTTCCCTGGTTTTGGCTCCAAACTGTCTAGGGTGACAAAAGCAAGGGCAGGCCTAGTGTCAGGTTCCTTTGTGTACGCTGCTGGCAGGCACTGTGCCTTGGGGGTGGTTAGGACCTCACTTAGGGGTGACCTATATGTTCTAAAATGGAAAGATTAGTCCTGGCACAAGGTTTATTTTGGGAAAGCCAATATGGCAGTATAAAACTGCACTACAGGCTGCAGTAGAAGACCTGAAACATGTTTGAAAATGCTACCTTAGTAGATGGCCCAATAAGTGCTGCGGCCACTAGCAGAATTTAATTTACAGGCCCTGGATACATGTATCACCATTTATTATGGAAATTAAAAGTAAATTAAACATGCCAATTTGGTATTGTCAAATTTTGCCATGTTTTAAGGAGAGAGCAAAAGCATGTTGCACTGGTTGGCAGGGGTAAAGTACACAAAGTTCTAATGCCCACAAAAACAAGTTCAGCAAAAATAAGAGAGTGAAGGCAAAAAGTTTGAGAGAATATCATGCCAACATTGTCGGGACTAACAGTAGCCTAAAAATAAGTTCCAATAATTATCAAAGGATACGAGATTGCGATTCATAGTCCTAGTTATCTTTAGCACTGCCAATAGATCCCATATTCTAGGTATCCAGTGCCCGATTCACAGAACTAATTTAAGACAAAACCCAAAACTTACTACCATTTTGGTATTCACAGAAGGCACTTACTCATTTTGGTATTCACAGAAGGCACTTACTCATTTCGGTATTCACAGAAGTTAGGAGACCTAACTTTAGGACTCCTAAATGCCTTCTGTGAATACTGAAAGTCTTAAAGTTAGGATTTTTCTCAGTTTAGGAGTAGTAAAGTTAGGACTCCGAACTTTAGGACTCCTAAATGCCTTCTGTGAATACCGAAAGTCTTAAAGTTATGATTTTTCTCAGTTCAGGAGTCCTATTTACTACTCCTAAACTGAGAAAAATCCTAACTTTAAGACTTTCAGTATTCACAGAAGGCCCAAAAAAGCATTTTCTTTTTTTAAATCGCGGGATGCGCAGAGGATCCGCGGATCCAGCCGCGAAAATAAAAAAAACGAAGCGCGGGCTCCCACGCTTTGTTATTAATTAGCCCATGTCATGAGTGATGTAATATGTGACGTCATCAGCAGTGCATTGCGGGGGCGTGAGTTATAGTTAGCTGAACTAACTGTAACGGGGGAATTTCTCTGGTTTTGTACGAGTGAAATTTCCAATTAACTATAACTTTCCCTAAAACCTATGTTTTTTTCAGTGAATTTCTACGTTTTTTAAAATGCTAAGGTTTTTTAAATGCTAATTTCGAACTATTACGTGCCTGAAATCTATGGTTTTTTCAGATTTTTCTTGCCTCTGCCAGGCTTTAGACCATTTTTTAATTTCTCTTCCAATCAAAACATTTGCCAGAGTGGTAACTTTAAGTGCTAAG
This sequence comes from Triturus cristatus, assembly GCF_964204655.1. Classification (NCBI taxonomy): domain Eukaryota; kingdom Metazoa; phylum Chordata; class Amphibia; order Caudata; family Salamandridae; genus Triturus; species Triturus cristatus. The sequence continues at coordinate 176,725,520 of NC_140589.1, read as the reverse complement.
AGCTATTTCAGCTTCTAAGTGACCTGTAATGAGCGGAAGAGCTCTTCTTCTTTTTAACATTGATGCCTCCAAGTCTTGGAAAACTTGAATTGCACACCTCTTGAAACATATCTTGTCCTTTCTTTGTACTATCATCCCTATGTCTTCTTTTTCATCAGAGAAAATAAATCTAATAGTATGTTCATGGGGCTCTTTCATCCTACTCCCCCGCAACGCTTTCGGAGCGATCAAGCTGAAAGGAGGTTCCATTGGGGTAACCTCTAATTGAGTGGAGGTTGATTCAGACAAAATGCTTTATAGTTCTGCCTTCTGTGTTAGTGTCAGATAGAACTATCCTGGAAATCCAGATCTGACAAGGGTGAGGATAATTTCCAAACTTTACCAAGCACAAAGTCAAGCCCACAATACTATTGTGGATTTATACTGTAGGCCTATGGAATTGGGGATGGGACAAGACATAGAAACTAATTCACTGCATATCATTACATGCCTGATTGCACAGCTGGGCCTCATCTGCACTACCACAGCATTTATTCCTAATAAGTAAATGTGAGCTTCAGTATAACTATAATTTAAACACGGAGATTTTAACTTGAAGTTTTGCCTGTGATATCCTTGCTGACACTCTTCATTTCCACTCTTTATTATGATTTGAACTCTGTCTTTCTTCCAAGCTGAAATATAATCAAAGTTCGATAACAGTAACTGAATAACAATCAGGATTACAAAATGCTTGTCTACCAATGACAGCCATCTCCAACATTCGGAAATAAACTTTCGTGCTCTGTTAACATTTAAGGTGAAAAGTGGATAATGTACAATGAAACAATTCATCAGTATTGCATGTGTCGTTTCTACCACCGGTCATGAATGTGTTCACTATCTTTGATAATAGTGAACCATACGAACATTTGCATGAACAATATCCCTGTGCGTTGTTGAATGGCTCCATTTGGTCTCGCGTGGCGTCGTCGGTATTGTTTGTGCTTGATGTGACGAAGAGTTCCCCTATATTTGTGCCACCCAGTTGCACAGAATTCAGTTACTTTTCATGCTTTCCATGCTAGAAGCGTAGACCCATTAAGTGGACTAAGTAAAGTATGTCCAAACTAGGGCCCTGAAAGGGAGCAAAGCTAGCTCTATAAATGTGTCTGCATAGCGGGGAGGCATGGGTGGGTCTGTAAGGAAACTGCAGGCGATATTGTCTCTACCAGATAATGCAATATCGAAGGTAAGTAAGTTGTTCATCTGATAGACTTCTAGCTGCAGATTCTTTACATCTGAATTGAAACCCAAGCCATAGCATCCAGGAGATGGGCTGCGTACAGATTGACTAAATTAAAAAGTCCTACAGGACCTGATTGTCCAGGCATTAGTGTTTTGCAAATGTGTGCATGGACACCCCAGTTGCTGCCTGACAGATATCCAGGACTGGAAAACCATGAGCCAAAGACATGGTCACAGCTTTTCCTCTAGTGGACTGGGCTCGTAAGCGCTCAGGAGACTGCTTTTTAGCCAAAGCATAGCAGATCTTGATACAGAGACTGACTCAGCATGAAATGGTTCTTTTCTGAACTGCCCGCCTATTTTTAGCCCCTAGATAGCCCACAAAGAGTTGGTCATACACCCCCATCTCTTTTAATGCAGTCAAGGTTGAACGACAACTGTCTCTTTGGGTCCAGATGGTGGAGTTTTTCCTCCTCTTTAGAGGGATGTGGAGGAGCATAAAGGTGGGCAGTGTGACAGATTGCCCCAAATGGAATGTGGTCACCAACTAAGGTAGGAAAGCAGCCCAGGTGTGAAGCACCACCTTGTCCGGGAATACCATAAAATAGGGAGGACTGGATGATAAAGACTGCAGCTCACTCACCCTACGGGCAGATGTTATTGCAACTAGAAAGGCTGTCTTGATAGTTAGTAGTCAGAGGGGACAATTGTGGAACGGTTCAAAGAGTGAACACATGAGGTAACTGAGAACCAGGATCAGATTCCACTGTGGCATGATGAAGGCGAAGGGGGATAAATATGTACAATCCCTTCCAGAAACCTATTTACAATAGGGGACTTGAATAAAGAGGATTGGTCAGGCAGCCGCAGGAAAGTGGACAGAGCAGAAGAATAACCCTTGAGAGTACCCAGAGCAGAGCCCTGCTGGGCAAGGGTAAGAATATAGAGTAGAATATCAGAAAGAGAGGCAGAAAAAGGGCCAAATGACTTTTCTGTACAATATTTCACAAATGTTTGCCAACGGCAGGCGTATACCATTTTGGTGGAGGAAAGCCTGGTCAACAGAATAACTGTACAAACTTCGGGAGGAAGGTCAAAAGCTATCAACTGTCACTCCGCAATCCCCACACAAGGAGGTGGAGAGTTGACAGGTTCGGGTGAAGGACCCTCCCCTGCTACTGCAACAGAAGGTCCTCCTGAAGGGGCAGCCTGATTGGAGGATCGATGCTCATTTTCAGAAGCTCGGGATGCCAGAATCTCCGTGCCCAATCCAGAGCCGCAAGAATGACTTTTGTCCAGTCATTGCTGATCTTCTTGAGAACTCTGGGCAGTAGTGGTTGAGCGGAAAGGCATACAGGAGGCCTGAGCTCCACCTGTGGTGAAAAGTGTTGCGAAGTGATTGTCGTCTTGGAAAATCTAACACACAAAACTGCTGACATTGCGTGTTCTATTCGGAGGTGAACCAAGGCTCTCTCCACTGCTGAAAGAGACCTTGTGCCACCTCTGAGTGGAGAAAGCATTCATGATCTGCTAGGCACCGATGGCTGAGTTTGTCTGCCCTGGCGTTCTAAGAACTCGCCAGGTGTTGAACCACCAGGGTTATGCCCTGCTGTTCCAGCCGTGTCCTGAGACACAGAGCTTCTTGACAAGGGGTCCACAACCCCACCCACCCTGCTTTTTGCAGTATCACATGGCAGTGTTGTTGTCTATTCCACTAAATTCCCCTTAACTCAGAGAAAAAATGTCTTCAATGCTATCGGATCGCCCGGAGCTTCAACAGGTTGATGTGGATTCCAGACTCCGCCGGAGACCAGGGTCCTCTGATCGCCACCTCTCCCAGATGACATCCCCATCCCAGGAGTGACACATCTGTCATTACTGTGAGATCTAGTTGGGGAAGGGAGAGGGGTCTGCCTCTGACCCAATTGTGCTTCATCAGCCACCACTTCAGGTCCTTTGCAGTTCCTTCTGAGATCTGGACCAAATCGGAGAGGTTCCCTTGATGCTGCACCCACTGGAACTTCAGGTCCCACTGCAGAGCCCGCATATGCTATCTGGCATGATTTACCAACAGGATGCAGGAGGCCATAAGGCCCAGCAGCCTCAGACTCATTCTCACCGAAATCCAGGATAGAGGCTGAAACATCAGTGTCATAACCTGAATATCCAGGACTCACTGCTCGGGTGGATAAGCTCGAAACTGCACTGTGTCCAGAACAGCTCAGATGAAAAGGAGCATCTGAGAAGGAGGCAACTGTGACTCTGGCACATTTATAGTAAACTCCAGCAAATGCTGGAGGCCCTGTCATAGTCTTGGGTGAGGCCGCCTTCAACAGCGAGTCATTGAGGTAGGGGAAGACTGAAGCCCCTAACCTACGCAGATGAGTTTCCACCACCAGCATCACCTTGGTGAACACCTGAGGAGCGCTGGTGAGGCCAAAGGGGAACAGTGTGAACTGAAAGTGCTCTTGGCCTATCTTGAACCACAGGCAGCACGTGTGGGCTGGCAGGATGGAGATGTGAAAATATGCATCCTGCAAGTCCAACGCTAACAGCCAGTCTTCTTGCTCTAGGGCAGACAAGACCTGTGCCAAAGTGAGCATCTTGAATTCCTCCTTTTTGAGGAACAGATTAACGGTTCGGAGGTCTAGAATAGGACGAAGACCTTAGTTCTTTTTGGGTATCAGAAAGTAGCAGGAATAACAGCCAGTGCCTACTTCTGATAAGATGATCCTCCGCCAGCCGTTCGTGAGATGGCAGTAAAGCGGAGAGGGAAGATTGGAATGATCTGCAAGACCCATTTGTCCGGTGTTACGGATTGCTAGTGGAGGAGATGATGTTGGATTCTCCCTCCAACTGGGCTACCATGGTCTTGAAGAACCAAACTAGGAAGGCTTTGAGTCTGCAGCAGCTGAGATGTTGGTGGTGGATGAACTCTGGCTACCATTTCCACATGATCCGAATGCACTGTATCCACATCCTCGCACAACTTGGGAAGCCTGTGCAGGACAGTTGCTGGGGTATGGCTGGCATGGTAGAAAGCCCCTTTCATAGCCATGAAAGGAGCAAAAGGAAGACTGGGTGTGTGGTGTAACTGAGGGACCCAAGGACATGGCCAGAGCCCATAAGTCCTTTAAGCTCTCCAGCGCCGAGTCTGCCTACTCTCCGAAGAGATGAGTCCCATTGAAGGGCATGTCCATGAGGTTGACCTGGACATCCCCGAAAAGCCAGATGTTCTCAGCCAGGCCACCACTCTGCAAAACAAGTCAGTTGTATCCAGACCACACCTAATGGTGAACTTTGCTGCATCTCTTTCATCTGTCACTGGTTGGGAGATGATGGCCCAGATCTCCTCCAAGACCTGTGGCAGTACTTGCACAACCGTCTCCCATAGGGAATGGACAAAATGGCAAAAAGGCATGCAGTGTTCACTGAATGCAATGCTAAGCTGGTGGAAGAAAACATCTTCTTTAATAGTGTGTTCAGGCCCTTGGATTCTAGGGGAGCGGCAGGGAACGTGCCATGGAATGTTGAGGCTTTGACCACCAAGCTCTCAGAGGTGGAGTGTTGGCTGAAGAAACTAGGATCTCCCAGGGCAGGTTGATGGCAGCGTGCTATTGTCCTATTCACAGGGGCCCCTGTGCTAGGCTTGAACCAAGTACCTAGAAGGACATCCATCAGTGCTTCTTTGAAGAGGAAAGGGGGTTTGGTTTAGGAATCCCCAGGCTGAAACACTTCGGTCAAGAGGTTAGTCTTGGCCTGCACCAAGGGCTGGCCCTCTTCATCACCATTGCATATGACGCTTCCTCCTACGTAGCCACGGTAGGTGGAGAAAGCATACCAGTATCTGGAGAGGTGTCCAGTCCACTGGCCTCTGCTAGTTCCTCATACCAGTCCAAATTCTCACCAGGGGTGTATGACTGATGTGCTAAAGGGTCGAGTGACCCCTCCCGATCCTCCCCTATGCCTGCATGCTCCTCAAAATGCTCATAGAATCACCTAGAACCACTGGGCTCTGTCAGCGCCGGAATTGGTGTTGTTCGACGCCATTACAAATCCGAGTCATCAGGGATAAGAATGGGGCTGGCTCCGCCGGTGGCACCGGGACCATTGACATCAGCCCCAGTGCAGGAGAAGGTCGCATTCACACGACCGGTGTTGATTCGGATCTGGGATCATATCCATGAGACCCCATCAGAGCTGAAGCCGGAGCCGTCGGCACTGAACCTGATAGGGCCTTCTCTGACCCCACGCGGACCAAAGGCACAAAAGAGGGGTAGGCCCGCTCAAATACTCAGTGCATGGCCTCATAAAACTCAGTGGAAATGGGGGTAGGCCCGGAGCCGGACCTGGCAATGGCTCCTCAGAACTGTGCCTGGAACTTCGATGTTCCTCACTCATCTAGTCAATCCTCGACAGACAAGGTCAAGTCGAAGTCCATCTAGACTTCTTCATCTTTTTGCGCTTCTTTCCCGAGTGTCCCGAGGACCTCGAGTGTGACGAGGAAGACCCGGGGCTCCTAGAGCGGTCCTTTGACCTTCTTCTCCTCGATCTGGACCGAGACCTAGGAGTCGCACTAGATGATGGGCCGCCGTCAGCTTTAGGGACCGCAATCTCAAAGACTTCGGCACCATGGCCCGGCAGTCCGACCGAGACACGGTCCAACATGGTGCGGTGATAGACGCCACATAGCTTGAACCCTACCTTTCTAGAAGACAGTCCCTCGACACACAAAAAAGCTCTTCGACAAAATGCCGATAAAAGTCTGTCAAAAAGAGACAGTGGGGAAGCTCTTTTCCGGATCAGCGCTTTCTGGCCCAGAAAGAAAAAAATTGACGTCCACGTACCTGGGTGGCGCCTATGTAGCAGAGCCGAATGGAGCCACCCAATGGGGCACAGAGGTATTGCTCATACAAAGGTTTCCGGATCCAGTCTGATGCCTGGGAAATTCAAAGGTAAGGAATCAAAGATAAGGAATCTGCAGCTAGAAGTCTCCATCAGATAACAATACTTCTGTACTAATGTACTTCAACTGAAGTTTGCAATAGTTTACAACCCACAAGGGCAATACTTTGAGGAGTAAAGATTACAATAGAGTTCACAATCTGTATGGATGACTTTTGTGAAACCAACAAGTGCTATACTGTATGTAATGCCTATGGGTGACTTCTTTTGAAACAAACAGGTGGTATAGGGTTCTTAATCCCTATGGATGACTCCTTTTTAAAAAGCAAGCATTATATTGGTTGCAATCCTTCTATATGACTATTGTGAAACAACATATGCAAGTCAAATCCGTGCAAGATACATCTCTGATTCCCAGATATCTTTGTTAACTTCACAGAAAAAAAATAACATAATTCCTACAACAACACTGGCTTCTGCAACGTAGTATCATAGTGGCTTAGCAAGGATGCTATGGACCACACGTTGTGCATCAAGATGATTGACAACTTCCTCATCCCATTTGAGAGTCCTGCGGGCTCATGGGATATGTAGTCCTTCTAGAATTTTCTCAGGCATTTCACAAAATCCATCTTTTGACACATAAACCTTCTGTCCAGATAGTGGCCATGCAGTGCTCGTACTTTCATCCTCCCTACTTCTTGAAGGCATGCACACTCACAAGCCTTGGAGTAGTGCATCATTCTGGAGCAGTGCACTGTGGTAAGCATGTCCTCAGTTGCTTCCTGACAGTTAGGTGGAACATCTGCTATGCCTATGTTATTACACCTTAATCTGTTCTCTAACTCTTCTAGTTTAGCCATAAATGCACCTTATGCTCCCCATTACCAGGATTCCAGTCTCCATATGATGTTGTTTACAGTGGTGATCATCTACTGTTTTCTCTAGATTTTCTAGCCTATAGCCAGATGCCAAATGTCTCTTTGGAGGACCTGGCTGCAGGTATTGAGGTCCGATTTGATGGAGCTCTTCGGACTCCATATCCATTTGCTAGCCACCTCCAAGGCGCTCACCTGCGGCGTGTCGCCAAGATTCTACTGCCATTCCAAGGACTTGCTTCTCCTCCAGAGCACTCCATGTCCAGTCCCCAGCCTCATATCTGAAAAGACTGGTGCTCTGGGTTCCTGTCTAGTCTTCGTCGCCGGCAGATGTCTGCACCTCCTTGGAGAGTTGGCAAGGGCCTCTCTCGCTTTTCTTCTTCCCATCATAGTCAAGGCCGATTGAAACTCGTCTAAACATGCTGTGAGGCTCTGCTGCATCAAGATGGCAGGTGTCTGCCACAGCAGGCCTCCTTCATTACCCTCTAAGAGACTACTTCATCCTCTCTGCTGAAATTATACAGGCCAAAATACATGAACTTCAGTGTTATTTTTACAAAAATACAACTTTTTAAATATGTAAATTAGAAACATTTTACAAATGAACTCAAAATAGTAGCAGTTATAAAAAAAACATGTTTGCTTATTTATAAATGAAACACTATCCACAAAAATATGAAAACCCCTAAAATGTACCCCATTTTTTAAAGATTTTAAAAACTACATATACTATAATTACATTTGCCTCCCCCAAATAAAACACTACCTAACCTATGCCCTAAAATTACCACATCCGGGTCATATAAAAAAATGTAATTACACAGTCCATACTATATGAACAACAATATTTTTTAAACATTTAAACATATTTAACATTTAAGTAAACAAATCATAGATTTTTCTGAACATGTATAATAAAATAATAATTTAGTTAAAGGTTAAAAAAACCTACACATCATGACCCTCAAAATAACCCACAACCCTAAATCATTGACGGTAGGAAACGAAAAAGCCACATAACAAAAGTAACAGACATTAAAAACATTAAGCAAAAATGTGTTAAGAAACATTAAAATTTCAACTTTAAATAATAACTATACTATGCACCACTATATGTTAGAAATTAATATTTAAACATTGATATTATTGTCAAAATGTAAAAAGCTATATACATACCCTCCAAGCACCTCTAAGCGACCGCATAAAAACTTGCCCAACTTATTGCTCTAAAAGTCTCCAAGTGTATTTTGTTGTGTATGGTTAGAAGATATTTGTTAGCTGTCTAGCTTAGTTATGATTCATATTCGTTAATGCAGACGTAAATTTATTTTGGCAGTGTATTATGTAAAAGCATGAGTGTGCTGAAGGACTTTGCTGTTTTGTAGAGCTTGGTGGTCAGTTATCCATTACCCAGCTTGTTTCTTAGACAGCATTGACATCTAAGTAAATAACTATGGCTACCCCAGGACACCCTCTTTCCCCCACCTCCCATAACCCCCCAATCCATGTGAGTCCTATACATAGTATTAGGTCCTGGAGAACTCGTTCATTAATTTTGAGGAAATGTACTTATTACTGAGAAAGGGCATCCCTAAGTCATTGTCAGTCTAGTGCATAATTACCGCCTGCGTTTTTATCCCAGTAAAAGAGTATGTAGAAGTCCTAAGTATTGCAACATAATATATCCTATTGTAGTTCTTGTGATACATGTGTATCAGTATGTTCTTTTCATTACTTTCATCCTGTGGCGTAGGCAGGTCCCATCATTTCCTTACATGTCATACCAAGTTTCGTGAGTTTTGCAAACACGTTAAAACTGGCAGAGTCTGCCTTTTAGGTACATTTGTAAATCATGTTTGACAGAATGAAAAATTGCTTATACATTTTGCAGTCTTGTCATGCAAAGCATGTCATCAATAATATGCGATTTGACAGCATGGGCTTCCCCAGAAAACGTTTCATCTGCTCTCACAACCCGCCCCACCTGTTTGACAGGCAACTGGCAAAGGCATCTTGCCTCTGATTAAAGCTCTGAGTAGACAAAAGCCTGCCAGCCTGCCAATGGCTTCTGTCTCAGACCCTGTCTGTAAAATGAAGCTGACAATAATCAAAGCCCACCTGGCACAGGGAACACCCAGCCTGTCACTAGCTTTATGTAAGCAACTATGGGCTTCATCTACAAGAAAATGGCGCAGTGTGGTGCTGCAATCCATTTAGCTGCACCATGATGCATCCTTTTCAAAGCACGTGGATGCAGGATATTAACAACAAAACAACGCATGTCTGTGCTTTCCCTTGTGCTGGCACCCTTGCATCATTTTGCGATACGAAGGTGTTCCTTCCTGCACAAGAACAATCATTAGTGGCATTTTCCTTTTTCAATGTGTGCTGCAGAATACAGCACACATAGAAAGAGGAAATAACGCAGAGAAATAAAAGTATTTCTCCTCGTTGCGCCATTCCTACGCCTCTCGTGGGGAGTTGTAGGATTCTGATGAATTCCTAGTTTTACAAAATGTTGTAAATCTGGAAATGTGTCAAGTTCCATGGAAGTCGCGTGGGAACACCCACAGCAACCCCCAAGGAACGCCCCTTTCACGCAAAGTAATGCATCGTGACTTTATGTGGCCTTGTAAATATGGGCAAGCCCATTGTGCCACCAAAGTGATGCACTGGAGGCACAATGGGCTTATGAATAACCCCTATAGGACAAAATAAAAACACGTCAATGGGCTCCATGAAGCTCACTGCTCTAAAACTGCCAGTAGTCTGCCTGCCTAGCGTACCTAGAAATGATGTGTTTATTCTGAGATGTTTGAGGAGGCGGGCTTTTGACAGATGTGGTAGGAAAGGAGAAAGATCCATTGTACTATTTTACTAAACTGGAGCACAGGGCATGGAGGGGTTACTTCCATCACACATATACAGCCTGGTCTATTGGAACTGGATCAAAGCACCGAAAGTATAAGAGGAGAAAGGCAAGAATTTGACATGATTCGCTTAGGGAATTCCGTCAATATTTTCTGGATAAACCTTATACATACTACTAAAACCCTCAAGTCAGATTGCTGCTTGCCACAGAGAGGAAATAAGACTGCCCAGGCCTAATATCTGTCTGTCTGCTGAAGGGGCAGAAAAGATGGCCTCTTATTGACCCCTAATGCCAGGAGGACCATGGATGTCTATGGGAGAATCTCTGGCTTCTGGCTAACTTCTATTCTTAGAAGAAAAGTGCAGAACATCCAAGTAACAGAGCCAGTGGAACCCGCCTGGAAGAAAATCATCAATAACCATGGCAACTGACCTTCTGGCTGTGGTCCTGTTCGTGAGAGGAGAAAAGCCCTTTCTCGCTTGAACCCGTGACCGGATCTCCAAGGAACCCTGGAGATCTGTGATCTTTTGCAGCATTAGGGAGATGTTATAGAACATTTGTAACAAGTTCTGCATATCTTACTTTTTGTCTTCTTTCATCTCACGATATGCATGTTTGCTGCCAGTGAGTGCAAATGTAGTTCACAATTATTATTCTCTTGTAGAACTGTTTCCGAAGGGCACAATGTTGGCTAAGGGCAAAAAAATGAATGCACTTGCTGACCCCTGTTTGACGTTTTTAAAAAACGTAGCCTGCTCAAGGGGGTGTTTAAATTGTTACTTCTAAAAACGATGAAGGCTTGGCCTGGACACATTTACACAGCAGCAGAAAGTAACCATGCACACCTGAACCCTGGAACAACTATCGCAAAATGAACATAGGTGCTGGACTGCCACAGATGCAGATGAAAACGATGCAAACCTGGTCATTATCAGATCTATGCAGCTTCAACAGCACTCATTAGACAAAGGGAAGTAGCGTGACCAGCTGGCATAGATGAAAATTCAGGACAGTGAGTGTAAAAATTCAGGACAAAGGGTCAAAATTCAGGACAAAAGATTCAGGACAGAATGTCAAAATTCAGGATAAGAATTCGGGACAAAAAACACATCAGAGGAGGTCGCACAATAGTACATAAGTAAGTGAATAGACAACCAACATAAGTACACGTCAAAATAAGTTTATATTAAGTTGAGACAATCGTGCACTTCACTTTCTGTCACCGCGTTTGGCTACTTTGGCACCCTTTAGCCCCCACCCTACAGCTACATCACGGTGATTATTCTGCTGTGTTTATTTGTTATTTAGTCTTATGCTGACCTTAGAGCCACAGATCAAAGTCAGAAAGGGTCAAGAAACACTTTTATCTGACCCCGTGACACCCCTACTCAAGCAGATATAGCGGGTGCTTCACTACGCCTTTGGCCCGTTGTCATTCTTTATGTGATAATCATCCTCAGTCAGAATGACCATGGGCCTGTCCACAGTCTGAGCCAGGTATGGGCGGGGATGCTGCAGCCTCTAGAGTTCAAAGAGACGTGCAAGCTGGCTCTGATTGTCGCAGGGGAACAGCACAGGTTGCTGCCATCCCCACAATTACGGACAACAGACAAGAGGCCCAAATAACGGGCAGTTCATGAAATTTACGGACGGTTGGTCACCCTACACACAAGTCATGTGTTCTACACGTGGTCGAATATGCAAGGAGACTACTACATATAAGAAGCACCTGAACCCAGCTTGGATTGGGAATAATTATATAGTCCAGCTCCTCCTCATCCTAGAAAGCTAAATGACATGGAAGAGTCCAAAAGACATAAAGTGATTTCACAGGAAGTACAGGAGCTCGTTTATTGGGAAGCAGCCATAGTAATCAAAAGAACACACCATGTTGAATTGGAAATGATGCCACAGTGAAGCTCTACTCCTTCCCTGAGAACTATGGGGCAGGGAAGACAACAAAGAGGATACAGAAGGTAAAACAATGGCTTTCTGAAATAAATAAGCTTTCTCCCAAAAATGTCCTACTAGGATGTTCATTGGAGAGGTTTAGGTTTACAGTGGAACAAGTTGAGTGGATCCTCAAACCCACTCGGCGTCTCTGTGAACCCATAACACAGTTATTGCGTTTTTAGGGCTCTCCAGCCAGAAACAACAGCATAACCATCCCCTTCCAAAGATCTGGGTTTCTCTGGAAATCAGCCCAAAAATTACAAATTAACACAGGAGCATGTAAGAAGACGTATCTTCCCAAAAGCTCTTGTTAGGGAGATAGCGTTTCCAGTTAACGAGAAAATGAAGTTTTACACAGTAGATCTGTAAATCACAAATCCTAGTAACCGCATATTCCAATTGACCTTGGACAGCTACACGACTAAGTCTAGGAAAGGAGTGATTAAATCAGTCTGCCTTGATAGATTTCAAATGGGATGCATTAAAGACGGTGAACCTTCATATACAATAGCAAAGAAATGCTGAAGTATACAAGAGCGATGCAGTGAGTAAAATGAAATGGACCATAGAAATTAGGTTTTAGCTTACTAGATGAGGTCCAAATGGTAAAAATCCTGAAGACAATCAGACTTTACCTACAACAGCACATGATGATGGACAAGATCTGTTGATATCAAAATATTCCTAATCTATTCCTTAGGTTGAAGTGAACATTTCCTGATCTTGAGTCTTTGGTTCTTTGGATCAGTGATAAAATCAGCTGTGGTTGGAACCAACAGAGAAATATGAGGAGTGGATGGCAAGGCCAATCAATGAAATTCTTACGTACAAAAGAATGGATAGCCCTTCATACCAATGTGAATAAAGTTTTAGGAGAAATCTGCAACTGGAAGAAAGAAAATCCAATCCCCTGGGTTAAAATTTAGTAACACTATAGGAACCGTTCTAGACTCTGACAACTTTGCTCAGACTGACAGTTAGCCTGAGGATGAAGGATGAGCTAAACTTATACGTAACATCTTGCATAAATATGTACGGAAATGGCAAAAATACTGAGAGTCTCAACAAAACTGCTCCAACAGCTCTGACAGAAACGTCAGACTCATCAATGAACTTCTTGGCTGTATTTGGATGCTTAAATAAAGGCTGCCTTCAATTTATTGAAGGTCTGCTCTTAAGTATCACAATAAAAAACGTTCTGTAGGTTTAATGTTGTCAAGGTCCATGTGATATTACGGGTTAATTTGGCAAAACTGGAATGTAATGGTAGTAGAAGTTCATGAATCCCCAAAAATCTGAGTTTCTTTCATTGAAGTGGGAGAAGGCCAGACCAGGGTCACAGATTTCTTCTATAGATCTACTGATAAATGTTGAGAGCCTGGTAAATAGGCATAATATGCCACATCCAGTTTCTCAAACTCACATTTCTCAAATTTACAGAACAGCTAGTGTTGACATAATCTGTTTAGTACACTGATGACCTGTTCCACATGTTCTAAGGGAATTCTTGATTAAATTAGAATGCTGTCATAAAGTTGATTGTCACCTGTACAGTGGAAGTTTGTTGCTAGACTCGTAAGATGGCTGCAGCTATTCTGAATTACATGGTGCTCAAAGGATCTATGTCGAATAATATTGGTACTGCCCAGTTTCTAAATACTGCAGACACGTAATTGCTGGTCTCTTGATTGCTGAGCAGGTTATATAAAGCTTTAATTTATAGGTAAACATTTAAATGATATTGAGTAATTCATTTTATATTTCATAATGAAATTACTGATATGAACTGATTGGTAAACATCAGTGAATTAAGTTTTTCAAATACATTTTTCAAGGAGTTATATTTGTCAGAAGAGGCCATAGAAGTCAGATACGGGTGTAATGCATCAACATGATCTAGGGATCTTGATGTTTATAGAAGGAGTTAATGTTATACAAAGGGTGATGACAAGATATAGCCTTGCAGTTGCCATCAAGTGAAAAGGTGGTCACAAGAAATATTTTGTTATATCGTTCAACTAAACATAGAAGGACTGCATCAAATCTATTAAAGATTGTTTTATTTAAAGGGACTTTTTTACTTTATGTATGATGGGTAGAATAAATAATTAAGATTTGAATATTGATTTCTATATACTATTTTCTCTGGTAGTGGAAACATATACTAAACTTAAAGAGTTAAAAGATGATGTTAATACTGATAAACCTGTACACCCTAATATGATTAAAGGATCATTGTGATGAGAAAACATTCTCGGATATCTATCCCTAAGGATAACGTTGCTTACTACTTTGTTTTATGAATTGGTTGAAGATACTTCCAAAGAGGTGATCTGTAAATCTCTGAAAGATTGCTGGTGCATTTCAAAGCTAAAAGGGTGTAACACAGTAATCATAGTGACCAAAATGAGTACAAATTCTTTCCTCAATTCATCACAAGGTTTGATTTGTAAAATATGGTAACCCCATAAAAACTCGAATCTTGTAATGTTCTTGTACCTCTTACCGACTCAAGGATAGGCATAATGAGTGGTAGAGGGTAGCAATTCTTGGTGATATTGCTTCCAAGGCTTCAATACTCCATATGTGGTCTGATTTACTGACATATGTTGAGAATTAATAATAAATATGCACCAGCAGGAGATATTGGTTATCAATTCATTCTCTAAATATACTCACAAATAATTCATCAACGTTTTCTAATCAGACTCTCATAGGGAATAGATTCAGCCAAAAGGTACAGTGGAACAAGGTTCAATTGAAATTGCTCAGGTATACTCCCTGTGTGGTGGTATTGTCTAGATGTTATATGTCTCAAAGATACCCAGAAAGATGTGATATTGGCTTGGCAGGAATGTAAGAATCACAACTATTTTAAATGAATCTTTCTTGCTTTCATCTTTTGGAGACCAATAACCATATGATGGAAAATAATGGTCAAATTGATAAGGAGATTATGCCTTAGCAAAGGTAATTCAGAAAGCGCAGCATTGTAAGATGTAGCAATAATCTCAAAGCACATTTCCTTAAGATTATCAAAGGTCACAGACAGAGGAGTTGTCAACTCATTCACTGGTCCAGAAGAAAATGGCATACCATCAACAGTCTGGGTGTACTCATGTTCCTTCCTCGGCATCTTCAGAAACCAGACTGAATCTCCATACATTTCTTCAACTCCTTAATCCACCAGAGCTGGAACATGGAAAACAACCCCATCTTCACTGCCAATAATAACTCAGAAGACAAAAAGATGGGATTCAGAAGTATTCTAGGATGATAAAAAAGGGAAGAACGTGTACACTCACCTCCCCTCATTATAAAGACAGTTCTTGGTGTCTCCCAAAAGCCCATGGGCATAACATGATATGTTAACCTAGATGCCCAGCCTTGCCACAATGCATACAAAGGCTAGAACTTCAGCTGTGCTCTCTCCCAGTATATTACTACAAAGGGCCTTTGGTTGATCCAATCTGTAAAGGCTCTTTTTCAGAAGGGAACGTTTTAAGAGCCATTCCTGGTACAATTTCTTATGTCCATCTCTTATTAGATTTAGGTTTGGTTCAATGAAGATCACCATTTCAGTTAAGTCAGTGAGAGTAGCAGGTCAGGGAGAACGCATCAGCTCATTTCTTATTTCTTTCTTCAAACTGCCTCTGACATGAGGTTATAGGTGTTCTTCCTTTCTAGCCATATGGTTCCTGCAGATAGCCAACAAAAATGGTTAACTTAAGAAATGACATCCAAATTACTTTGTTGAATGTCACACAAAGCTTCTTTGGCAGAGGACTTTTAGTCAGGTTGTTCAAATATGTTTATGTTTATAAGTTTCTAAAACGCTCGAATGCCGAGGCGTCTTGGCGCTGAGGTGTAGTAGCAGGGAACGTAAAGAGAATCACTCATATGGTTTTAAAGAGGCGAGTTTTTAATCCTTTCCTAAAGGCCTGGAGGTCGGGTTGCCGACTCATGGCCTGAGGCAAGTTATTCCACAATCTGGCCACACAATATGTGATCATCCGACCCCCCCAGCGTGACCTTCTGATTTTTGGGACTCTAACAAGACCCTGCATAGCTGATCTAAGGGGGCGTTCAGGGACATAGGGTACAAAAAAGTTCTCTAGATCCTCTGTGGCGCCACCATACATTGCCTTGTGCACATAAGTAAGCGCCTTAAATTCAACACGTTTTTTTATGGGTAGCCAATGCAGAGATCGTAGTCCTGCTGAAGTTGGTAGTCCTCTATTAAGACCCAGCAGCAGCCTAGCCGCTGCGTTCTGTAATGATTGCAGCTTCAGCAGCTGACACTTATCGATCCCCAAAAATAGGGCATTGGAATAGTCCAATTTAGAAAGAAATAGGGCCACCATCACTGTTTTTTGATGGTATGAAAGGAAAAACCTTTCTCAAAGTTTTCAAGAGAAAAAAACAGGAAGACCAGGACATGATCTCTGTAAGGCAAGAATGGGATCTGCCTGCTATAGCTCCACGCTGATTGTTGGTGGCTAGGACAAGTTGAGAGTCGTCAGCATACGAAACCAAGACAAAGCCATGTTTCCTGACGAGATCAGCCAAAGGTGTCACATATAGATTAAACAGAGTGGGAGACAGGGCTGACCCCTGTGGAACTCCACAGGGAAGGAAGAAATCATGTTATGTTATGTTATGTTATGTTATGTTATGTTATGTTATGTTACCCGGATTTATATAGCGCACAGCTGCCCCAGCAAAGGGGCGTCCCGGCGCTTCTTAACAAGGAACCGGCACATAAGCAATACAAGAAAAGCCAGATCAAAGCTAAACACCCGAAGAGAACAAAAGGGTCTTAACGGCTTTCCTGAAAGTCAGAAGTTCATCAATGGCGCGAATATGGGCAGGAAGTGAGTTCCACAGCTTGGCAGCGAGCACACTGAAAGAGCGGCCACCGGCCCTAACCCTTTTAAAGCGTGGAACTGTAACCAGATGTAAACCTGAAGATCTTAAGGACCGCGGTGGTACATATGGTGAAATAAGATGTTCCAAAATCTGGGGGGAAGAATGTTTCAAAATCTAGGCAGACCAACAAGAGCCCTGGCTGCAGCATTTTGAACTCGTTGGAGTCTACAAAGTTCGGCCTGATTGGCTCCAAGCAAAAGGGAGCTTGCATAATCCAACCGAGACAGAATGGTAGCTTGTACAATAAGCTGTCTGGTTGGAGCATCGAAAAATTTGAGGATAGGTCTGAGCCTACGGAGAATCCCGAAGCAAATGGCGGCAGTTTTCTTGGTATGGGAGACAAAACTAAGTTTGGAATCTAGCCAAATGCCTAGATTCTTTACCTCAGTGACAGGAAGGCGGGTGGGACCAATCTCGGATGGCCACCAATGATCTCCCCACACGTGGCTCTGATTGCCAACAATCAGTACTTCGATTTTCTTTGCGTTTAGTTGCAGGCAGTTATCAGTCAACCAACAGGCCACTGACCTGATTCCCTCACAGAACTTGGTGGACTCTAGGTCAGATGCCCCACTTATTGCAACCGCTAGCTGCGTGTCATCAGCATAGGACACCATAGTCAGATTACAACGCTTGATGACAGCAGCCAGCGGCTGAACATAGATATTAAAGAGTGTGGGGCTAAGAGCTGACCCCTGTGGAACACCCTGTATGATGGAATGAGGCTCAGACTGGTAAGGAGGGGTGACGACCCTAAAAGTCCGACCAGATAAGAACGATCGAAACCATTCAAGTGCCACGTGATCGACACCAGCCTCAACCAAACGCTGCAACAGAATTGCATGGGAGACGGTGTTGAACGCAGCACTAAGATCTAGAAGTACTAGAGCCGCCGTTTGACCAGAGTCCACCAAAGTTCGCAGGTATTCGACCATAGAAAGAAGCGCGGTCTCAGTACTATGGCCAGGCCGGAAACCATTCTGTGAAGGATGTAAAATATTGGCAGAGAGAATATGATTACATAAGATGGTATTTACATAGGTCTCCGTCAATTTTGCCACCCAAGGAAGGAGAGAGATGGGGCGATAGTTCTCAAACTTTAACGGATCAAGAATAGGTTTTTTTAAAATAGGTATCACCTGTGCTTGTTTCCAACTGTCCGGGACGGAGCCCGACTTCAAAGATAAGTTGACAAGATCGCGAAGCAAAGGAAAGCAAAGTGTTGCAGATTCCCTGAATTGAGCAGGCCGAAGAGGATCCATAGGAGACCCCGATTTAACTTTCCCTGCGATCTTTTCAAATTCGTGCATCGAAAGCTCAGGGAAGGAACACAAAACCTTGGTAGTTTTTGAAACAGAAGCCAGTTTCTCCGGAGGGATAGAAGAACTAAGGAAGGAGCAATAGATAGCCTCCACCTTTTCCACAAAAAAGGCTGCCAGACCCTCACAATGACTAGCTGAACAAATATCAGCAGCTGGAACTCTGCTGGCAGTAAGGTCCTTGAGCACCTTGAATATTAGTTTAGTGGGGTTAGAGCTCGAGTTAATTTCACGAGAGAAGTAGGCGGCACGGGCTTTACAGAGCGCCCTATGACAGATTCTTATCTTGGCAAGATACAGTATCTTTTGATCAGGCTGATATGACTTACGCCAGGCTCTTTCAGCTTGTTTACAAGATTTCCTTAGGAGCCGAAGTGAGTCGTCATACCAAGGGCTGGGTCCGGCGCATCGGCGCTTACACTCAGTCATGGGAATCAAGCAGTCTAAAGCTCCCGTTAGCCAGCTACAAAAGTGATCATAACCCGCTGCAATATCAGTAAAAGGGCCCAAAGGATGTAGACTAAGATGCCGATGGAAATCAACTAAGTTTAGTTTTTTCCATGGGCGCCTGAGAGACGCAGGCGCAGCTGCTCTAAGAGGAGAGTCCTCGATCCGAAGGTGCAGTTCTAGAAGATGGTGGTCAGTCCAGGCCATAGGCCTGGGGGGCAACACTTTCACCATTGATAAATTAGTGAAAAAAGGATCTAAAATGTGCCCACCAGTGTGAGAACTGTGTTTAATCAGCTGAGATAGCTGAAGAGCTTCCAGATCGGCGAGGACGCTACAGACCGCAGAAGAATGGGGAGTATCCAGATGCAGATTTAGATCACCTAAGATACTGAAATTGGCAGCCTTTAAAGCTAAAGCACTAACAGCTTCAGGTAGAGCAGATCTAAAAGCCGCGTCCGGCCCTGGTGGGCAATAAATAAGTAGTCCAGAAAAGGTAAAATGCGGACTAACAAAAATGTGAAAATGGGCACATTCGCAGCCAGCTATTTGCAACCCCGTCCATAGGCAGGTATAACAAGATTTGACCACGGCCGCAATACCGCCACCTCGAGAGTTACGGTTATGTGTATAAATCACATACTCTGCAGGAAGGGCTAGATTGACCACGGCCAAAGTATCATCATGCAGCCATGTCTCTGACATAAAAAGAATGTCAGGGCTTTCTTCCGTAAGTAGAGTATGGCTATTCAAGTGATGTTTGACCAATGATCTCACATTAAGATGACAGACCTTCAAATCATAAGGGGCCTGTGGAATAGTTTGTGGTATAGTTGGTCGATCTAGGCACTCACGGGAAGCCTTCCTGAGACTATGAGTAAGAGCAGGAGATGGTAATCTAAAGACGCATTCCTGACACTGATAAAGACCAGAGAGGGGATGTAGATGTACTTGAGTACAGTGCGGAATATCGCGCAGCCGCAACAGCTCCTTGCGCGTATAAGTCCGCATTGGCCTAACCGATCACGTTAGCACCGGGAAAACACCTATAAGGCCTGCCTCAAGCCCTGCCTCGGCGCGGACGAGCGCAGACGGGCAGGACTCTGGCACGACTCAGGCGCAGGGAAGGCGCACCCACTGCGCGTCACCGCTGCGCGCTGAAAGGGCTGGCTTAAGTAGGGTAGGCAGCGTCTAGAAAGCGTCGCTACGACGCTAAAGATGGCGTCCAATATCGTCCCCCACAGATCCCGATCCAAAATGGCCGCCGAGATCACAACGACCCGACCCCAGGGACAGGGCCCGCTCTAACAGCGGTGGAAACCAGATTTATGATGCAGGTAAGAGGGCAGCCCCAGCATTAAAACCAGGGGAGAATAAATTAACCAAACGAAATACAAAGCAGGGTATTTTAAAATGAGGCACACAAAGCGCGCTTACAGCAGATCTAAATGCACGAGTCAACTATCGCGCTAGTGTCCAGTATAGCTTGTCAAGACTGACCCGTAGAAAGTACCGCCTTAAGTAGGGTAGGCAGCGTCTAGAAAGCGTCGCTACGACGCTAAAGATGGCGTCCAATATCGTCCCCCACAGATCCCGATCCAAAATGGCCGCCGAGATCACAACGACCCGACCCCAGGGACAGGGCCCGCTCTAACAGCGGTGGAAACCAGATTTATGATGCAGGTAAGAGGGCAGCCCCGGCATTAAAACCAGGGGAGAATAAATTAACCAAACGAAATACAAAGCAGGGTATTTTAAAATGAGGCACACAAAGCGCGCTTACAGCAGATCTAAATGCGCGAGTCAACTATCGCGCTAGTGTCCAGCATAGCTTGTCATCCGATGTCATACCTTCCCAAAACAGCTTCTGCTCCCTGCTACTGAGAAAGGATACCAAAAGGGCCAGGGCTGTTCCTCCTATCCCAATTTCCCTCAGCCGCTGCGCAAGGGCCAAGTGGTTTACGGTATCAAAAGCAGCTGACAGGTCAAGGAGTACCAAAATTGCCTTTCCACCGCTATCTACTGCTCTACGGATCTCTTCAGCTGTCTTAACCAGAGCTGATTCCGTCGAATGTCGTGGCCGAAAGCCGTGTTGGGAAGAGTCTAACAAACTGTTAGTATCTAAATAAGCTGTGAGCACTTTGTTTAGATATTTCTCCAAAACCTTAGCTGCAAAAGGGAGGCCGGCGATGGGGCAATAGTTATTAGCATTGGCTGGGTCCAAGCTAGGTTTTTTTAAAAGGGGAGTGATGGCCGCACGTTTCCAGATAGCGGGGTACTGTCCGGATGTTATAATTTGATTCAAAATCGGAGTAAGGTATTTGCAAATCAGATCAGCTGCTCGGTGCATGAAAGAAGGTGGACAGGGGTCAGTCGGGGCTCCGGATTTCAAAGAGAGCAAGATGTCATTGACCTCATCTTTGCTCATCGGCTGAAAACTACTCAGCCTACTCGAAAGCTGTGTGAGGGACATCGGCGTATCCTGAAATTGTGTTGTATTAGAAAATGTATCGTAGATTCCCTTAACCTTCTCTTGAAAATGTTCCGCAAGAGCAATGCAGAGAGTCTGGTCTGGTTTAAAAGTATTAGTTTGCTGAGGTTTCATCAGTGAATTAACTGTTTTAAACAGTTCTCTGGAAGAGTTACCTGCCTCCTTAATTTTGGCTGAGAAAAAGTCTTTTTTGGCAGCCACTATTGCCTCCTTGTATTCTTGAATGGAGAGATTGTATAGGATTTTCATTGAATTATCGTAATTAATCGTCCAGAGGCACTCCACCTTTCTGCAAATAATCTTTAAACTTTTAAGTTCAGGGGTATACCACGAGGAAGATGTCTTCCCTTTCTGTATTTTTACTAACTTTACTGGTGCAACCTTATCTGCTGCTCCCAGAATCCAATTATTAAACTGCTGTATTATAGTATTGTTATCTCAGTTTAATCCAGTAGGGCCTGGACCCAAAGCTGATTCAAAAACTCCCTCCTTTACTTTATCCCAGCGTCTAATGGGAATTTTTGTCAGGCTTGCTTGTACTGTGAGCCGCCTTTTAAGACTTTTAAGTTTAAAATGAATGGCCTTGTGATCAGTCCATAGCAGCTCCACTAAATTGGAAAGGGAGATATCTACCTCATTAGTAAAAATCCCGTCCAGCATATGACCGGGTATGTGCGTGGGAACCCTGTGCTAGATTAAGGGTTGCCATGTTATCTAAGAGTCTTGCGGTTTCAGAATTATTATTTAACTCAAAATGACAGTTGAAGTCGCCCAGGAACGTAAGAGAATGAGAATCAGTGTACGATTCCAAGAGCGTCATCAGCGTTTGCATGAAAGTTCCTCTAGGGCCAGGGGGGCGGTATATTAGAATACCCTGGAAAATCTGAAAATTATTAACTTTTATACGAAATTGCAGCGCTACTGCTGGGAGGGTCGAGATGCTTTTTATGTGAACTTTGAAATTAGCTTGATAAATAATGGCTATCCCTCCACCTTTCCCTATTCCTCTGTTTTGCGAGAAATACGCATATCCATACGGAACTGCAATATTCCAATTCGGGACAGAAGAGTTGTCTGTCCAAGGTTCAGTTAAAAAAACAATATCTGGAGCGGAGGAGCGGATAAAATCTTCCACTTCATACCCATGCTTGACCATGGAATGAGCATTTAGCAGCACACATTTAATATAATCAGATGTGATTTCTTTAGAAGTGGTAGATGCTTGCTCCAAGGCCCTCACAACAGGGCCTGACTTTAAATAAATGTCTAGAGAGTTCTCCTCTGTCATTCCCCTCTGGCCTTTACACTGCCCGTATTGTTCCAGTTAAAAGAACACTTAGGACAACTAACCGCAGCTCTCATGCCCTGGAAAGTAGGTAAATTGTGGGGTACACAGAGTGTAGGTCTTGAACTCAATAGAGTCTGTCTATCGTACCTTAATAGTCTATTTGGTCCAGGGGTTCTGGCGCTGGTCGCGCTCCGGGCGCAGACGGGCTTGCCTTTGGCACGCTGCCGCCGCACCTGCTGCGCACACGCTCCAGCGTGCCAGATATAGAGGCGGCGTAAGAAACAACTAGAGCGCCAGCCCCTGGTGCAGTGCGATTCCCGAAATACTTCCGGGAATCGCGGGGGCCGAGCGCTCAACCCCAGAATGTGGCAGAGTAACCGTAATCAGTAGCGAAACACAAATCACGGGTAAGTTGAACACACTATGGCAATTTTAAAATAAGCAACAGTTTAGAACTATCCTTGGTTGAACTGTCTGACAGACAAGGTTCAGATGATGTCACAAGTGGAGAAGCTCTGGAATTGTAATTTATTAAATAACACAGTACTGAAAAGTCCGATGCAAATTGAGCTGGATGGAAGGTAAAATACACTGCTAACAAATTATTTAATTTTACAGGTAACCTGAAAAGTGAGGATCACCAGATGGGACTATAGGAAGAGCCATGCCCTAGAAGATAACATCTGTCGTCGGGCATTGTTCTCATTGTGTACCTGATATAGCTCTTGCATCTGTTGATGAATGGTGTGAGCTGACCCTTGAGTTGCGTCCAAAAAGGGCACTTTGAGTGGAATCTATGACAAATACGTAACTGGAAACCAGACCCGATGGTGCCGCAAACAGTTTTTGGACTCAATTGAGGTTTTTTTATGGATGTCGGTGCTGCCTAATGATTAGACAAATTCTTTCTGTTGCCATGGAACCACCTATGCAGAGCAAACAATGTGTGATAGGCAGGTGCCTTAAAGAAAGTTGGCTATGGAGGAAAACTCAGAAGGGAAAAGAAATACCAGAGGCAGATAGAAGTAGGAAAATAAACCAGGAGTTGATATGAAATGAGTCTCAGGATGGTAAACTGCCAACCTTCCATCTACCTTTATTTACACCAGGCAGTGAAATATCCAGATTCAAGAGACTTGCAAGAAAAACATACAGAAGATTCTTGAAACCAAGTGAAATTCTGATTAAAAATAATGAAATACAAATGTGGAGTAAGGTGCAAAAACAAATAAAATATGTTATCAACTGTACTGCGGTGCACCTTTCCCTTAATTCAGCAGCCTTCTATAGTAAAATCACAGGAAATACAGGAGGTTTCTTGTATTGGGAAGTAGACATAGAAAACCACTGCATCTACCATCTTCAATCAGGAATAATGAAATACTCCAGGGACGCATTTTCCCAGAGAACTATGGCCGTGGTAGATCCCAGAAAACCGAAAGTGACATCACAAGTAGGAGAGGATCATTCTGGGATTAAGAAGCAGCTTGAGGTATCCACTGCACCCAACATCTTGTATTGGGATTGAAGATATAGTCCAGCTTTGTCTCTGCTTGGAGAACTATGGTATTGAGAAGACAACATGGAGGATTCCAGAAGGAAAGTAAATAGCTTCCTGAAATAAATACGCTTTTTCAAACACTTTTTCCTCATAAAATGCTACTGGCAGAAGTTTAGGCTTCTGGAGGAAAAAGATGCACGGATCCGTGAACCCACATCGCAGTTACGCAACCCCAGAATGCTGTTTTGGTGTTCCAGATGTCCTTGAGGCACAACGGTTTTGCAGCTTTCAAGGGTTCAATAATTCAAAATTCAAAGCCTGTGTATCCTAAGAGAACCAGAAGTCATATTTAGGTTCACCAGGGATGAATATAGGGCCTGGAAGGGGGCAGCCCATGAGGCCGTCAGGGACAGACCCAGAAAGACCTCTGAAAGTACCTGGATCTGTTGCTAAAGCCACAATACTACGGGTGACAACACTATTGTCTAAAGGCAGCCTACGCCCAAAGGGGCACAGGTAGGGACTGGAATATGCAATTGTGTTGGCACGTGGGCAAGACTTAAAAGACTGCAATTGCTACAAAACCTTGCAATTTGGTTATTATTATCTATTATCCCTCCACCTAATTTGCTTAAATAATTGCATATTGTAATCAGTACATTACTTTCTTTTTACAAAATGTTATTTGGGTATTGCATTGTGTTTCTGTATTGAACATAAAGATTTGTGTTAGAAACTGGGATTTTGTTTGAGGGGGGGTGTGAACCCTTCTAAAGCAACAGCCACAATATTTGTCAGGGTGAACAACAAAGTTCACTTAATTAACCAGTGCTTAACCCTTTGGTAGCTTGGCACAAAACCAGTCAGGCTTAACTTAGTGGCAATGTGATGTATTAATGCACACAAACAGTAATACAGTGAAAATATCACAAAATAAAAGACCCACAAAAAATGTATAAAACTATAGTAAAATTAGTAAATTATTTGACTCCAAAACAATGAAAATCCGATCAGCCGATTAGAGGTTATGAATTTTTAATTTGTTTTGTAAAAACTAGTGACCAAGATCAAAAAGAAGATCAAAACGCCAAACATGGACATCTGGATGCACGAGACTAGGACAAAGTCAAAAGGTATGGCTGACCGCAGTGGAGTGGGGTCCAGATACACAAGGTAGTTTGAGCGTGGGCTCGCCTTACCTTGAGAGTTAGGAGAAAATTTGAAGAAAGTTAAAGTTCAGCAGGGCAAGGCATTGGGTGGTGTAATCAGGGAGAAACTAGAAGAAGCCTTTGCATATATTTCTTCATTGGACTTTGTACCTTTTTTGGAAATTGAAAATCTCCAGCAGGACAAAACTACAGGCTATAGTCGACAAGAGCTCCATTGCATCTTCGAGGAGTTGCTGAACCGGATTTGCTGCTGCGTAGAAGAATGTAGGGGGTGCTACTGCGAAGTCAGGCCAACCGGCGATGCACCTTGTGTGGATTGGAGACCAGGTAGGTCCCGGGCTTCTCTCGGTTCTCAGGGCACTTTTTGACAGACATTTGTTAAGCCCTAAGTTTGTTTTTAGGCTGTCTGGGCACCTCAAACACAGCTTCCAAGGGTCCATGACTAGATGGGCACCACTTGGAGGGTAGAACTCTCTTCAGGCAGGGTGCAGGTGCAGGGTTCAAGTTGTGCTTTTTATATCCCTGTAGCTCAGAAAAGGAGGCCAGACAACTAGCCTTTGGTGTCACTCTGGGTTCAAGCAGCAAGGCACTCCTCCAGCAGCAAGGCAGTTCTTCAGCAGCATGGAAGTCCACTGTGGGTGCAAGCAGGGAAGACCTCAGAAGTAAAAAGCAGGCCTCAAGGAGCAGGGCAGTATTCTGAAGTGCAGGTCAGGCCTTCTAACTGCCCTCCACCTATCCAGGAATTAACTGAAGAGTGGTCTGTGGATTCTGTTTTAACACCTAGAGCCAATTTTGAAGTGGAGGATACTTTTAGAGTTTTCCACCCAAACATGATTCTGGAATTTCCTTCCTCCCATCCAAGGAGGGTTGTGAGCCCTTCTCAGGCAGCAGCCACAATCTTTGTCAGAGTGAAGCACATAAATTTACTAATTAACCCATGCTTAACCCTCTGGTAGCTTGCCACAAAATCAGTTCCACTTAACTTAGAGGCAATGTGTAAAGTTTTTATGTAGTACACAAACAGT
This sequence comes from Triturus cristatus, assembly GCF_964204655.1. NCBI lineage: Eukaryota > Metazoa > Chordata > Amphibia > Caudata > Salamandridae > Triturus > Triturus cristatus. The sequence continues at coordinate 176,699,516 of NC_140589.1, read as the reverse complement.
AATAAAGTGCAAACACAACACAAGAAAAATCCCACACCAATTTAGAAAAATAGAGTAAAATGTACTTAATTATTTGACACCAAAAGTCCAATTAGTAGAACCGGTGAAATGCAATTTTTAAAATATATGGTAAGTATAGCACCTTGAAGCACAAAGCTCCACTCACGATTATCTGGCCATGCGAGACCAAGTGAAAGTAACAAGTTCAGGCCAAATGCGATGGAGCGCAGGCTGGATACAGGGGCCAAGTTAGTCCCACTTAAAAAGTTACCTTCTAAAGTACAGAATGAAGAGTTTCATTCATGGTGGAGGAGGCTGCAAGGACCAGGAACAGCATTGTGGATAGTCAACACTGTAGCGTCAAGAGCAGTCCGTCTGTCACTGTAGTGCAAACATCTTGTTCCAAGGTCGTGAACGCTCGGTGTTGGAGCTTTATGTTGGCAGTCACCATGCGGTGTGCATGCAGAGTGAACTGCAATTCTTTTGTTGCCCATCAACGCTGAAGTGCAAAGAGTCGGTTTCACTGGAGCTTACCATTGGCTGTCGGCACATGCGGGAAGACTTTGGTGCGAACTGGCCCGTTCACGATCGTGAAGAGAACAAAAACGTCAGGATTTCTCCTTTTCTTTTATAAGGAGCTCAACTGATGCCAGTTGCGGGTCCAGTGCAGCATCCTATCTGGGCAGTTGCAGGGAGTCCTCTGGAGCTGGTTGTGTCCCTGTAGCTCAGAATAGAAGATCAGTCAGCTGACCCTTGGAGCCACTTCAGCCTGGGATGAAGGATGCAGGTCCAGTATTACTTCTCAGAGATCAGGGCAGGCATCAAGCAACAGCTCAGTGAGTGTACTGAAGAATGGGTGTGAGGGTCCCCTTTTTGTACCTGGTTCCCATTTTCAAGGGGAAGAAACTTCTGGTGTTTTCCCCCATAGAGGTTTCTGGAATTTGCTTCCTCCCTGTCCTGGTCTTAGTCTGCCGGCAGGCACAATAGGCTTGTGTGAATTCCTTTGTGTATGCGCTGAGGTAGTGTCTCTGAAGTATAAGTATGACAGGTGACAGCTCTGCCACCCCATCAAGTCAGGATGGTCCATCCTGCAACGTCCGGACCCTCTATTGTGGGGCTGTCTCAGAGGGAATACACTAAGACCAACTGCCAACTACAACTGTTCATGTGATGCAGGCTCCAAATGGTTGGGGCAAGCAAATTCAAACTTTCTAAAAGTGGTATTTTCAAAATTGTCACTTAAAGTTTGACTTACGATTAAAGAGGATTTGAAATTACTCACCAATCAGACACCCAACAGCATCACTACCTGTTCCCCAGCAAAAGTTATCATATATTAAATGAAATAAGGTAACCCAATGTTATCCAATGGGAGAGGTAGGCCTTGCATTACTGAAAAAAACTAATTTGAGAGTTTATCACTACCAGCACATGTAAAACTTAAAAGTATGTGTCCAACTATTTAAATACTATGCACCCTACACTATGGGCTGTTTAGGGCATACTCTATGGGTAACTTATACGCACCCTACAATTCAGCATGTCCTATGAGGAAATTTCAAACCTAACAGAAAAAAGCCCATGATTAAAGGCCCAGCCCGAAATGCATTGGGCTTGCTATCCCAAAAACACGTTCTGAGGATTCAATGTTACAACGATGAAATGTAATGTGATTTCAATATTAAAACTTATAAAGAATTATTAAACAAAGATTCATACTACCATCAGGATAAAAGTCCAATTTCTTTCAAACATTCTAACCAAGGGAGTGCAGAGTGGGGGCAATTTTGCCTTTTGGGGAAACACATCAAAAAAGGTTTATTTTGCCAGATTGAAATGCAGTTTTAAACTGCACACACAGGCTACAATGGCAAGCCTGTGACATGTTTCAAAAGGCTTCTTAAGTGAGTGACACAATCAGTCCTACAGGTCAACTAGTAGCATTTAATTCACAGGAATTGGGTACATGTAGTACCACTTTACTAGAAACGTATAAGCCAATAAATGTGCCAATTGGGTGTAAGCCAATTTCAGCATTGTTAAAGGAGAGAGCACAAGCTCCTTAGCACTGGTTGGCAGTGGGAAAGTGTGCAGTCTTAAGGCCAACAAAAACACATTTCAGCAAACAGGAAGGGAGTAGGCAAAATGTATGGGGGGAAGACCACCCTAAGGCTGTCAAATGTAACATTTTGGTTTTGCTATTCAAGTATCACATCAAATTTCCCTCTGGAATGCCTTGCTGCTCATGGCAAGTGACTAAGCATATAGCTCAGGATTCCACACAGAAACCTATTTACCTTTAGACACCACAAACGTTTGATTATGTGGGAGCTCTCTCACAGCTCTCATAGGACTGCAGCTTTTCTCTCTCATAGTTTAACACTTTGTTTTTTTGGGCTAACAATATTTTGTATAGTTTTTCTCTTTGCCTGCTTTGTATTTTTCAGTCTGCTTACTTGATGTACCTCCCTCAAAGTGTATTTGGCTGAGGACATATGATATAACTGTCAAAAAAATCAGTGAGAAGACAGTGCACTACTGTTTAGTACTCTACATGTCTAACTCACAATAAGACCTTAAGCTACTTACACATACATGTAGCAAGCCACTTTAAAGCCACCTAAATGCATATGTAGATGGTTTTTAAGTGTCTTGCTACATGTTTATCATCTACTTATTTGCCCATTCCATGACACTGTATATACTAAACATTACAATGCCCCAAATCCCGCTCAGGTTAGGTTTGCAAAGTTTAAATCAAGTAAACATGATACAAGGGAGTAGTAAATGGAAGCTTGTATTGGGGAAAAAAGACCTAGTTTCTCTGACATCAGAACATTATAGTATATAAAACATGCGATTATGGTATATAAAACATGATTATGGTATGTAAGACGTGATTTAAACATATGAGGTCAGGTATGCCTTCAGTAATTGACAGTATTGAAAAAGCCCCAGGGTGCAGTATCTTACCTGCTGGGGGTAGTGGGACCCTTTTCTCAGCGTTGAATGTTACTCTGACATCAGATTCACCGGAAACTAAACAAAAACAGAACAAATAAAAACAAACCGGTTACAATTATTCAGAAAAAAATGATGTGTTTGTTATGATCATCCTTCCATGAAGGTTATTTGCTGCCCTTTCCTTTTTCAGCTTTTTAAGGTGTATAACTTACTCTTGCCCCTATATGGAGGCAATGAGTGTTAAAGGAGTAAGCATGAGATTTGCAAGACACATTTCAGAGACAGAACACGCACCATATTTATCTGAAAAATCACAACTCACGAACGCTCCTTAAAGTTGAATGCCACGGCCCTAGAGGGTGACACAGCCCAAAAGCAATATATGTTTAGCAGTGCTCAATTTGTAAACAATTAGGTGCCAGGATCCAAGGTATTTCACTCTGGTCCACTGTAGCCGACAACCCACATTTCAAACTTCAAGTTCAAGTCCAAGTTTTATCCTTTTTCAATATAAATTAAAGTTAAATGTTCCACTAATGAACATCACATATAAATACACACACAGCACCACCATGTGGTGGATTGTCATAAAAATGTGCCGTAGTTTACAAATAAGTGCCAAAGCTGGGCACTGGAAAACACTGGCACAAATTAAGTACTGGTGTTTAATGGCCGTTGTCCCCAACTTAGTACCAAAATCAGAGGGACTTCACTGGAATTGATGTCAATGAAAGGAAAGCTAAGAAAACATCCCTGCAATGCCACACCAATGCCAGAAGCATGATATACAAAGGACCGGTCATAACATAATATAACATAGCATAATATAACATAACATAACATAACATAACATAACATAACATGCGACTCCCTAAATGTAATATTCGAGCCTTCAATGCAGTGCCTAATTCATAGAAGGATAAGTGTCCGGGCTGAAGGTTTTGCTCAAAAGCCAGAGGTGCTGTTGAATATCGGGGTGTGCTGAATATCACAGCAGGATAGTCCTAATTCCATGTCATGTCTCTTGTTATACCTGGCAGCCTTAGGGATATCTTCCCTCAGACGTTTAACCTTCTTCCTCCATGTCTGTTTGCTGATCTCGTTTTATGATGGCCTTCGGACTGTGTGCACTTTACCGCTGCTAACCAGTGCTAAAACGCAAGTGCTCTCTCCTCTAAATATGGTAACATTGTGTTGTACCTTGACTCCCATGTTATGCTGGCCCTCTCTGTGGAATCTTGATGTGATGTCACCTTACAGAATGTTGGGAGTCAAATAGCCAAAGTTGGCTGGGCTGAGCAGCATGCTGGCTGCTCCTGGCGGGGTCTCGCTCTGATCTTCTTGTGATCTTACAACTACCTTGAATAAAACTCTCTGAACCACCTCTGCCTGTGTGGACTTGATCACTATAATTTTTGGCAACGAGGATGGGACGATCTTCAAAAGAACCTGCGTTTATCACCTCTTCAAACTTCAAGCAACATTAATCTACTGTTCAATTCAAGTCAAGCTATAAGCAACTGGCATCCTGACCCCACCAGTGACTTCCCATCTGTCGCCAACAGCAGTCTGCCAGTTGTTCGTGTTCCTGTACAGATGGGGAAGTGCTATTTCATGAGCTGCCCATCCAGTTAAGGGCGTCTCTTCCCATCATCTCTACGCATCTCTGCTGTGCCTTCTGTGAGGGTAAGCCTGCCAACGTCTTTGCTTTGTGCTGTGCCTTCAGTGAGGGTAAGCCTACCAAAGTCTTCGCTTTGTGCTGTGCCTTCTAGTGAGGGTAAACCTGCCAATGTCTTCGCTTTGTGCTGTGCCTTCAGTGAGGGTAAGCCTGTCATTCACCATCGTCTACACAGCATTTTAATTTGGACATGTAGCTCTTCTGCTACTGGGCCCTAAAGTGCCGTATGCTCCCCACTACCTTTGTTGTCTGTGCTTTCAGAGCGGGAAAGTTTTTTTCGGACATCCTGCATGTGTACTTTAGCCCACTACCAAGGACCCTGCTATCACTCGCTGTCACCTGGATTACCGTTTTGTCGGGCAGTCTCACGAGCGAAAATCCTTTCAGGCTCAACAGAGCTTCTCACAAGCTCGGCAGAGCGTTTTCCCTGCGCTGTGGGCACAATCACGGTTATCTAGGTTGTTTGCCGGACCTTTGTGCCTCTTATTCTGAGGAAAGTTACATTCCTGGTTCGCCATCCAATGTCCCCAAAATAACTGTCGGAGGAATTTCTTGTGCTTGGGAAGGTATTTTGGTCATCTGGTCTGTTTTACATTTGTTGCTACCGATAATCAGACTTCGCTTCATTGAGGTGAGCAGAGGCACTTTTTTTTTGGAGGTGTTTCTGGGGTTTGGTGCTGCGACATGGTAGTTTAAGCAGTTAAACCGCTGCCATTTGTAAATCGCGCTAGCACCTTTGCGCGTACATACTCAACACGGGCAGCCTCTCCTTACATGCCCTTTGTGCCCTCACTGCCCATGTGCCACCATTCCTGTTTTCAGCTGTGTCCAGTGGATCTTGTGTGACGTACAGATCTTCTTCGATCCTGCTATTGCCACGGACTTTTGGGCGCACGCATTTGCTGCTAGCCATCGGTATGCCGTCAGAGATGCGTGCCACCATTTTAGGTTTGGCGTATCTTCACTTTACTAACCAAGTCTCACTTTGCCATTCACGCATCTGTCTGGCATGACGTTTTCAATAAAGTTATTTGAAGTCTGCAAGCCGACTGTAGCGCCGTCGTGGGAAGATGTTCTACATGCCGTCTCTTCTCTTGCTTCCTTTGTGCTCAAGTTGAAGTTTATTTCAAGTACTTTTGTTGCAATCTCCATGTTGTTGTCGGACGTGCTGGAGCACAGTTGAGGTACTGTTATTACGATCTCCATGTTCTTGTCGGAAAGCGCATGAGCACAGTTGAGGACGTCAACTGATGTTTCCTTGTACATTGATCAGGTTGACAGAGACACTATGTTTTTCTCTTGTTTTTGCATATGAAGTTGCCGAGTCCTGATGCTTACAGTTCATATTTCCTATGTGCAGTGTTTGATGTTAAAGTGTCTGGTGCGCTTTACTAGTGCATACCTCATGGAAATGTGTTTTTCCAGCTTGTTTACTGCAAATGTTTTCAGCTTTCTACGATTATATCTGGTTTACTATTTAAGACTTGTGTTTTAATTGCTAGGAATGTTCCTGATGATGCCATTTTAGCCTTGCTTACATTTTGTTCCCTCATGCAAGGGTGAGTAGTCACTCACTGGTACTCGGGTGAGTAGTCGCTCACTGGCGTGGATTACTGGTCTGCCTTCAACACTATTGTCCATGGACTCTAGGTATATGCCAAGTTGATAAACGCTGTCAATAGTCCATTACACTATTCTGTTTTTATACACTATCCTGATTTCCCTCTCACAGAGGATCTATGCAGTACTCTATGCTCCATTTTTAAATTGTTTATTGTTACAGTGCACAATATTTATCGTTCCTGCTGTACGGTGCACAAACTCAGTTAGTCTTCACAATGTCGATATCGTACAGTGCACAATATTTTAGTTGTACCTTCTTACAGGGGATCTACGCAACGGTTTTAGTCTGTTCTGCATCCATGCAAGGGTTATAGTCCTGTTGCATATGTGTCTTTTTCTATAACCTAGAGACTGTTTACGGGTTCTTACGCACACATGTATAGTTGCCGGGTTCACACCCATACACTTTTAGCCTTTCTATGCGAGGGTGTTAGTCCCTTTGCATCTGTTACGCATCTCCATACACTTTTTCACATGTGCACAATTTTCAGTCTTTCTATGCGAAGGTGTCAGTCCCTTTGCATCTGTTACGCATCTCCATTCCAAGATATTCGTCATGGGTTCCCACCCATGCATTCGGATTTACATATTTAGCTTATGTTTTATACCCTTTTTGAGTGCATTTCAAACTTTCAATGCTAGGTATGTACTGTTTATATTGAATTTTCTTTTGTGAAATATGCACTGTAATCTTTGGATCACAATCTTGTCCTATTGTAAGGATAATGGTGTTTGGATGAGTATTCCCCTCTTTCTTTTCCTCATCTTCCTTGTTTCTTTCTTCATTTCTATTTTCCTTCTGAGGTCTTCTTCTCGTGTCTCTTGTGGATTCTGAGCTTTCCTCTGCTTTTCTGTCGTGTTTCCGTTCTCTGCGTTCATCATAGCCTGTAGCCTTGTGTTCTGTTAGTTTTCAATTTTCTGCCTCCTTTCATTCCTCTTCTGGTCAGTGGGTGTGCTTTGGGGCAGTCTTTTGTGCTTCCTTTTCACCTCTTCTCTGATGTTATTTTTTCTTCTTTTCTGTTGTGTATAGAAGGGAGGATGGTTCCTATGTTTTTGTTTTCATTTCTCTGTTTCTCGATTTCGCTCTTGTTGCTCTTCTTTCGGTGGTTTAATGGTTCTGTTTCCTCTGTGTCTCCTCTTTCTTGGTTCTTCTCTCTTGTTCTTTTGTTGTTATTTTTTTATTAAGAAGAAAGGGGAATATGTTGTACCTTGACTCCCATGTTATGCTTGCCCTCTCTGTGGAATCTTGATGTAATGTCACCTTACAGAATGTTGGGAGTCAAATAGCCACAGTTGGCTGGGCTGAGCAGTATGCTGGCTGCTCCTGGTGGGGTCTCGCTCTGATCTTCTTGTGATCTTACAACTACCTTGAATAAACCTCTCTGAACCACATCTACCTGTGTGGACTTGATCACTACACATTGGCTTATACCCAATTGGCATATTTAATTTACTCGTAAGTCCCTAGTAAAGCGTTACTACATATACCAAGGGCCTGTAAATTAAATGCTACTAATAGGCCTGCAGCACTTATTGTGCCACTCAATTAAGTAGCCGTTTTAGAACATGTCTTAGGCCTGACCATTGCAGCCTGTATGTGCAGATTTACAGTGCAATTTCGACCTTGCAAAAATAAACCTTTTGCCAGGCCCAAACCTTCCTTTTTAATACATATAATTCATCCTTAGGGCATTCCTTGGTCAGCCGAGAGGGCAGGGTGCAGTGTATTTAAAACATTGGAGCATCTCTGGGGGGTGGAATCCTCTAGAAGCTTCTCGCACCTCAAAGTGGGCCCCAGGTATATATACATTTTGGACCTCAGATACCAACTCTTTAGTACACACCTGAAGCTGTGGAAGACTCAGAAGAAGGACCGCTGTGCTGCAAGAAAGCCGGACACTTTGCTGCCTAACTGTGCTGCTCTGCTACAAGAGGACTGGACTTGCATCTTTAATTCAGGCCCAGCAGAGTGACTCCAGAGTGACTCCAATGTCTGGTTGGCTGGCCTCCTGATCAGAAGCCTCAGGGATAGAACAGGCTTCCTTCATCTTGACACCAGCACTTGCTCTGACAGGTGTGAGTCCTGCCCTCCCAGGTGGTGCAATTCCAGTCCTGGATATTTGGAAGCTGGCCTGAAGGTGCTCTGTCAGCCCAACTGTGGTTAAAGCAGAACCAACACATTGTGATGCATCGTCTCCCTGAACCTTTGCATTGGAGCCACTGCGCTAAGCATCGCCTCATCAACCCAACATTGAACCCGCTGAGGACGCATCCCTTGAGCAGAACTTCACATCATAGCCCACAGCCTTCCAGGAACCGCTGCTGTGCTTCGTATCCTCATCATAGGCCTTCACATTGCAAGCCTCTTGTCGACAGCATCCTTGACATCAACGCAGGACTCTTCATCGCAAGCCCAGCAGCTTCTTCAGAACTGGCTGGTACGCGATGCATCTCGACACAGAACTTCTCATCGCAAGCCTCCCATGGATGGCATCCTTGATGATGACACAGGACCTCGGATCGCAGCTTCGCAGCTCCTAAGAATTGCAACTGTGCAATGCATCCTTGATGTGGGACTCCGCATAGCTCCACAACCAGGATTTAAGGCGCTTTTGTTCGACTGACTTAACTGAGTCCCTGTAGCTGACCTGTGCTTCATTGCGGTCGTACTGAACTTGTGACTTTGTACTGGTCCAGCACTATCAGATATCCACAGTTGGTGCACTGTGATTTTGGTGCTGTTTTCACTTAAATCTTTAAAATTGCATATCCCTGGTTTTACAGATTAGATTTTTGTTGTTTTGTTCTGAAATGATTTATTACATTTTGCTCTATTTTGCTTAAGTTGTTGTGGGATTTTTTTTGTGTCGTGTTTTTACTTTGTTACTGTTTGAAATGCTGTATAAATATTTACATATTGCCTCTAAGGTAATCCACCACTTTTGTTCTAAGCCACCAGAGGTTTAAGCATAGGTTAATTTGGGGTTAACATGTGTTTCACTCAGACAAAGATTGTGGCTTTTGCTTGAGTAGAGTTTCATCTCCCTCAATCATCAACCCAATTTCGTACACCTCTTTAAGCCGCCACCCAACAATTGCTGCCTTTTGTTCATCCCTGCTTTCTCCCTTTGTCACTATTTTTCTGTCTTTCTTTTCCTCACTTTTGCGTTTTTCTCTCTATTTCTAGATCAAAGTCTGTTGTGGAAACATAAGTTGTGATACCAAAAAATGAGTGCTGGTGGGACCCAACTGCAACTACCGACTTCAATTAAGCACTGCTTCAGTATGTTACTAAACTATAGGCCACATGTATGAACCTTTTTTGTGTGGGCCAATTCCAAGATCCACTGAGCCACTCAACAGGATGGAGGCATTACATTCATATAGTAACTCATCTATGTCCCTACAGTGCACAACAAACTAGGATGTGAGCCCTCGTTTATACAAATACACCTATGTCATCTGAGAGGGAAATAGTGCCTACATAGGAGAATACTGCTATAGATTTAACAACTAAATGAATTTAAATGCAAACCTCCTAATCTACTGAGTCTATAAGGAGAACAAGTGAGGTGTTTGTGGGTACTGAGCCCCTTAATGTTGATAAATACCATTTTTAGAGTGTAAAGTAGATTTAGCTGGGCAACTTTGCTCACTGAGTTTTATAGAAAGCAATTGGCATATTGGGTGATGTTAGAAATGGAGGTTTCTAGTTAGCAGAGGTAGATACCTTTGTCCAAATAGGGACCCTTACTTCTAGAACCGGGTAAGGAGGATACACTTCTAAAATAACCCCTGCTCACCCCATGACAGCTTGGCACCAGCAGAGGCAGTGTGTAAAGCATTTGTGAACACATAGAGTAAAACAGTGAAAACACTACAAATGGACACCACACCAAATTAGAAAAAAAAGTAATTTTATCTAAACCAAACAAGACCAAAAATGACAGAAATCTACAATAAAGTAATAAAAATATGATTTTCAAATGGTAGAAATAGTTTAGTTCAAAGCAAATTGCAGATGCAACACTTTTAACGCAAAGTACCTTGGATGTGTCACGTTGGTTCCTTAGACTCAGAGAAGGTGATGCGTCAGTTCCTTACTCCGGGGGAGGTGATGCGTCGGTTCCTTACAGCTGCACAGGGGAGGTGAAGCGTAGGTTTCTTACTGCGTGGGGAGGTGATGTGTCTGCTTCTTACTGCGTCCCCCAACGATGCGACAGACTTGGCGTCATAATGCGACGACCCGTGATGATGCATGGGTTCTTGCAGCCGCACAGCAGGCCTTGCGTCGGAATTGGTGCGGTGATCCCAGACTTTGGAGATCGGTGCAATCGATGCAGCGTGTGGCGATTTCTCGAGCCGCCGGCAGGCACTGTGACGATTTCTTCGGCGATGCGTCAGAAACAGTTGAGGATGCATCGCACTTCTCGAAGTTGCGTTACTTTTCCAGCTCCTAGCGGCAAACAGCCTCCAGAGGCACCTCTTAGCAGGTCAGAACTCTCAGCAAGGAAGTTTAGGGGAGCTGGTGGTGAAGTCTTTGCGTCCCTGAGACTTCAGAACAGGATGCAAGCTCAGTTTCAAGCCCTTGGAGATCTTCCTGAAGCAGGGGACACAGCAAACAGCAAAGTTCTTTTCCCTTTCCTTGGCAGAAAGCAGCCACTGCAGGCCAACCCCAGGCAGAAAACAGCATAGGGGGAGTATTCCTCCTCACCTTGTCCAGCTCTTCTCCTTTGCAAAGGTTCATCTTGATTCCCAGAAGTGATCTAAAAGTCTGGGGTCTGGGCCCCAATATTTATGCTACAAAATCCTTTATTCTCTGGTGTCAAAGAAGCCCTGTGCTCAGTCAAAACCAGTTCTGTCCTCTCTGGTGCAGCTTCCTGGCAGGAGGTAGAGACAGCATTGTGGAATGCAGACCAGGCCCATTCAGGTGAAAGGAAATCTCCCCCTACTTTAAATGCAGCTCGGGTCTATTCAGCCCACCCCTGTCACTCCAAAGCCAGACAGTCAATACACAACTTAGCAGAGGTGCACTGGATGGCTAAGCAAGAAAATACCTGCTTTCTAAAAGTGGTATTTTCAAACACCAAATGTAAAAATCACCCTCAATAAAAGATGCATTTTAACATTCTGAGTTCAAGCATACTAAACTTTATTTTCCTACTTTGTTCCCAGGGGTATTTATGTTTATAAGATGTTATAATCAAACTCCCCATTCTATCCTGTGGGAACAGGTTGCCTTTCAATAGTGAAAAACAAAATTGGCAGTATTTCCCTATCAGGACATGCCACACACACCAGGGCATGTCCTACCTTTCACATACACTAGATCCTGCCCACAGGGGTACCTTGGGCCTACCTTAGGGGTGACTAATATGTAAGAAAAGGGAAGGTTAGGGACTGGCAAGTGTGTGCAATTGCCAAGTCGACATGGCGGTACCAGACTGCACACAGGAACTGCAATGGCAGGCCTAAGTTACATTTACAGGCTGCTTATGTGGGTGGCACAATCAGTGCTGCAAGCCCACTAGCAGCATTTAAGTTACAGGCCCTGGGCACACACAGTGCACTGTACTAGGGACTGATTAGTAAATCAAATAGCCAATTATGGAAACATCAATCCATAACAACAATTTACAAAGGGAGTACTTGTACTTTGGCACTGAACAGCAGTGGCGAAGTGCCCAAAGCATCTAGACCAGCAAAACGAAGTCCAACACACAGCAAAAACACAGGAGGCAAAGGCAAAAATACAGGAGAAACCCACACCAATGATGCCAGGTCTAACAGGTGGGTGCGAAGATTTTTCGTTCACAGGACACATTCCAAATGAACAAGAGTTGGGAGTTATGACAGTAGTCATGGCGTTATTATGTGTCCATTCCACTCCATTAAGTACACCTAATTTATCCTAAAATGAAGGTATCTTAAACCTGAATAGTTTGTGCTTACACAAACACATGCAACTTGCACATTCCTTTCCTTTTGTTAATCAGGAGGATTCGCTCATGTGTAATTACTAATCAATAGAAAGTGTGATCACCTTCAGGAACATGATTTCCCTTTGTTATCAACCTGAGTCTCAACTACTACCAGGGAAGACAGGGTTACTTTGCTTCATAGGGCTCTGGTGATGACTCCTTTTCCCTTAGAAATTCTTACTCAACCTGGTACTGCCTAACGTCAGAGTGATTGCTGTGTGGAAGGGGTCAAAACTCCAGACTCGCTCGTCATTCCCCAGTAGGTATATGAAAATGGTCAATGTTAAGATGGCTCCTAAAGAATACTGCAGCATGAATCTTAGCTTCTATAGATACCTGTTCTTACTATAGCCTTCAACAATTTATATATTTCTTCCCAGTTCCCAATGAAAATGGCATGAAATGAACAGTGTTTGTAAAAATAAATTAAAAGTGCTCAGTGGAAGTATAGGCACACAATTTTGAAACAATTACCCGAACAGCCATAGCTTGCTTTGATAATGTAATGAATGTTTGTAGCAAATCAGCATTCTCTGCATGGCCACCCCAGAATTTTTGTCTTTTTCTAGTGCCTATTTCTGCTGACATTATCCCTGCTAAACAGGAGAAGTGTGACTGTGTTCTCTTTTAAGCATAGTTAAATTGGCTTATCCCCGATGGACATATTTAAGTTACATATTAGGCCCTAGCATATGGTGTAGAAAGTGCACCCAGGGCTTGGAAGTTAAATGCCACCTGTGGACTTGAGTACCTATTGTGACATCCACAAAAAACATAGCTTCAGGTCCCCCGTGTGTAGCCTAATCCCAGCAGCCTACAAACCTGCTGTCTAACTTGTCAATATAACCCTTTTTGACAAATAGGAAACCCTGGAAAACCTACTTTTAAATAATAATAAGTCACCCCCAAGTATACTTTGTTGTCCACAAAGTAGGTTGGCTGATATTTAAAAGTGGAGCGTGCGCAAAATTAAAGTTAGTATGTTCCTCCCATGACTAGACCCCAAAAAATATTTTCAGTAGCTGCAGTTTTACAGGTGATAGCTAAAATAGTCATTCAAAGATTATTTTTCATATGTTCATAAAAGTCACGCTCATTGGTGAATTTAGATGTACTAATAAATATTTAGGAAACAAACTTTTAGAAAATTACCTTTTCTCTAGCTGAAGCTCCTGGAGGTAAATTTGCATCTGCCTACCAGCAGCTACCCAGAGAGTAATTGACCTTAATGAGGTGTGAAAACTTCTCCCAGAGCAGTACAATGGAGTAGGCCTGGTGAGAGGATGCACTGAGTGTGGAGCATGTGATCCCTAGCAGCTCAGGAAGGACAGATGGGGTAGGCCTGGACCCGATAACTTAATTAACTTGAAAAGATAGAGGTGAAGCATGCCCATTTATAGCTTAGGGTAAGGGGAGATTTGGAGAAGGGAATGCCTCTGTTCCCACTGCCCACCCTAGCCAGGATGGCCTGAATCCAGTGGGAGGGAAACCAGCCCCACAACCACTTTTGGATTGACGGGGCGAGGATTATTCTTTCCCAAAACACTCCCTGACTGGCACACAAGCTCTCTCCAAAGGCAGCAGGCCTGTACCATTTCCTGTAGAATGGTGCAATGTGGAATAGTTTGCAGTAATTCAAACAGGTTGTGCCGCAAACATGGGGAGAGTTGCCTTCTGGAGCCTTTTCCCCATTGGTTAGAAAGTGTCATGGAGTCACCACCACACAGCAGCTAGTGAAAATCATAAGTTGGAAACCCCAAGGAATTCTCCTCAGAACAATTTTTGGACCTGAAGAAGATCAGAAGAGGACCTGTTCCCTGTTTTACACAGGACAAAGAAGTTGATGACCTCCTGTGTGGCTACAGGGTCACAACAAGTCACAAGCGACTGTGGGGCTGATTACAATGGGTTAGGAAACGGCTCCGACTGTCGGTCGGAGCAGTTCCTACCACATAGGAATCAGCCGGTCGGATTCCTTCCCGACCGACCCATTAGGATGGTGTCAGTCGGAAAGGAATCAGTCAGAATGAGTTCAGTAATCCCAAGAGCGGCTCTTTCAGGCCGAGGAATAACGATGTCGGTTCCGACAGCCTTTCTGTGCCAGCATTTAAGACACAGAAAGGCTGCCGGAAGTCAACTTAGGGATCCCCAGCAGGGCCCTATCAGCCGTGGTCCGTGCAGGTAACAACAGTGGGGCGGTAGGGCTGGGTTGGGGGGAATTTCGAGGGACAATGACAAAGGAAAATTAATTATTTATTTAATTTTTCCTCTGCATCATCTCTCAAAATCCCCCCAACCCGGCCCCACTGCGCCACCGCTGTTACCTGCACGGACCATGGGTGACCCCCAGGTGTCCCCTCGGCCTCCGGATGGACGATGAGGGGACACCTATGGTGCCCCTCTTTTGATCCCTGCACCCCATGGCAGGCACCAGCCAAGGGGTGCAGGAATGAACTGCACCTCAATGTTTTCCAATGAAAGCATGCATTCTGGTCAGAGTGCATACTCCCATTGTAAAGAATAGGAGTGCGACCAAACAATGAGGCATATTTACAAGCCCCTATCGCCATCACAACGTCACTTTCAGCGGTGTTGTGATGGCGATAGGGGCCTCGCCTTATTTACATGGCAGAGTTAAGCCACATAACGTGGCTTAACTCTGCCTTGTAAATAAGTCCCCCTTTCACGCTATGCTTAGCGTGAAGAGGGAGGGCAAAGGGTGTTGTTGTGGGTGTTCTACCGTAACATCCATTGATTCTGACGCTGCCTCCTACTTCCAAGGGAAGCATAAATAGGAGGCAGAGCCAGAATTAAGACCAGGAAAAACATGGTCTTACCCTGGTGTAATGAGGAGAAATGTTTGTGCAGCACACATGAAAACAGCAAAGAGCCAATGATTGTTTATGTACAGAAGGTACCCCTTCCTGCACATAAAAAAATGTGTTCTTAAAAATGCTGTTTTGCAACTTCTGTGTGTGCTGCTATCAGGAGCACACACAGAAGGTACAAGGCGGCATTAAAAGCTTGTTTAAGTGCAGTAAGGGGGACCTTCCTGCACATAAACAGTATTCCTCAGCACGCAGACACCCTTGCGCTATTGTGCAAAGGTGCCTGCGTTGGTGCTAGGCTGCTAAGTGTAGCGCCAGTGCATGGGGAGACGCAGGGCTGCACCATATTCTTGTAAATATGGTGCAGTCCTGAGTTTCTAAAGTGGCGGAGCGAGGTGTTAAGCCAGAAAGGCTAACGCCTCACACCTCCACTTCCCATGTACATATGCCCCTGTGTTCGGTCGCGCCCTAATTGGTCAGTCGGGATGGCAAACAGGAGGTTGGTTGTCCCAGTACCGAGACGGTGTTGGGCAGACTTAAGTCTGCCCGACGTCGTAATTATGCCCTTAGTGACTGAAGTGACCAGGTGACAGACCTTGCTGGGGCTCCAATGGAGCGAGTCCTGGCCCCTAACTGCTGTCCTTGAGGCCATTGGAGCTTTAGAAGTGACCCCAGGAGCTTGGCTGGAAATCCTGAAAAGTTGGGGTGTCAGCAGGACCTCATGTTCAATTTCAATGCAACTCATCGGATGCAGCTTCAGGCTTGCTCCGCTGGAGGATTTTGAGCTACATAAAAAAGACTAAGTCAGAAATTAAACTTTTTGACTGGACAAACCCTCTTGGTGTAACCGACCCATGTCACCCACTTTTATAGACACTTAAGGCTTTTTTGAGCTATTTTTACATAAAGCTTCAAAAATTCCTATTTTCGATTCCCCTTATTAGAGGTTTGTCATTTTGGTGTCACTTTTCAATTAAAATGTACAGTATTTTTCTAATATGGGGAGAGGAGTTGACCTAACGGCTAGGGCAGTTTACCTAAAATCTGAGGAATCGGGTTCGAGTCTCGGCAAGGACATGCAACATCCTGTGATTCTGGGCAAATCACTTAATGTCCCAGAGCCTAACAAAAATGAATGTGTCCTCATGTAACGCAACTGGTGCTCGTGTAAAGCGCTCTGATCCCCGATACCTTCAGGTCTAATTTGCGCTATATATAAAACTCTGTTAAAAAAAATGATTGGCTTGGGATTTTTATTGCTTTTTCTTGACTCTATAACTGTTTGGCACTGCATAAATATTTAAACCATTGTCCTATGTTAAGACTGTCTGCTCTGAGTCATAGTTGCCAGGAGGTTAAGCACAGGTTCATTTAGTGACTTTTGTGGTTCACCCTGACAAGTTAGTGTTATAATTCCTTGAGGTGGGTGATCACCAACTCCAAATAAAAATCTACTTTCTTCGTTATTGTACTTGGGGAACTTCAAATGTCCACCTTGTCATGGACACCTGAGGAAATATTGACTTATAATTAGCCACCAGGGTCACTTTAGTGAGAGCAAAATGGAATTTTTGAACTTTTAGCCTTGGTAGGTTAATAATTGGTGCAAGAGCAAACTGGGGCTGATAACAAGTAGTGTCAGCTCTTAGCAGTCTGTGATGCAGAAGAGGCTGCACTAGCTGGATAGTTGGGGTTCCAGGCAATTTAACAAGTTGTGTAACACATATTCTTGTAGTAGAGGAACACTTTCCAAGTGTCACCAGATGGAAAAATAAAAGAAATGGTGGGTAAAATAGTATGACCGTACAATCCACACAGGGGAGAGAATATGTTTTTTGTAGCCCTTCAGCTTGAAGAAAGATCAGGGAGAATTGCAGTGCTGCCAAAGGCAAACATGAAGAGTTCATGAGTACCACTTCTGAGTAGCATCTGCTAGAGGAAATAAGGTGAAAAATACATTATTGTATTTTTGGAATACAGCAGTGATCAGCAGAGGCAAGCTTCACATTGCCTTTGTCGACCTGCATGCTGCCTTCGATTTAGTACTCAGAAGTAGATTGTGGAGGGAGCTGGAAAGAATGGGCATATCAGTGAGTTTATTGGATATTCTAATATGGCTGCACTCAGAATATTGTGCCAGAGTTAGATAGGGGGGAACAAGGCCAGCTGATGGACCCCTTTAGAATAGAAAGTGGATTTAGACAAGGTGCACCGACCTTGTTTTCCCTGTTCATTAACAGAGTATTTGATCATTTGGGTAGAGATGAGAGCGAATCACCAAAAGTGGATGCACACAGGGTGCCCACCCTATTGTCACAGATGACACGCTGCTGATATTGAAATCCCCCCAGGGACTACAGCAACTGTTAAACATCTTACCTACCTTATGTGGGAACGGGGGCTTGAGCTAAATAGTTCAAAAAACAAATGTATGGTTTTCAGCCCAACACACCAAAATAAAGTACAAATGTACATTGGAAATAGTCGGATAGACTATTACTATCTTCAATTACTTAGGGTATAAAACTAACGCCTAACTTCAACTGGGATTTACAACTCAAAAAGCTCATGAATTACTAACCCACCAAGCTGCTAATATAGGAAAATCCAAAAGAGGACTGTTAGAAATGGGGGTCTCTAGCTGGCAGAGGTAGGTACCTTTGTCCAAATAGGGAACCTTGATTCTAGGCAGGATACGGGGGATATACACTTTAGATAACCTCTGCTCACCCCCTCGGTAGCTTGGTACGAGCAGACAGGCCTATCCCAAAGGCAATGTGTAAAGTATTTATACCAACGCGCACAGTAACAAAAGTGAAACCACCACAAAAGGACACCACACTATTTAAAAAAACTAAAGTATCTTTATCTAAACTAAACAAGACCAAAATGACAAAAATCGAAAGTACACAGTTAAAAATATGACTTTCAAAAGGTTTCAAGAACTTGGATGTGTGTAAAAGTCACACATCCAAGAAAACTATGGATGGGTGACTTTTACACAAAGTACCCGTAGTTGCGTCAAAATTCTCAAGGCCAAACAGCCGCAGAGTCAGAAACAAAAAGATGCGTCAATTCCTGAGACCTTGGGGAGGTGATGCAATAGTCCCGCTGCACGCAGAGGAAAGGTTGAGTTGAATCTGGTCTGTATGAGTAGTGATGGGTCGATTCTTCGTGATGGTTCCAGTCCGCAGGTGATGCGTCGGAAAAACTTGCAGCACAGGTACAATGTGTGGCTATCTGGGATGCATCAACGATCGATGCATCGGTTTTCTTCAGCCGCGATCCCTTAATGAGTCAATTTTCACAGCGGCAACAGGTGCTGCATCGGTTTTGTTAATCAACGGAGGATTGGGTCCTTTGCACAACCTAAAATAAAGCGTCGGTTTTCGCAGCGGGTCGGTGATGCATGGAAATTCCACTTGCGCCATGGAGATGCGTCGCTAGAAGAGCAATGCATACATTTCTGCAGTTCTTCTTTCTTACAGCTCCCAAACAGCAAAAACAACCTCCAGAGGCCCAGAATGGGCACAGGCACCTTCTGGCAGGCCAGAACCCACAGCAGCAGAGTTCAGGGGAGGTCTTTGTGTCCCTGAGACTTCAGAACAGGAGGCCAGCACACAGAGGCCCTTGGAGATCTCCTTTAAGCAGGGGACACAGCACACATCAAAGTCCTTCTCCTTTCCTTGGCAGAAACAGCAACTGCAGGCCAACTCCACACAGCACACAGCGAGGGGCAGCATTTCTCCTCCAGCTCTTCTCCTTGGCAAAGGTAACTCTTGAATTCTAGAAATAATCGAAAGTCTGGGGTTTATGGTCTGACTTATACACCAAAATGTCTTATGGGCATATTTACGAGGGCCATATCTCCGCTTTTTTGGCTCTTAAAGCCAAAAAAGCAGAGATAAAAATATTGCCCTATTTACAAGAGGGTGATAACAAGCATTAGCGCATGTTAGCACCCTTTTACCCGACGCCTCCCTTTGCATCTCTAATGAGATGCAAAGTGGGCATCACTGGGCAGTATAACCTTGTAAATATCGCCGATGTACACATCGCGATATTTACAAGGCTGCCCACGCATTTTAGCAGATGTTAGTTTTTGGAGAAAACAGCTGTTTTCTCCAAAAACTAATGTCTGCTAAAATGCAGACTTAGCTATACTTACCATTGGGGGTGGATTATGCTGATACGACCACAGGGTTGTATCAGCAAGGTTATCGCCGTTTTCCATGGAACATCGCTGGAAAAACCAGCGATGTTCCACGGAAAACATCGCTATCGCTGGGAAATTATCACCATTGCGCTATGCGTTGTTAATACAACGCTAGCATGGCGATAATTTCCTATGATAGCCAGTGATAACAATATTCTCGCTAAGAGCGGCCAGCGATAATTATCACTGCCGCTTGTTAATATGCCCCCAAGTTCTCTTTGTGCAAGGGTCTCTGAGCCCAGTTCAAACCAGTTTTGCCTTCACTGGTGCAAAATGACCACAGGAGGTGGAGACAGGCTCCATTCAGGTGCAAAGTTACCTCCTTCTGCCATTCTTATGCAGCCAGGGTCTATTCAGCTCAGGGCTGAGTCATCCAGGAAGGGTCGTATCAGCAACACCTCAACCCGCTCAGAGGCTGTCTATAGCAGAGGTCTTCAAACTTTTTGACGCCGAGACCCCCTGTCAAAATCTTTTCGGCGTAAGGACCCCCACCTGACAAAAAAATTCTAGAACTTGATACACCTCATCTTTGACAACTATCGATAGCCATAAATGCCCCCAATTCCCACGACAAATTATATTTACAGTGGGAAAATATTAAACAGTGTTTAGCATAGCAGAGGTTAGTGATCGTGGGGGCATGGTCAAAGGTGTGGCTAAAAACAAAGGGCCTCATTTATGAGGAATTGGCGTAGGGCAGTGCCGCAAGTCTTCTTGCTGCGCTGCCCTATGCCAATGTGAAAGGGCAGGAATGCACCGTATTATTAAATATGGTACATTCTTGCCCTTTCCCCCTGCGTTGGCACACAAATTTCTTGTGCCAACATAGGCAGGGTTGTTTTTGTGCAGGAAGGGGCACCTTCCTGCACAAAAACAATCCAGAGAGGGACTTTCCTCTTTCTGTGTGTGCTGCAGAATGCAGCACACATGGAAAGTGGAAATAATGAGGAGCAATGAAAACATTTCTCCCCGTTATGCCTGCTGTGTGTAGGTGTAAGGTTTTGGCGCTGCCCCAGGTTTACATGATTTTGTAAATCTGGGGCATTGTCAAAATCCATTGGCGTTGCGTGGGAACACCCACCGCAATGCCCATGGTACACCTACTTGACACAGAGTAAGGCATCGCAGCATCATGCACTGCTTTGTCTTACTCCATATCTATGAGGCCATGCAAAGCCACGCTGGGTGACTTTGCGGTGCCACATAGTTATAATTGAGACGCTTGCGCTGCCGGAGCTTTATAAAGTGATGCTCCAGCGGCACAAGCGTCTCGTAAGCCCCAAAATATTTTGTTCTGCGCAAGTCATTTTTTAAATAATATTTTAGGATAAAACGGAGCTTCCAAAATGTAGATTTTAGTAATACCAGTACATAAGTAATGCAATTTGTTTTTTGTTTTTTTTCATAACTGTCCCTTCAACCCTCATCAGGGGTACTAAACACTGTGTAAATACAGTTACAATTAAAAGCACGACTTCACAGCCCAGGTGTTAACTCTTCCTACTACCAATGAAAAAAAAACAAATCTTTGCAATCACAATGCTTGGAGTGATTATTGCTCCCAAGCACCCTTTACGTTTGCATTTTAATTCATAGCTGCATTTGCATCTTCAGCCAAGCAGGCATCCTGGTGCGAAGGATTGTTTTACTTGTCTGCCCGGCCTCTATTTTTTCACAGCACAGGAGACGCAATTAACTTCAGCAAATAACTTCAGCAGAAGCATTTTCAGAATGAAGCACCCGGACCGTTCTCTTTTTCCAAAAGGAAAAGCACATTTTGGATTTTAGGCAGAAGTGAGGCCTGGAAATGTGCGACCCCCTTTCCATGACTCCAGGGCCCCCCTGTGGGTCGCACCCCACAGATTGAAGACCTCTGGTCTATAGGGAATTCACACCCTCTGTCTCTGTCACACTGAAACCAGACAGTTAATCCATAAATAGGCAGAGGCACGCAGGATGGTTGAACAAGAAAATAGTCACTTTCTAAAAGTGGTATTTTCAAACACACAATTTAAAAACCATCTTTACAAAAAAGATGTGTTATTAAATCCTCGGTTCAGAGATACCAAACTCAATTTTTTCATCTTAGCCATATGGGAAACTATGCTTGTAAAGTGTTACAAAGCAGTCCCCGTTCTGTCCTATGGGGCAAGATAGACTTTCAATAGTGAAAAATGAAATTCGCAGTATTTCACTATCCAGACATGTTACACACATCAGTACATGTACTACCTCTCACATACACTGCACCCTGCCCAGGGGGGTACCTTGGGCCTACCATAGGAGTGTCCTATATGTAAGAAAAGTGAAGGTTAGGGCCATGCAAGTGGGTTCACTTGCCAAGTTGACATAGCAGTTAACACACTGTGCACAGGTACTGCAGTGGCAGGCCTGAGACATCTTTTCAGGGCTACTCATGTGGGTGACACAACCAGTGCTGCAGGCCCACTAGTAGCATTTGATTTACCAGCCCTGGCACACTCAGTGCACTTTACTAGGAACCTACTAGTAAATCAAATATGCCAATCAGGGAGAACCAATCACAATAACATTTTACACAGGGAGCACTTGCACTTTGACACTGATCAGCAGTGGCAAAGTGCCCAAAGCATCCAAGCCAGCAAAAACGAAATCCAGCACAGCATCATAAATACAGGAGGTAGAGGCAAAAAGTCAGGGGAAACCACGCCAAGGATGCCAATTCTAACAAGAACCATTACGAAGAGGGTTGATCCAGCCCTAGAGATTTATAAGGTGAAGGTACTAAGAGCTGTTATGTATGGTTCTGAAATTTGGGGTTGTGCGAATACCCGATTACTGGAAAAAGCCAAGCACAAGTTTTTAAGAATACTACAAGATCTCTCAATGGGTGCCCAATTGGTCCCAGATTTTCTTGACCTGACCCAAAGGAGATTAAGAGAAAAGGTTGAATGCAGAAACTTGATCTATTGGCCCAGGCTATGGTCTTCTCCAGCCCTTGCACCCACCTGGTGGGACTAAGGGAGCTCTTGGTGCCGCAGAGAGCTTCCAGAATTCCAAGGCTGAAATTTGTGAAACATCTCCTGGGCAGACTGGGATTGGAGAAACTAGCACCAGACGATCTAAACTCAGTCTCCAAAGCCGGCCTGAAAAGTACCTATGCGATATTACGACAGTCCAAAGGGTCACTGGACACACTGGTACTTCAACTGGGGGTTTTTGAGACTTTTGAGATTATAAACTCCTCCCTTCTTATGAGCAGACAATTGATGAAATAGTGCAGTCTCTTGCTTGCAAGCTGTATAAGCACTTTAGATATAAATCGCTACTGACAAAGGCTTTCTGTAGCATGACAATGGACGTAGCGGTTAAAGATGTTGTATGCACAGTATGTAGGGGGGCATCGGAGACAATCACTCTTATATTATTTTTTTGCCCATCGTATGCTTCACAAAATAGCCAAACTGGATAGCGCTTATTTGTAGGTCTTTGGGAACTAGAAGCAGCTGGAGGCTTTTAGAATTCTTAGCACAGACACAAATAGAGCAACAGTATTTGCCTTTGCTTCATTTCATATGCCTTTATGCCTTTTCATATGCCATATACCTTTTTTACCAAGGGTATCTAAGTTATTATATTTTCATTATAAGGGATGTGGTGTTTTTCCCCTCCTCCTTTGTCTTCTATCCCAGATGGAATTTTCACTGGAATCTGACCTATTTACCTCACATAGGATACCTTTATATTATGTACTTGTACTTGTCTGGCCCTCTTTGCTTTTTAACTCTTTTAAATCGATATGTGTATGTCAGTCCCTCAATTTATGTACTCACAAACTTGTATCTGTCTCACCTTTGCAAAAGTTAAAAACAAGGCTTGTACTTCGCACTTTACAACAATGGGCTGAATGTTATTTTTTTAAATTCTTTTTAATAGAATGATGTATGTTACACCTCCATTTTCATGTGCTCTGAAACCTGTATCTGCCTGACCCGTGTAGCATGATAAACACCAGGCATGCACTTTGCACTTTATAATAACAAACTGAATCTACTTGGAATCCCCAAAGTGCTTGGCATGATTGGTTTTATCTTGTGTTCGAAGTGGTGGAATGTTGTTTTAGATGTAAAGCGTAATTTAATGATTTTTCATGTGCTTTTATTATTGTAACTTGCTGCTATGATACTGACGATAGAACTAAAGCTTTACAAGCAAACATTATGCCACAGAGGTTCTTGTGGGCCTTTACCAATGTACAGTAACATGGTGGCGCATCAGGGGAAGGTATTGACTGGCTTTCAGGACACCACAGTTTCATCAAACAGCAGTGTTGTGTGCCACCTGACTGGGCAAGAGCACGGTGCATGGAGATAGCACGAAGGTTTCACACGGGTAAGTTATGGTCTTTTGATTGACTGCTATGATTTTTTACAGGACTAGCAAGCGCATTAGTCGTGATGGTGCAGCTTTTGGTTCCAGGATCAGAGAGAGCCATGGTTAAAGTGACCAAGATTACGACGTTACAGGGGATGTTTTCCTATAAATTGGTGTGAAGGGCAGGGTAACCAGTTATAGCTGCCAGGGTCCAAAATAAAGAAGGCAGAATGAGTTGGTCCCTTTTATATTGTGTTCACATCTTGAGAGACACACATATCAGAGATAGATAGATAGATAGATAGATAGATAGATAGATAGATAGATAGATAGATAGATAGACAGACAGACAGACAGACAGACAGACAGACAGACAGACAGACAGATAGATAGATAGATAGATAGATAGATAGATAGATAGATAGATAGATAGATAGATAGATAGATAGATAGATAGATAGATAGATAGATAGATAGATAGATAGATAGATAGATAGATAGATAGATAGATAGATAGATAGACGGATGGAAGGATGCATGGATGGATGGATGCATACATGGATAGATAGCTGGATGGATGGATGGATGGATGGATGGATGGATGGATGCATGGATGGATGGATGGATGGATGGATGGATGGATGGATGGATGGATTTCTTCTAATGTTGATTCACCTAAAACCACGTCCTCTGTATATTTTTTTATCCATAAGGTATGCTCCCATATATTGTAGTGCCCGGATTTCTCTAAGGTCTGGCGTGAAGTTGTTCCTCTTTAGAAACCCTCTATTTAAGAGTTCCTCTCATGCATGGGCAAGAGAGAGACAGCCATCATCCATGCCCTTTGACTCCCAAGCATCCTTGAGAACCGCTCTCTTTCCCCCTCCTTTTACATTATTTTCAATGTATAAACCCCGCACCTGGACTACAGTGGGTATGAGCTTGGCAATAAGTCTTGCTCTCTGGGCTTGTAATTGGTAAGGGAGAGGTTTGGCATATCTTAGCCATGCCCCCTTTTTAAACGAGTCCCATCCTGCATCTTCCATGGGCTTCTGTCATGTTTCTTTTTTGTATCCATATTCTCAAGTTCCAAAGATGTCATATCCCAAGAGGTTAAATACGTTTATTGTATATATAGCTAGGCATATTTTTTCTGGTCTCAGAGTGCCCTTTTGAGGGCAGTCTTTATGCCAGATTCAACCAAGTGTAATAGACCATCTCAAGTAGCAGTGTGCATTACAAAAAACATAAAGTACTTTGGCCTGATTTAGATCTCGGCGGACAGGTTACTCCCTCACAATGGTGACAGGTATCCTGTCCACCGAAATATAAATCCATAGGATAGAATGAGATTTCTATTTCAGTGGACGGTATATGCATCACCATTGTGATGGAATAGCCCGTCCGCCGAGATCTAAAACCGGCCCTTTATAACTTCCTGATGACTACAATTCAGAAAAGCTACCCACCAACTCTTACTCATTGTAATCCTTGTGTTGTCACCTTCACATTGGTTCAAGTACACCAATACACTGTAAATTGTAATTAGGCCGCAATGTGATTCTTCTGCATGGATCATTGACCTACCTTTCATTGTACATTTTGTACTATTTCAGGCAGCGTGAAAGAGAGAGAGCAGAAATGGTCTATATTTATGAAAATATAAAGCTTTTCTGCTCTCTCCTTGTGCTGGTGCACTGTGTGCAGCATATTGCAAGGGTGTCTTAGATATGGGCAATCTAGGTTAAGTCTCACTGCGTTTGTGCCAAGCTACCAGAAGGTTCAGCATAGGTTAATTTAGCAACTTTTGTGATTCACCCTGACAGGGGGGTTGTGGTTGTTGTTTAAGAAAGGTCTTCACCGCCTCAATCAAAAATTCAATTTGCTACATTTCTTTTTAGGTCTTGCCCAAAGAGAGCTTCAGCTGTTTGTAGGCATCCCTACAGTAACCAATTGACATACAGTGATCTTTAAATCTGCTCCATTGCTCATGAGTCAATGACTTTCTTTTCTATCTCAGCTCCTTTGTGATTGTACTGAAGGCACCCCTTTGAAAGGTAAATGGGGCAGGGAGCAGCTTTGGCCCACTAATCCTGGCAGGATGGCCCATCCTGCCAACACCTAGTCACCCTTTGTCTCACTGTCTGGGAGGAATACACAAAGGCCAACTGCCAAATATTCACAGTTATGGGACTCAGGACACAGGCTGCAGGATCCAAATGGTTAGGATGGGAAAATGTCAACTTTCTAAAAAGTGGCATTTTCAGAATTGTGACTTATAATATGACTTTACCATTAAAAAGGATTTAAAATTACAATTCTTTTGAGAGCAAACATGATATTTCTACTCGAGCCGCAGCAACATCAACTTGAATGAATGCATGCTATTGCACACCACAAAGTGCCTTTTGTGCTGATCTTTCAGCGAGGCTCGCACTACAGGCGCTAAATTGCAGCGCTAGCAGCGTGACATACAAATTTTCCACACGTTGGCGGAAATCCGCAGAATCTTGTGGAGTTTTTCTCTAACTCCACTGAATTCCATGGAGTGAAACTCCAGGAGTTCCGCCCATCCCAATTTAAAACTGCACACAGGCTACAGTGGCAGTCCTGAGACATGCTTAAAAGGACTACTTAAGTGGGTGGCACAATAGGTATACTTGTAGAGTATACAAAGAAATAATAGGTGGAACGCTTAAATTAATCTCAGCCATTGGTAAATACTTGGGCTGCATCTCAGCCATCGTAATTTTGCACATCATGCCACCTCAGTTTGGACCCAGCCATAAGCAAATCAGTCTTGACCATGATCCCATGGGAACAATCCAAACCAAAGTGCCAATCCAGGTCCTCCCTGGACCGGAATGCAAGCAACCTATGACCAGTTTCACCCTAGTTAGGCCTAATCAGCCAGGTATAGCTTGGTTCCAGTGACACTGTGTGCATGGGACCCACATATGGGCATGCCCGTCCCCCCTTAGGTTGACACCCTAAAGTATACAAAAAAGTGATGCTTTAATTCATCTCAGTCACTGGTAAATTACATGGGTCTCATCCCAGACCATTGTTATTTTTCACGCCATGCCACCTCAGTTTGGACCCAGCCATATGCAAATTGGCCTTGACCCTGCTCCAATGGGAACCGCCCAACCCGAACTACCGTGCCAGATCCTCCCTGATCCAGAACACAAGCAAACTAGGACAGGTTTCAACCTAGTTAGGGTTCCTCAGCCAGATATAGTTTAGTTCCAGTAACACTCCGTGCACAGGACCAACATCTGGGCATACTCCTCCCACTTAGGGAGACAGACAAAAGTACACAAAAAAGTGATGAATCGAATGCTTGAATAAATCTTAGCCACTGGTAATTACTTTTGGGCTGCATCCCTGTTCATCGTTAATTTGCACACAATTCCCCTTCAATTTGGACCCAGCCATATGCAAATCAATCTTGACCCTGCTCCCATGGGAATAGTCTAGCCCAAACTCATAGGACAGGTCCTCCCTGAATCAGCAGGCCAACTAGTAGCATTAAATTACACCCCTATTCATGGCTACCTTGGACATAAAGCTAACCTCTGCACCCATGTACAGAAATCCAAAGTGACAACATCAGGGCTGAATTGGAGCAGGTGGTTTCTGGTGTTCGGCACCGACACTTAATTGCCCGAACCAGCACTTATGACAGCAGCCACATAGTGGCGCTCTTTGTGTCATTTAGAAATGAGCACAAAAACTGTTGTCTGTTAATTTAGTATACATTAAAAATAATACCTGCCACTAGGGCTTTAAAGGGGGTGAAAAAACTGGGGGGGGGGGGGCTCTCAGAGATGTGTGGCCGATATAATTAGGGCGTTGCCTAAACATTTATGTTTAAAAAAATGTGCTCCGTGTAATTTGGTGCCCGAATGGTATATTGAATTAACAAACAACAGTTTTTCTACTCCTCTTTAAATTACGCAAACAGCGCCACCGCGTGACAGCTGTCATAAGTGCTGGTTCCGGAAATTAAGGGCATCATTAGGATGGCGGACGGACTTTGTCTGCCCGCCATCCTGATGGAAAACAGGATCGCCCGCGCATCCCGCATTTTTAACATTGAGGCGGGCGGTGCTTTCAGCAGCACCCGCCGCAATGGTAAAACTGCATGTTGTGCATTTGCATGCACAAAGTGTCAGGCACCGCGCGGTGCCTGCTGCATTGTGCATGCAAATGCAGGGGGGTACCATAGGTACCCCCCATGTGCACCCCTCACCTCCCCCCAATATCCTGGGGGCCCGCAATGGGCCCCCAAAGTCACTGTCCGCATGCCTTTCTGTGGCGGCAACGGCTTCCCGCTGCCTTCCAAATATGGTTGGTGGTGTCTAACAGACACCGCCAACATAGCAGGCCCCTTTTCCGCCCGGTCACCTGTGTGACCGGCGGAAAAACGGCGGACGGTCTTTCCGTCCTCCAGGGTCCCCCTCGCCATACTAATATGGCGGGGGGAAAAAGGGTGGCGGGCGGGGAAGGATGTAGGGCGGATCGCCACCGCCATGCGGGCGGTGGCGATCCGCCCTACATCCTAATGGGCCCCTAAGTGTTGGTGCCGAATACCGGAAACCACCGGCTCCAATTCAGCCCTGGTGTTGTCACTTTGGGTTTCTGTTCATGGGTAATGAGGCTAGTTTTATGTCCAAGGTAGCCATGCAGTGGAGTTGGGGTACGATTGCACTTTGCCAGGACATCTACTTTTTTGTTGGTGATTGAAAGAGCGATATTTTCACTTCTTTTCATAAATTTATGTATACTAGTTCACTCTTAGCAGAAGTCCTGGATTAATTTGATGAATATTTTGCAGGTTGTGTAGATTTTATATTTCTTTCCGCTTTGTCGTGTCAAAACATTCTGGCTGTCGGTACTGTGTATAAGCAGCTTTTGAGATGTGCTTACCCATGGATAACTGATTCATGAAGTGCTGTTTCCAGTTATAACTTGCAGAAATGACTCCGCCTCCCCACCCCACGTCATGATGCGTCGCACTCTGCTCTTCCGCATGACTTTCTCTCTCCAGGTTTCCACACTAAGCACTACCTGAGCGAGATGCAGTGTACAGAACTGGTATATTTATCATTGTGAATAGTGGCTTTGGCAAATTCCATTATATTTCAGCATTGATCGATGTCTCCTTTTATAAGGCGCAGCCGTATGGTTCAGAAGGCCATTTCTAGGGAGGGCCGATGCGCAGTGTGTGTGTTTTGTATCGAGGGGCTTGAACGCAGAAGTGCATTGTGGGAATGCAGGCGCAGGCTGGTGCGTGTGAGAAACGAGCGACCCTCCAGCCGGCTGCAGGCCGCCCTGGAAATCTGTCACTACGGCGGAACAATCGCAGCCATCAACCCAGGTTGTAACTGCACACGTGGACTAATAACAGGCAACAGTTCTGGGAATGTCTGCGGGGAACAGAGCACATCGCCTGCCAAGACACAGGCCGACACTAGACAATGGCACATCGCTTTCAGTTGTTTGCCCACCAAGGTTAAATTGGCATCCATTATGAACATGGCAGTCTGTGCATCATGTGGTAAAACTTTGGCATGTTTGTACAATTTTATCTACCATTATACACTGTGCCTCTCACTAAAGAATGTCCGTGCCAGCTGCGACGTGGAAGATTGTTGGTGGCCGTAGCCAGGTGCTTGGTTGGTGTTTGGGGCACATGTGTTGGGTGGAAGGGAGTGAGTTCAGCTATCCAGTGAATGCAGATGCTAATGAGACCATAATGAGTCAGATATGCACTGTCTGCTGGTCTTCATGCTGGTTGCAATGTGGCATTTGCATGCTACTACACATGCCTGGTATTCCTTGATGACCAGCACATGACACTTTAATGCTCATTACATCGCACTACATTTACAACGCAGTCATCACATCACAACATCCTTTACAACGCATGTCACTACAACGCAGTCAGTACATTGCATGTCACTACAACGCATGACACTACAACGCATGTCACTACAACGCGGGCATTACATCGCATGTCATTACAACGCATACCGTTACAACGCATAGTACCCCTACACTATCCAACACTTACCCTACTGTTGCATCTTCCCTGGAGTTAGAATAGTAATTTTTACCCCTACACTATTGAAACACTTACCCCACTTTGGTACCCCTTGGAGTTAGAATAGTAATTTTTACCCCTACACTATCCAACACTTACCCTACTGTTGCATCCCCCTGGAGTTAGAATTATAATTTTTACCCCTACTCTATCCAACACTTACCTTAAATGCAATGTAATGGTATGTGATGTAATTGTATGTGTTGTAAAGGTATAATGTAATGGAATGCGTTGTAAATGTAGTTTGAAATAAATTGTAGTGGCATGCGATGTAAATGTATGCGTTGTTAAGGATGTTGCGATGTAAAGACTGCGTTGTGAAGGCATGCATTGCAAATGTATGCGTTTTAACGTCATACATTCGTTTGCAGACCTCCGAGACAGCTGCATGGGTCCATTATTCACTTGGAGAAGAAGTAAGAACCCACATCTTATTGTTGCATCATTTGGGCACCAAAGCAGCGATCCAGGAAAGAAAACTACTGTACAGTTCCCTGTTCATTGACACGATACGTGGAGTTAGTGATAAACTATCAGTATTAAGCTGCTCCTGGCTGATGTGCCCATAACTAGGGCAAAACCAGTCCTGGGTTGCTTGTGTTCGGTTCAGGGAAGACCTGGCTTGTTAGTTCGGGCTGGACTGTTCCTTATGGAGGAGGATAAAGGCTGATTTGCATATAGCTGGTTTCAAACTGAGGTGACTTTTTTACCCCCGCATCCGTTGCAGCTGCTGCGGCGGGTTGCTATATCAATCAATCATTCAATCAGGGTTCTTATAGACAGAAGTTGCTCGCACAGGTAACAGCGGTGGGCCAGTAGCGGGGGTGATGGAAGTCGACAGACGACGGGATAATAAATAATAAATAAATAAATACAACCGCATCGCCGCTTGGGCGATGCGGCAAGTGCAAAGTATGTGATTTTATTTATTTAGTTATTTAATATTACTTATCCCGTCCTCTGTCGACTTCCACCACTGCCTTACCGCTCTTACCTGTGCAAGCCACCACTACTTATAGAGCGTGGTTAATCACCCTATAGGGTCTCAAGGGGCTGCAGGGTGGGTTCTGGAGTTCAGTCATAGAGCCAGTTCTGTCGAAGAGCCAAGCTTTGAGGTCCTTCCTAAATTGAGGCAGTGAGGGTGATTGCCTGAGATGTAAAGGAAGAGAGTTTCAGGTCTTTGCGGCGAGGTAGAAGAAGGATCCACCTCCAGCCGTGGTCTTGCAGATCCATGGGATAGTGGTCAGGGCCAGGCTGGCGGAGCGGAGATGTGTTGTGGGAGTGTGGAAGGAGAGGCGGTGGTTGAGGTATGCAGGTTAAATGTTGTGGAGGGCCTTATAGGCATGCGTGAGGAGCTTCAAGATGATTCTTTTGTTGATCGGGAGCCCCTGGAGGTTTCTCAGGTGATCGGGAATGCCACTAAAAAATCTTTTGAAACAGGCAGAGCGTGTGGATGCAGGAGGATGAGACACCATTTATTTGGCTGTTCATTGAGAGTAAGGTGTCAAGGGTGATGCTGAGGTTACGTGAATGGTCTGTGGGTATGGGGGGGATTCCAAGCGCTGCTGGCCACCAGGAGTTGTCCCAGGTGGAGGGTGTGGTTCCCAGGATGAAGACTGCTGGAGTTGAGTTTCTCACAGCTGTCCTTCATCCAGGTGGTGACTGACTTCATCCCATTGTGGAAGTTGTTCTTTGCAGCTGTAAGTTCATCGGTGAGGGAGAGAATCAGCTTTGTGTTGTCAGCGTAGTAGATGACGTTTAGTTCATGGTTCCTGACGATGGCTGCCAGCGGGTCCATGTAGATGTTGAAGAGGGTGTGGCTCAGGGAGGAGCCTTGAGGGACTCTGCATTTAGGAACAAGGGTACCCAAGAGGTAAGACCCGGGGTCGTTAAGATGGTATATAGAACAGAGGTCTAGTAGGGGCCATAAAAAAAGGTCCTCCGGTAGCCTGGGCTACTGATCATTCAATTTAAGGTGCAAAGGGACTGTTATACTTAATACATGTTAGGACACAAGGTTTTCAATGACAACTCATTTATTATCTTCATAAATAGAGTATCATATATGTGAGTGATAGATCCAGTGCTCACACATAATGTGAAAGTGCGTGAAGTGGGGGAAGTGGTGGTGACATTTCAGATTACATCGCATTGAGAAAAACAATGAAAACTTCTAAATCAATTGAGTACAGTAATGGAGTTTTTTGTTGAAGAAGTCGACGGCGTTTCGATCTCACATACTTGAGATCATCATCAGGACAAAATAGTGTGAGCAGCGTGAATTTATGGAAAAGAGTGCACGTGTGCTCTAAAATTTGAGTATCTAGCGTCTTATATAGGTAGACATCTAGCGTGTGAGGGCATCTGGATTAGGTCAGAGTGCCTGTCTTGCACCAGTTCTTAGGAGGCCACATTGTGGGCGTGTAATTCAAGGAGGGGATGGGAAGTGGAGAGCCGGCAGCGTCAGAGTCTTTTACTTGGTTCCTGAATATGCTGGCTGCGGGGCGCACCTGCGAAGTCCGGTATCTGCGAGGAGTTAATCTCAGAGATTAACTCCTCGTGGAGTACTGTGCAAGACAGGCGCTCTGACCTATTCCAGATGCCCTCACGCGCTAGATGTCTACCTATTTAAGACGCTACATACTCGAATTTTAGAGCACCCGTGCGCTCTTTTCCATAAATTCACACTTTTCTGTCCTGATGATGATCTCAAGTATGTGAGATCGAAACGCCGTCGACTTCTTCAACAAAAAACTCCATTACTGTACACAATTGATTTAGGAGTTTTCATTGTTTTTCTCAATGCGATGTAATTTTAAATGTCACCACCACTTCCCCCACTTAACAAACTTTTTTTTTTGGCCCCTATTAGACCTATGTTCCACATACCTTCTTGAGGGACACTGCAGCTGATCTCTGTCGGCTCTGAGGAGAATGGTGGTAGCCTGACTCTCTGGGTTTGGCTGGTGTGGAACGAGAGGAACCATGCTAAGGCTCTGCCCCAGATGCTGGCATCATGGAGTCTTGAGTAGAGGGTGTGGTGGGAGATGGTGTGGAAAGCGGCAGAGAGGTTTAGGAGATTGAGGGCTGCAGTTTCGCCTCAGTCGAGGAGATTGCGGATTGCGTATCTTGCGGTGAGGAGTGCTGTCTCGGTGCTGTGGTTGCTTCTGAAGAATGATTGGGAGGTATCCAAGATGTGATTTGTTGCCATGAATTTGGTGAATCGGGCGTTGATGGTCTTCTCGATGACCTTGCCTGGAAAGTGGAGCAGCAAGATGGGTCTGTCATTTTTGAGGTTGCTCCTCAGTGGTGGCTGGCTTCTGCAGGGAGGGGGAGAGGGCGTACGCGAGCAAAAATATTTAAAATAAGAAAGAAACTTACCTGAAGATGAACCCGCCGTCCTCTGTACCCATCGTCTTCTTTCTCTGACTGTAGCCGGGCCAACAGGAAACTCCCTTGCCAATCCTGGCGCTGCTCTCACCAGCATGAGTGCAGCTCAAGAATTGGTGGGAGCGGCCTGACTCGGGGCTCCACAGCAATGTGGAGACTTTGGCTTGCTCTAACCCAGCTGGCTTAAGTCAACTGGGTTAGAGCTATTCAAAGTGTGAATGTGTGGCTAGCCATCACCAGATGGCCATATGGCCATGTCTAAACTGGGGTGGTGTAGTGGGCAAAAGAACAATGGATTTAACCCAGATCTCTTGACTGGGGGAGAATGTCTGCATTGTCAGCATTCCATCCATCAATTGTTTGTTGTAACGCTTTTCGCCCTAAGTGGGATGGGTATTCCCAGACGTGGGACCCGTGCTCACTACGCCACTGGAGTAAAGCTATCCTGGCTGATGAAGGCTGATAGCCAGAAACCGGTCCTAGGATGCTTGATTCCGGTCCAGGGAAGACATGGCTTGGCAGTTCGGGCTGGACTGTTCCCATGAGGCGCAGGGTCAAAACTGATTTGCATATGGCCATGTCTAAACTGGGGTGGTGTAGTGGGCAAAAGAACGATGGATTTAACCCAGATCTCTTGACTGGGGGAGAATGTCTGCATTGTCAGCATTCCGTCCATCAATTGTTTGTTGTAACGCTTTTCGCCCTAAGTGGGATGGGTATTCCCAGACGTGGGACCCGTGCTCACTACGCCACTGGAGTCAAGCTATCCTGGCTGATGAAGGCTGATAGCCAGAAACCGGTCCTAGGATGCTTGATTCCGGTCCAGGGAAGACATGGCTTGGCAGTTCGGGCTGGACTGTTCCCGTGAGGCACAGGGTCAAAACTGATTTGCATATGGCCATGTCTAAACTGGGGTGGTGTAGTGGGCAAAAGAACAATGGATTTAACCCAGATCTCTTGACTGGGGGAAAATGTCTGCATTGTCAGCATTCCGTCCATCAATTGTTTGTTGTAACGCTTTTCACCCTAAGTGGGATGGGTATTCCCAGACGTGGGACCCGTGCTCACTACGCCACTGGAGTCAAGCTATCCTGGCTGATGACGGCTGATAGCCAGAAACCGGTCCTAGGATGCTTGATTCCGGTCCAGGGAAGAAATGGCTTGGCAGTTCGGGCTGGACTGTTCCCATGAGGCACAGGGTCAAAACTGATTTGCATATGGCCATGTCTAAACTGGGGTGGTGTAGTGGGCAAAAGAACGATGGATTTAACCCAGATCTCTTGACTGGGGGAGAATGTCTGCATTGTCAGCATTCCGTCCATCAATTGTTTGTTGTAACGCTTTTCGCCCTAAGTGGGATGGGTATTCCCAGACGTGGGACCCGTGCTCACTACGCCACTGGAATCAACCTATCCTGGCTGATGACGGCTGATAGCCAGAAACCGGTCCTAGGATGCTTGATTGCGGTCCAGGGAAGACATGGCTTGGCAGTTTGGGCTGGACTGTTCCCATGAGGCACAGGGTCAAAACTGATTTGCATATGGCCATGTCTAAACTGGGGTGGTGTAGTGGGCAAAAGAACAATGGATTTAACCCAGATCTCTTGACTGGGGGAGAATGTCTGCATTGTCAGCATTCCGTCCATCAATTGTTTGTTGTTACAGCCAAAAAGACATGCACACTTTAAACAGTGCACAGCCAGCCTACCCTCCTCTCTGCTGCTGTCAGTCAACAGTGGCCCCGCCCCTGTCCTGACGCTGTGTTCCAGACTGGGCATGAAAAATAAAATGGCAATAAATAACCATTTTAATTTTTATCTCTGGGGCTTTGGAGGGGGATTTAAGTGGGGTGATGCTCCTCCTCTCCAACGGAAGATCCGGCCCTGCTCCTTCTCCTACAACGCCATCAAGACCTGGAATGACCTGCCCCTCCACTTCCGAACAGTACCCTCCCTGGTGGGTTTCAGAAAGAAACTCAAAACCTATCTGTACGACAGAGACATGGCACCCCCAGTGCCCAGTTGCCTCAAGGGGTGACAGTGCCACGCTATACAAATGCTGAATGACTGATTGATGTATTGAGCCAACATTCTGGCAGCTCATAGATGTTATGTTATGTGTATTTGTAAGGCGCACTATCACCCACAAGGGTATCCTGGCACTGAGCAGGTGTGTGTGCCTAGTCCTGCCTATGGTTGGTTGGTTAATTAAAAAGCCAGGTCTGCTGCTTCTTGCGGACTTCTAGAAGAGAGGAGGGGGCTCTGATGTGGAGTGGTATTTCATTCCACACTTTTAGGAGCAATATAAGAGATCACCTTCCTCCTGATCTGGTTCTGTTTATGTATGGGATGTGTGCGAGTAGGAGCCCTGTGGAACAAAGTTGTTTGGGTGGTTGGTGGAAGGAGATACAACTGTTCAGGTAGGTGGGGCCTGAGTTTCTTAGTGCCTTGGATGTGTGTGTGAGGAGTTTGGATTGAGTGCATTTATGTATTGAAAGACAATTTAGTTCCCTGAAGTGTGGTGTGATATGAGTTCTGTGTGAGAGATTGAGGATGTGTCTGGTCGCAGAGTTCTGGATGATTTTGAGTCTTCTAATAAGTTGCTTGGTGATTCCGGCATGGAGGGTGTTCCCACAGTCCAATTGGCTGGTGACTAGGCCCAAGTGACAGTTTTTGTAGTATTGCTTGGAAGCCATCTGAAGAACTTTACCTGAATCTTCAGAGTGTGTCACTGCGTCTTAAGCTATGCAAAGTGAGAACTCTGTATGACCATTGACTCACATAGGAGGCACTGATATTCTTTGAGACTTAAAGGGCTGAAATATGTCAACAAAACATTAGCTTACTAGCATTCTCTGTCCAAAATAGGCATGGTTGTACGACTGGATTTGCTTGCTGCATCTGCCCTCTGTGAATGGTACACCTTGGATACCTTGTGGCACACCCCTTCATCTTGTAGATCGATTCAACATCCAGCACAGTGAGGGACAAAGTCAAGACTTTACCCTTTTCCTATAGAGCATTTAATCATAAAGGCCCCCCTCTATCTAGGGAAAAGACTCAAGGCCTACTGTCAGACTTGATTCATGAGATGAATTTTTGTACCTTTCTAGTTGGCTTTGGATCTCTCTTCCACTTGATCTACCTTTAGCTCCTTCTGAAGCTACTTTTAGAAAAATCCTGAAGGTGTTTCTTTTTTAATTTCTGTTGATAATCTCCCATGCTTGGGGACTGGTCTCAATGGTCCCGCTGGGAGCGCTGGAACGCTCCTTCGTTAGCTGCTGCGTCCTTTATGAACCTATTGTATTGTATTGTATTGTATTGGATTGGATTGGATTGGATTGGGATGCTGTTACCCGTCTGGGCTTGTCTTTTCGAGACTTACTGGAGCTTTGCAAGTAGTTACCTCAATGAACAGCCAAGAGTTGGACCGGAGCCCTTTCCACAATAATGCTGAACTAATCCACAGAGAAGTTTACAGTGTGGTCAGCCACTTTCCTCTGCTATTAAAAATCCCTAACTGTCTACAAAGTAGAAAAGTACTGCAGGGGATAGTGTTTAGAGACTAAATGTAATGGTCTCCCATCCCTTCTGTGGCGATTGTTCACTGTTGAACTTCCGCACAAGTTTAAGAATTTCCTTCAAGTACGTTCAATATATGCTAACATAGCAGAAATACGAATACAGACTGTCTGTTTTGGTAGTAAATAGTCTACAAATGGATTCTACCAACATTTACTTCACTGAAAATGCTATGCATGAACATTGTCAAGTATTCAGATACGATACTCATCAATAGTTTGGACGCGTAGTTGAAAAACTGGTCACAAGCCCACACTACGATAAAATGTTGGGCTTTTGCCACACAAACGTCTTACATACAGCGTTGCACACATCGTATAGGATATTCGCATAGCAATCAATGAATGGCATGCCAACATAGAAATCTTGAAATGTTTTAACTAGCCATCGAGCAGGGGCCATTTATAATTGATACACAATTCCCAGATGTTTTCAAACTTGTAAGATAACAATTCATATGACGACTATGTCCACTACCAGATTCCTGATATCAAGCACACAGTAGAGCTGCAACAGGTCATGCCTGTAGATGGAACCAAGGACCAAGCTCAATCTAGCCAGAATGATACTGTGCAACACACAATAAGTGAGCACTATCTTACAACAGCTGGTGAGTTCAAACACACCCCACAAGTGTAACTCAACAATCCCACTGTTCCTGTCAGGAGATATGAGTAAGATATAGTATCAGAATATCAAGTTTTAAATATTGTGCCACAAATATATCATATCCAAAATACAGACTGAAAAATATGGTGAAGGTAAGTACATATAGATAACTATAGGCTTACTCAACTTACTTCCACTTATATGGGCATATCCTAAACAAAGACTGGCAAAACTGCGATCCGGAACCATTTACCTGTTGTGCCATTGAGGATGTGGTCTTCTGTTTAGAAGCCAACCTTAGCAATGTTGCACTATTAACTGTGGTAAGAGAGATTTCAGTATAATGTAGAGTCAACATCCACTTCTGAATGCAGCTAAGTGTCCCTGTATGAGAGATGTGACTTGTGGCATCACCTATCAGAACGGCGGTGGTTTCAGTGTATTGTCAGTGATTCTGAAACAAACCTATGTAGAGATTCCACAGAACGTTTTCTCAGTGATGAAAAGAGCGATTTTCGTCATAACTCCTTAAACGTTTGTAAGGAATTAAAAGCCGCAGATAGGACAGTAGATGATCAAGTAAATAGGGGCATCTGATGTTTGTTTTCGAAGCTGGTTAACTTTTTTTGTTGTTGCAGATTTATATAGCGCAAACTCGACAATAAGGTATTGGAGCGCTTTACATGAGCACCAGTTATGTTATACGAGGATACATTCATTTTGGTAGGCACAGGGAGATTGAGGGGCATATTTATAAGGGCCATATCTCCGCTTTTTTGGCTTTTAAAGCCAAAAAAGCGGAGATAAAAATATCGCCCTATTTACAAGAGGGTGATAACATGCATTAGCGCATGTTAACACCCTTTTACCCGACGCCTCCCTTTGCATCTCTAATGAGATGCAAAGTGGGCATCACTGGGCAGTACAACCGTGTAAATATCACTGATGTACACATCGCGATATTTACAAGGCTGCCCACGCATTTTAGCAGACGTTAGTTTTTTGGAAAAAACATCTGTTTTCTCCAAAAACTAACGTCTGCTTAAATGCAGACTTAGCTATACTTACCATTAGGAGTGGATTATGCTGATACGACCACAGGGTCGTATCAGCAAGGTTATCGCCGTTTTCCATGGAACATCACTGGAAAACCAGCGATGTTCCATGGAAAACATCGCTATCGCTGGGAAATTATCGCCATTGCGCTATGCGTTGTTAATACAATGCTAGCATGGCGATAATTTCCTGTGTTAGCCAGCGTTACATTTTTTTTCGCTAACAGCGGCCAGCGATAATTATCGCTGCCGCTTGTTAATATGCCCCCATGTGATTTGCCCAGAATCACAGGATGCTGAGCTGATGCCGAGGCTCGAACCTGATTCCACAGCTCCAAAGTTGGCAGCTCTGGCCGTAAGGCCCCACCTCTCCGCTATATTTACTCCATTATGACTTAATTGAGTTTTAGAGAGAGAGCGCTAAGTTTGAGCTAGCATAGAACCAAGGGGCCTATTAGCAAGAAGTTGCGATATTTATCGCAAAATACGCTTAGAGCGTTAATTTTTATTGCTGCCTATCGCTGGATATTTTAGCGGGGAAAACATGCTATTAGCAACATTTTTCTCCATTGTGCTAAAGTATCCAGCGATAGCGGCGAAATGCGTGAATATCGCTGGAAATCCAGCGATATTCACGCATTAACGCCAATGGGGACTTAACCTGAAGATCCACCTCCCATTGGATAAACAGGTAAGTCATGTTTTTAGCAGGCGTTAGGTTATAGCGATAATCGCGCTTAGCGCGATTTTTTTCATTGCTTCGCCTGCCTTGGCTGTGTTAGTGACTGCTTTCAGTCGCTAACAGTTTGGGTACGCCTACTTTGCATGTCATTAGCGATAAATATCGCTGACATGCAAAGCAGGCCCCAAACCGGTCGCTATCGCCTAAAAGCTGTCGCTAACTGCTGTTAGCGACAGCTTCCTGATAGGGCGATAGAAATATCGCCGCTTTAGCGGCAATAAGTGCCGCTAAAGCGGCGATATGGCCCTTGCTAATATGCCCCCAAGCTTCTGATTGTCCTATTTATTTGAGCAAGACATGTATCACCTGCCCTGCATAAATAAAAGGCCGAAAAAAGCAAACTATAGGGGTTTTCTCGTGCAAGAGAGGAAAATCTTTATTTTCAAACTGTGGATTGTCATTTGGGCTACAGAGTTACATATTGTGACTTTACTAAGCATAGCATTAAAAAAAACTTAAGGCAATTCTATGTCAATGTCAAACCTCTTTTACGGATTGGAGGCATACCATATCCTTTTAAAGGACTTCTTTGTATTACACAGTTTAAATA
This sequence comes from Triturus cristatus, assembly GCF_964204655.1. Lineage (NCBI taxonomy): Eukaryota > Metazoa > Chordata > Amphibia > Caudata > Salamandridae > Triturus > Triturus cristatus. Next base: position 176,659,838 of record NC_140589.1, on the reverse strand, counting down.
CGGGTTTGGGGACAGCACACCGGAGGGAGGTCAGTCCCACAGGAGTATTGGGGGAAGTGGCGCTGTCTAGAGCACTGTGCACCTTTGTGCATCATCCGTTGAAGGATGTAGCCCAAGGCAATATATGCAAACATTATGGGCTGCCATCCACTGTTTTGTGGTAGGTGACATTGTGGCAGCCCAGTGAGCAGTAGGTTCAGATTTTTGTTACAGTGTAGGTTTTCGTTATAGCAGAGTGAATATGTTGGAGGACAAGGTACAACAGGCGCTCCGCTTATTGGAGTAGTTAAACAAAAATGGGGTGACCCTGTGTCCCTCAGAACCTAGGTATGGATATATAAACAAAAACAATGGTTCTGTTGGGATTAACAACTATTTCTTATGAACACTCTATTCTTTTATATAAATTGAATCCATTCATATATATCTACACATTTGTAAACAAAGGGCTGTCAATACAAGGTGAGGTTTTTAAGTGATGTGTGATTAAGCGACATTTGTGCTCAGTGCTAGAGTTTAGTGCACAATATATACAGCGTGATTATAAAATATGTACATGGGAAAAGAGGCCAGAAAATTAGGGAAAAACACAATGACTCTGTTGCCTATACAATAATTAGTCTTTTGCACGCAGAGCCTTGGTCAATCTGGACCGCTTAAGATCGTCGACGTTTCAACCCAAACTATGCTCTATTAAGTAGTTAATGCGGGTCTTCTTCAGGACTGAAATGGGGGTGGGGATGACAGCCCACAAAGAACCAGAGTTAATCCTGGTTAATCAGTCATCTTGGGATACCTTGATGGTTGGATCATGTATGATCTTGGCACCGGTGATGTAGATCGAGTCAATGGATCACTAGACTGGCGAGTCTAAAGGTCTTTGAAATGGCAGCAAAGGGTGATTCAGTACTACAACGCGGAAACAGGCAGGAGTCCTGTAAAGTTGCAGCCGTCCGTCAGCAAGAAGTAGGCGGGTACCTGGATTTTCTGGTGAGCGGAGGCGTGGCCTCTACGCTGGTTCGTCCAGCAAGGTGCATGTTGGCGTGAACCCAGGCATGTAGTTCAAACGCCCTCCCGCCTGGGCTCGTGGCCCAGGGAGGGGGTCAGTAACATTAAGGCCATGATATCGGGCGGACAGGTGGAGGTGTTGAGGCCTGTGAAAGGAGGCCCAAGGTGGCATGTCCTGGGTAGGGCTAAATACTAAAGGCCTGGAACTGGCTGCGTGGCATGGTCGTGATAGGTAACAGGCCCCAACACGATACCAGCAGACAGTATAGGCTGCATGAGGAAAGCTGGGGAGTCAGGAGTTAGTTTCCAGTTTTAGGGTGAGAGGGGGCAGAGGGGCCTTTTCAGGAAGAGGACATGGTAGGCTCTGCAGATCAGGACAGGAAGGAGCAGGTTTCTGCTGTGGGGGCCCCCACCCATGACATCCAGAGAGGCTGGAGGGGGTGGGCAAAGGTAAAGGCGCTCGCTGGAGATGTTGGACTGGCTGGAGAGGGTGCCGCAAGGCTTACAAGTGCAGCGGATGGACTGGGTGACTTGGGAGGATGGACCAGCGGAGGCGGAAGGCAGCTGGGGATCAAGGGTTCCAGGACAGCATATTGCCCCAGGACATACCCTCTGAGGCAAAAAGGGATCCAGTGTCTGCGCTAGTGGCTGCAATGTTGGAATAGAGCAAGGAGGGGGGCCATGATGAGGTGAACAGCGATGGTGACAGTAGTGTCAGGCAGGGTAGGCAGCTAGGGGACGTTAGGAGAAGACCCCCAATTGGTGTACTCCCGGGGAGTCAGGTAGGGTGGTAGCACAGGTGCAGGGAGGTCAGCGCGCAGAGGTTAATGGGGTGCCCAGAACCAACTACTGCCAGTGTGGAGGGGTCCAGATCCGGGGGAGTGTTAGTGTGAACACGACAGGTGGTGGGAAGCTAATTGGAAAGGGCCAAAGTATAGGGGACCTATCCTTTTTCTTACAGGTCACAGGAATCTGCACAGTGTAGCTCATCAACCCCAAGGTGAAGTGGCTTCCACTCACAAGGCGGCAGGCTACGGAGAAGGCACTGACCTTAACACCTGGTAAGAATGTAATAGCTGCTGGGACAGCCCCGGAGATGGTGTCAATTGGGGTGGATGCTTGAAGCGAACAGGAGGAGGAAACTACACGGTTACAGAAGGGCCGGTATGTGAAGGACACTGGGGTAGATACGGAGCAGTGGAGGCACAACACAAAGGAAGGGGATGGTGCGCAAAAGAAAAACACTGCACACTGGAAAGTGGGGACTTCCACATGAGCGGGGACGTCGGCTGGGCAGCAGCAGGACTAGAAGGTCAAGGCCAAGAAAACTGACGCTGGGGAAAAATCAAAGGAGGGTGTGGGAGAAAGGAATAGCAGATGTGGTCGAGGGCAAAGAAAGCAAGGAACTGAAAATAAAGAAACTCTCTTACATGGGGTGAGCAAACGGTTGGGGGCACAGCTTATGTTTTCCACAAAGAAAAAGATATAGAAAGGAGAATACGGATGGCGGCATTTTTAATTTACGCCAACGTCTACTGCGAAAAATATCCTGACCAATGCGCGGCCCTGTTTAAATGCACAGATGTCATATGCAAGGCCCAAATCACATTTGGGGGAAATGCGTGGGTGCAGTACAACAAAGAATTCAGGACATGGATAGGCCTTGAAACATAGGTAAAATGGGGGAGATAGATTCTCATCTCTGGCAACATACGATGGGTAAGGAAAAATTTGGACAATGATTTTCACAGCTAGTGGTTTGCCTATAGTTTACCGGTCCTTTAAGGCCTGCTCCACCCGACTAGGGGTGGGTTCCACAGCAAAAGGTCAGGGAGGAACAATAGGTGGGGGATTTCAATAAATGACTGTGCTCCAGAGAATACTGCAAGTTTAGACATGAATGTTCAAAGTGCGCAGGGAGGCACGCACTCATACACTGTTTTGGCACCACAGGGAACCAGCAGGGGAGCCATGCAGGTGGGCAATGCAGGGAGATACACGGACCAGTGGCACCAGAATCAAGGGGGTTCAGGCATGACTCAATCTGTTTCGGGGAGCTACAAAGAAGGTAGTGGGGCACAGGGACTGTAGGGGTAAAGCTCTTATGCCGGTTAAGCTAGACAGATTGAAAATCTGGCTGTGGCTTTATGTTAATAAGGCAGATGTGGCAGTCTTGCTGTAGGGGTTTCAATGGGGTTTTCGTTTGAGGTCTGAGGGTCCTAGATTTCGACGATGGGCATAAAATCTCAAATCGGTCAGAAAGTATCCACAAGTGGTGCGCGACAAATTGCAGAATGAAGTGCAGAAATTCAGGATGGCAGGTCCTTTTGATGAAGGGCCACTGGTGAAACTGATTGTGTTCCCGATAAGGGTGGTTGCCAAAAAAGAGCACTGATTGTTTTGGCTGATAAAGCATCTGTCTTGGACAGAAGAACAATCGGGAAATTAATTTATAGCTGAAGATCTGTCTTCAGTGTCTTATTCTTCAGTGGAAGTAGCAATATGACTGGTGGAGTGGGCGGGGATAGGAGTGGAAATGGCAAAGTGTGACATAGAATCAGCCTTTTGGTTAGTGACAATGTATCCAGAGGGTTTTCAATTGCTGGATATTCAGTTTGAAGGGCAATGGTATGTTGACAAAGCCAGAATTTGCTGGTAAGTTTTCAAGAGCTCATGGCGGACACTGAGGTTCCTTTGGTGCCTGAAAAAAAGGTGGATCCACAGACAATTCTCTCCTTCTTGGGAATAGAGCTGGACTCTACGGTCATGGAGGCACGTTTGCCACCAGACAAAAAGCTTCAAATGCAGCTGTTGTTGAACACAATGATGGAGAAAGCGATGGTTATGGTCAGGAATGTAACGGTGGTTCTAGGCTATCTCAGTTTTGTATGTAGTGTGGAATGAGTAGCTAAGACTTTCTATCAAAGGCATGGAATGGCACTGTCGGGCCTGTCCCATGTGCGACTGTCAGCAGGTGTTAGGGAGGATCTGCTCTACTTTTGGAGTCGTTCAACGATATTCAGCTGTGTACGCCACATGAGTTTGAGTGGGATGTCCAAATGTATTCCGGCGGGGTGGGGGGCATGGGGTCTGGCCTGTGCTGGCAAGGACATTGGTTGCAGAAAAATGGCTCGTAGATTGGAAGCATGGGTGCCACAGTATCACTTTTCTTGATTTTTTTCCACTGGTCTTAGCGGTAACTATGAGGGGAGAATTGTTGGCACACAAAAAGTTTCTGTTTTGGATTGACAACATGGCGGTGGTGCAGGTGGTTAACAGACAGTCGGCCAGGAACACACAGTTGCTGAATTTGCTAAGGGTTTTTGTGCTTCAGACATGACATTTTGTTCAGGACAAAACACGCCTGGGGTGGACAATGACATTGCGGATGCTTGTCTTGTTCACATTGGGAGATATTCCTTGGGCTGGCCATGGAGGCGGACAGGAATGCATAACATGTTTATGCTAGGTGCTTTTAACAGTAGTTACTGGTTGTTTTATTTTCACTACCTGTGAGATCGTATGGTTATGACAGAGGCCTGATTGGCCCTGTAATGTATTTAATCCTCTGTAAAGTCTTATCTAGTGCCAGGTGGCACAGTGTCAATTTGTGATTACGTTCTAATGTGTTTTGTGAGTAATACAAAGGCTATTTTTGATATAACCTTGTGTGGAGTTTCTTTTGTGGTGTGCCTAGTGTGTCACTGCTGTGTGAGTGTGTTGCGCAAACGCTTTACAATTGCCTTTGGGATAAGCCTGACTGCTCTGCAAAGCTACAAAGGGGGTGAGCAGGGTTTATCTTTGGTGTGTAACTCCCTTGCCCTGACTAGGGCTGGGCGGTAAATTCCGTTCCGTTCGTGGAATTTGCGGAATTTGGGTAATTCTGCGGAGAACGCGAAATTGCCCAAAATTCCGCTTTCCGCGACTTCGCGAAATTTTTGCTTGTTCGCGTTCTCAAAATGCGTGTTCGCGAGATATTTCTCCCCGAGCACGCAAACAGCGATTGTGAACAGGAAAAAAGCATCGCGAACAAGCAATTCCGCGTGTTCGCGGAATTTCTGCGTGTTCGCGGAGATTTTTTACCGTTTCGCGGAGATTTGCGTAACGCGATTACGCAAATTCCGCCAACCCCTAGCCCTGACTACAGTGGTGGTTTCTGCCTGGCTTAGGTGCATGCCCTATGTTAGAAAAGGTAGACGGACCGGGAGGGCCGGCCGGGGTCAGGGGGAGAGGTCTCCGGGGAGAGCCGTCTCCAGCGATCGTACAGACAAGTAACTTCCCCCCCACAGACAGGTATCACACACGGATAAGGTTCAGTGTTCTTTATAAGCACTTATTTAAGATACGGTGGAATGGTACAAGGAGGTCTGGACTCAGGGGTCCCCTCGATTAGAGTCTCGCAAGGTAGGGAAGGGGGTAGCGTGACAGTCTATTTACCAATCAGGTAGTTCGGATGAGATGATGACGAGCTCACAATCCTCGAGCTTGGTGGTTAGGTGGTACGGACCGCGGCAGCGCCAGCAGGTCCCGGTGCGGGTGGTCGATACAACGGGCCGCGGCAGCGCCAGCAGGTCCCCGGAAGATGTACGGTCCGCGGCAGCGCCAGCAGGTCCCGGTGCGGATGGTCGTTACAACGGGCCGCGGCAGCGCCAGCAGGTCCCAGGAAGATGAAGGTTGCAGAAGGCCGCGGCAGCGCCAGCAGGTCCCGGTGAGGATGGTCGTTACAACGGGCCGCGGCAGCGCCAGCAGGTCCCCGGAAGATGAAGGTTGCAGAAGGCCGCGGCAGCGCCAGCAGGCAGGACGATGGTTCACAAGAGCGGCTACGGCAGCGCCAGTAGACCGTCAAGGTTGAGTTCACTCGGTGTCTCTCGACTCCAGGATACAACTGCCTTCCTGCTCCGGAGCTGCCTCAGTTATAGGGCTGGTGCCCTTTGATGTCCGGACCCTCGCACTGGGAGGTCGGAGGGTCCGGGATGAAGGTGTCCAGACACCCAGCAGGGGGTGGAGCCAGTGCCTGGGGGAGCTGGGGGCGATCGGCACCTGGCGGGGGAGAGTCCTTGATACTTCGTTCTCCCATTGACCTGCCAAGTGGTCCGCTCACCTCCTGGGTGGATGGTGGTGCCGGGATGTCGGGGCCGGCCAGGCCCGGGGTTAGGGTCGAGGTGAGGCCATGCGGCCGCGTGGTGCAGGGCCCAAGAGGGCGGCTTGACTCGGCCGGGGAAGCCGGTGGGGCTGGGCCCCGTGATGAGTAGGGGTCCGAGGGCAGAGGGTCCGTCGGGAGACGGAGTACGGGTGCTTGTCGCGGGGATATGCCAGGTGGGCCGGAGTTCGGGCCCTGTCGTGCGGGGGGGGAGCAAGCCGTCTGTGAGGCCTGTCCAACATGCGTCCCCCCCAGCTGAAGGCGGGGAGAGTCACCCATCTCCTTGGGGACTCTCTTCGTCGAGGCGGAAAAAGCGGGACAGGCCATCCGCGTTGGCGTGGTCTTGGCCTGGTCGGTGCTCCACGGTGAAGTCCATTCCCTGCAGGGAAATGGACCAGCGCAAGAGTTTCGGGTTCTCCCCCCGCATCTGCATCAGCCATTGCAGGGGTCGATGGTCGGTTTGTACCCGGAAGTGGGTACCGAAGAGATAGGGTCGGAGCTTTTTGAGGGCCCACACTACTGCAAATGCCTCCCTCTCGATGGTGCTCCAACGCTGCTCTCGGGCCAGGAGACGTCGACTGATGAAGGCCACCGGCTGGTCATGACCTTCGGGGTTCAACTGAGAGAGGACGGCTCCGATGCCGTGGTCGGAGGCGTCGGTCTGCACCACAAATTCCCGACTGTAATCGGGGGCCTGGAGCACAGGGGCGGTGCACAGGGCGGCCTTCAGCTCCTCGAAGGCCGCTTGACAATCAGGAGTCCAATTGACCCGCTTCGGTTGGTTCTTGGATGTGAGACCCGTGAGGGGCCCCACGATGCTGCCGTAGTCCTTCACGAACCGCCGGTAGTAGCCGGTGAGCCCCAAGAAGGCTCGGACCTCGGTCTGGGTGACGGGGGGCAGCCAGGACTGGATGGCCGCAATCTTAAGTTGTAGTGGGGCCACCAGTCCGCTTCCCACTTGGTGCCCAAGGTAGGTCACAGACCCTTGGCCAATTTGGCACTTGCCGGCCTTAATGGTGAGGCCGGCCCGCTGGAGGGCTTGTAGGACCTCTTGGAGGTGACGGAGGTGGTCGGACCAGTGGCGGCTGTATACAGCGATATCGTCCAGGTAGGCAGCGCTGAATTCTTCGAGCCCCGCCAAGACCTGGTTCACAAGGCGTTGGAACGTGGCGGGGGCATTCTTCATGCCAAAGGGCATGACCTTAAATTGATAGTGGCCATCGGGGGTGGAGAAGGCTGACCGTTCCTGAGCCCTGGGGGTGAGGCCGATCTGCCAGTAGCCCGCCGTTAGGTCGAAGATACTAAGGTAGCGGGCGGCCCCCAGCCGGTCGATCAGCTCGTCTGCTCGGGGGATGGGATGAGCGTCGGTCCGGGTGACAGCGTTCAAGCCCCGGTAGTCGACGCAGAATCTCAGTTCAGGTGCGGTGCCGGGGGCAGCGGCCTTGGGAACTAATACAACCGGACTGGCCCAGGGACTGTCTGAGGGCTCGATGACCCCGATCGTGAGCATCTTGGCCACTTCCTCCTGTATGCAGGCCCGTACCCGATCTGGTACGCGGTAGGCCCGGTGCCGGACAGGGGGACTGTCCCCGGTGTCTACGTCGTGCAAACACCAAGGGGTGACCCCGGGGGTGAGGGAGAACAGGGCCGCGAACTGCAGCAGGAGGTCCCGGCAGTCCTGGCGTTGCTCCGAGGTGAGGGCGTCAGAGAGCCGGACCCCGTCCACGGAGCCGTCCTTCTCCTGAGTCCTCAGGAGATCCGGGAGGGGCTCGGAGTCTTCTTCTGTACCACTGTCTGTAGCCATCAAGAGGCTTAGTTCGGAGCGCACAAAGTGTGGTTTGAGCCGGTTGGTGTGGAGGACCCGAAGGGGGTTCCGGGAGGACCCCATGTCGATGAGGTAAGTGACGGGGCTTTTACGCTCGACCACTTTGAAGGGCCCCGTCCACTTATCTTGCAGGGCACATGGTTCGGTGGGGGACATCACCCATACTTGCTGCCCAGGCTCGAATTCAACGGAGGAGGCATTGTGGTCATACCACCTCTTCATGTCCTCCTGGCTGGCCTCGAGGTTCGCCTTGGCCATCTCCCGGAAGCGCCGGGTCTGGTTTCGTAAGGCCAGGATGTATTTGAAGACGTCTGGAGGGGTCGTTAAGGGGGCCATCTCCCAACCTTCCTTGACTAGGCTGAGGGGCCCTCGCACAGGGTGCCCGTACAGGAGTTCGAAGGGGCTAAAACCGAGGGACTTCTGGGGAACTTCCCGGTAGGCGAAGAGGAGGCACGGGAGCAGTACATCCCACTGGCGACGGAGAGGCTCTTCCAATCCCCCAATCATCCCCTTGAGAGTGCGGTTAAAACGCTCCACTAGTCCGTTCCCTTGGGGGTGATAGGGGGTCGTGAATCTGTAGGTGACCCCGCATTGTTGCCAGAGGGACTTCATGTATTTAGATATGAAATTCGTACCTCGGTCGCTGACGACTTCTCGGGGGAAGCCTACCCGGGAGAAGATCCCCATCAGGGCCCGGCCAACCACCGGAGCTGTCACTGTCCGTAGGGGTACCGCCTCGGGGTAGCGGGTGGCATGGTCCACTAGTACCAAGATGAACCTGTGTCCTTGTGCCGTGCGGGGGTCCAGAGGCCCCACAATGTCTATCCCCACCCTCTCGAACGGGGTGGTGACCACCGGGAAGGGTTTCAGAGGGGCCTTCAGCTTCCGACCACTCTTCCCGCTGGCTTGGCATGTGGGGCAAGATCGGCAGTGGTTCAGGACGTCATGCCTCATTTTCGGCCAGAAAAAGTGGGTCACCAGGCGACTGCACGTTTTGTCCTGGCCCAGGTGTCCAGCCAGGGGGACATCGTGGGCCAGGTGGAGCAGAAAGTCTCGGAAGCGGAGCGGTACCACCAGAACTCGACCGGCCCCCAGCTCGGCGATTCTTTGCTCGCTGTAGAGCAGGTCGTTATCCCAGTAGACCCAGTGGGTTCCGGTGGTGTCCCCGGCGTTTTGGGTACTGGCTTGTTGGCGGAGTCCCTCGAGGGAGGGACAGGTCTTTTGTTCCTGGCGGAACTGTTCTTGGGTGGGCCCCCCTTCTTGACGCCACTGGGCCAGATCCGGAAGGTCCTGGGGTTGCGCGTCTTCCTCGGTAGTCGGGTCCGGGAGGTCGGACTCGCCGTTGTCCTCTACGGGGGCAACCGGGGGCGGAGGTGCTGGCCATTCGGTTTCTTCTGATCGGGGGGCGGCCCGGGCGGCCATGGATCGGGTGGTTATGCAGGCCCAGTCCGGGAGGCCCAGCATCCCCAGGTGCTCTCTTTTCTCGACGGTGGCCCACGGGGAACTCTCGAGGTCATTCCCCAGGAGGCAGTCCACGGGGGCATCGTCCCGGACCGTCACCTTCAGTAGGCCGGAGACCCCTCCCCATTCAAACGGGACGCAGGCCATCTTACACATACTCTCAGAGTTATCTGCCGAGCGGACGGGGCAGAGAATGTTCGGCAGGATCTGCTCGGGCTTCACCAGATGACAGCGGACGGCCGTCACGCTGGCGCCGGTGTCACGCAAGGCCTCGGCTCTCTGTCCATTAATGGTCACCCACTGACCGTATTTTCTGGTGTTGGCGGGTAGGGGAGCCCGCGGAACCATGTCTCTTCCCCCTAAGCACGCCAGGACCATGGCGGCCGGTTCCCACCCTTGCTGGGCCGGCTCGTACTCTTCGGGTCCCTCCGATGATTGCTCTTCCCCTAGGGCAGCGGCAGCTACCTGGCGGGGCTTGGGTGTTTGGTTTAGCGGGCAGTTCGGGTCATTGGCGTAGTGGCCGAGTCGCTGGCATCGGTGGCACGTGACGTTGGCTCGGTAACCAGGCCGCAACGGGGGGTTGCCCCGGCCGGCCGGAGGCGGGGTGCTGGCCACGGGTGTTGCTGGTAAGGCGTCTCTCCCTCGCCCCTGGCCCCCTCCTCCTCCCCGAGGACGGTGCTGGCCTTGGTTGCTTCTGTTCTGGTCGTGTGGCCCTCTCCGGCCCACTCGGGTGCTTTCCCACCGGTCAGCTTCGGCGGCGAGCTGCCGGGGGTCAGTCAGCTTACTGTCGAGTAGGTGCTGCCTGAGCTCGACGAAACAGTTGTTTGACAGGTGCTCCCATACCATAAGGTTGAAGAGTTGTTCGTAGGTGGTGACCTGACTTCCCTTGATCCAACCCTCGAAGGCCCGGCTGAAATAGTTCACGTATTCTACCCAAGTTGTACCTGGGATCCGGGTGCAATCTCTGAACCTCTGGCGGTACATCTCGGGCGTGAGGCCGTAGCGGGTGAGGAGGGCAGCCTTCATGTGGTCGTAGGACGACATTTGGTGATCGGGGAGCTGCAGCAGGGCATCGCGACCCTCGTTGATAAATCTCCCCCAAAGTCCGGCTCCCCAATCACTCCGGTCGATCCGCTGGGAGGTCATTGCGATCTCATAGGCTTTAAACCACTGTTGTATGTCGTCTTCTCGGACATATTCGCGGACAACATCCTTGGGGATGTGAACTTTTTTCTCACTTGGCCCCGGGGTGTGTGGTCGCTCAGGCACCCCCAGTTCCTTATTCTGTTTGCGCAGTTCTATTTCCGCTAGTCGGCGCTCGTGCTCGAGCGTTATTTTCTTCTCTTCCAGCTCTCTCTGTCTCTGCTTTTCTTCTCGTTCCTCTCGAAGCCGCATATGCTCGAGGTTGAGTTTCTGTTCAGCTAACTTGAGTTCCCCATCCATCTTGAGTCGTGCCATCTCCAACTCGTGTAATCTGACTCTGTCTCTTTCTCGGATCTCCTCTTGCGAGAGGCCCGTTCCCCGCTCCTCGGGAGCCGTGGCGTTCCCTTCTGGTGTGCTGCTGTTTTGGTCTGGTGTGACGCTGCTTTGGTCGGAGGGCCCTGTGACCCCAGTTTCTGTCTATGACTCAAGAGCGCGCTTTAGATCATCCTTGGTACTCAGGCCGGTGGTAGCAATGCCAAGTTCTATGCAAAATTGTCTCAGTTCGCGGTGGTTGTATTCTTCTAATTTCTCCATTTGGAATTTCTCGGTGGAGCTGCTATCTTTGGTCGACATCGTGCTTATGTCGTGGGGTGAGCTACTCTCTGTACGATTACGCGTTGATTCGGATCGCGCCGCTGGCCACCAATGTTAGAAAAGGTAGACGGACCGGGAGGGCCGGCCGGGGTCAGCGGGAGAGGTCTCCGGGGAGAGCCGTCTCCAGCGATCGTACAGACAAGTAACTTCCCCCCCACAGACAGGTATCACACACGGATAAGGTTCAGTGTTCTTTATAAGCACTTATTTAAGATACGGTGGAATGGTACAAGGAGGTCTGGACTCAGGGGTCCCCTCGATTAGAGTCTCGCAAGGTAGGGAAGGGGGTAGCGTGACAGTCTATTTACCAATCAGGTAGTTCGGATGAGATGATGACGAGCTCACAATCCTCGAGCTTGGTGGTTAGGTGGTACGGACCGCGGCAGCGCCAGCAGGTCCCGGTGCGGGTGGTCGATACAACGGGCCGCGGCAGCGCCAGCAGGTCCCCGGAAGATGTACGGTCCGCGGCAGCGCCAGCAGGTCCCGGTGCGGATGGTCGTTACAACGGGCCGCGGCAGCGCCAGCAGGTCCCAGGAAGATGAAGGTTGCAGAAGGCCGCGGCAGCGCCAGCAGGTCCCGGTGAGGATGGTCGTTACAACGGGCCGCGGCAGCGCCAGCAGGTCCCCGGAAGATGAAGGTTGCAGAAGGCCGCGGCAGCGCCAGCAGGCAGGACGATGATTCACAAGAGCGGCTACGGCAGCGCCAGTAGACCGTCAAGGTTGAGTTCACTCGGTGTCTCTCGACTCCAGGATACAACTGCCTTCCTGCTCCGGAGCTGCCTCAGTTATAGGGCTGGTGCCCTTTGATGTCCGGACCCTCGCACTGGGAGGTCGGAGGGTCCGGGATGAAGGTGTCCAGACACCCAGCAGGGGGTGGAGCCAGTGCCTGGGGGAGCTGGGGGCGATCGGCACCTGGCGGGGGAGAGTCCTTGATACTTCGTTCTCCCATTGACCTGCCAAGTGGTCCGCTCACCTCCTGGGTGGATGGTGGTGCCGGGATGTCGGGGCCGGCCAGGCCCGGGGTTAGGGTCGAGGTGAGGCCATGCGGCCGCGTGGTGCAGGGCCCAAGAGGGCGGCTTGACTCGGCCGGGGAAGCCGGTGGGGCTGGGCCCCGTGATGAGTAGGGGTCCGAGGGCAGAGGGTCCGTCGGGAGACGGAGTACGGGTGCTTGTCGCGGGGATATGCCAGGTGGGCCGGAGTTCGGGCCCTGTCGTGCGGGGGGGGAGCAAGCCGTCTGTGAGGCCTGTCCAACACCCTAGCCAACCAGAAATCCCATTCCTAACATTGATGCTGGCGGAAAAGGGCTTTCCCGGGTCACGACTGCAGGAAAGTTTGCCGGCATCGCTTTCATGGGTAAGTTGTTCTGGAGATATGTACCAAAGAGGATGTTGTAAGGATTGTCCACGGAGCTGGGCAGTTTGGGGCATAAGCAGAAGCCTCTTACTTGGCAGGTCTTTATGCAGGTGATTCGTTCTCTGGTGACTATTTGCAGCTCAGACGGGCAAAAATGTTGTTCGCTACTCTGATGACCTGGATGTTTTTGGGTGCATGTAGGGGGTTGGAATTGTTTTGGGGAATGGGTAGTAGGGACCTTGTATGGGAAGACATAGGTTTCCAGGAGCTGGGGGTAGGGATTCGGCTGCGGTGTAATAAAACGGATCAGAGGTTCACGGGAACAATGGTAGTTTTTAGGTCTCGCCTGAGACAGCGCTTTAGCGCTGCTCTGGCGAGACTTATAGTAAGCGAGTTTTGGAAGTGCAAACAGTGGCTTTTCAGGCCTCCAAATACAGTGCATGTGCCCCGGGCGCGCGCACCATTTGGCAGCCTGAAAAGCACTGCCTGATCACTTGCTTTGATGTCCTCAGTGAGCCACGAGGCCACTGAGGACATCAAAGTGCACACCATTTGCCACCCCCTTGTTTTTTCCTTTGATCCCTATCTTTCCCTTCCTCAATCTCACCCTCTCCCTGCCTTTTTCAACTGCGCACCACTGCGCCCGCCCCCACTCCCCCCTCCCACTCCCTCCTCGTCAGCTTCAGTGCGCTCTTGTTCTCTGTCTCCCAAACATCATCCAGCAAGATGCCATGGCTGGTTTCACTTTCTTTGTTTAATCACTGTGGCCTTTTATTTACCCCTCCCACCTGCCAAACAGCATCCAGCAGCATTCACCATGGCTTTTTATTTATGTAATAGAGCGCCCGTAATGCTAGTTCATGATAAGCAGTGACCATGTGCGTGATGTGCGTGTAAGAGAGAGAACAAGGTGGGGTTGGTATCCGAGCAAAGAAGTATTTCCGTTTATTCGCTCGGGTGTGGCATAAAGTCCACATTTTACTTCTAGCACAGATTATCTGATGCACTCATTCGCCAGCAACCACGTATTCATTATCAATTTAACATCAACAAGTTTTGTAAAGTGCGTCTAATCGCCCTCAAGGGTAACCAGGCGCTGAAGCTGCTGCGGTGGGGGTTTCAGTTGAACAGTCAGGTCTCGAGTCTTTTCCAGTCCTGAGCTTTCGTTTAATAATGTGATGCATTGTGGGAGCCGTAGTCCTGCCTCACTGGAGTTGCACCAGTGGGATTAACAGATCTGCTAACAGTGATTTATAAAGTGAAAGGGCTGGGGCACGAGCCCCAGTGTTGCAGTTACTGGCAGCCTCGTGGGGCAGCACGTGGTGCACTAGTTAAAAGCCGGGCGCTTAACAGTGGTGGTGTAAGCGCACCAGCTAATGGCACCAAGCTGTAGGCTGAGAATGTGATCTGAAATAGCGGACTCTATTCTGCCTTTCTGTGTGTCTCTAGACCCATGTTGTGCTGGTAAATGGTATTATATTTAGTGTTTAACCCGTTAGCAGTGAGATGCTTGTATTTCATGTACTGCTGCATGCCTCACACTGCTGCATGCCTCACACTGCTGCATGCCTCACACTGCTGCACGCCACACACTGCTGCACGCCTCACACTGCTGCACGCCACACACTGCTGCATGCCTCACACTGCTGCACGCCACACACTGCTGCACGCCACACACTGCTGCATGCTGCACACTGCTGCACAAAACACTGCTGCACGGCACACACTGCTGCACAGCACACACTGCTGCACGCTACACACTGCTGCACACTGCTGCATTACTCACTGCTGCATGCTGCACGACACTGCTGCACGCCACACACTGCTGCACGCCTCACACTGCTGCACACCTCACACTGCTGCACGCCACACACTGCTGCACGGCACACTGCTGCACGCCGCACACTTCTGCAAGCCACACACTACTGCACGCCGCACACTGCTGTATGCTGCACACTGCTACACGAAACATTGCTGCACACCACACACTACTACTGCTGCACGCCGCACACTACCGCATGCCACACACTGCTTCGCACACTGCTGCATTAAACAGCTGCACGCCGCACACTGCTGCACGCCGCACACTGCTGCACGCCGCACACTGCTGCACGCCTCCCACTGCTGCACGCCTCCCACTGCTGCACGCCTCCCACTGCTGCACGCCGCACAATGCTACACGAAACACTGCTGCACGGCACACACTGTTGCACGGCAGACACTGTTGCACGCCGCACACTGCTGCACACTGCTGCACGCAGCACACTGCTGCACGCAGCACACTGCTGCACGCCGCTGCACGCCACACACTGCTGCATGCCTCACACTGCTGCACGCCTCACACTGCTGCACGCCTCACACTGCTGCACGCCTCATACTGCTGCACGCCATACTGTTGCACGCCTCACACTGCTGCATGCCTCACACTGCTGCACGCCTCACACTGCTGCACGCCACACACTGCTGCACGCCGCACACTGCTGCACGCCGCACAATGCTACACGAAAAACACTGCTGCATGCCACACACTGCTGCATGGCACACACTGCTGCACACTGCTGCATTACTCACTGCTGCATGTTGCACGACACTGCTGCACGCCTCACACTGCTGCACGCCTCACACTGCTGCACGCCTCACACTGCTGCACACCTCACACTGCTGCATGCCTCACACTGCTGCACGCCGCACACTGCTGCACGCCGCACACTACTGCACGAAACAATGCTGCACGCCACACACTGCTGCACGAAACACTGCTGCATGCCACACACTGCTGCACACTGCTGCACGCCACACACTGCTGCACGCCACACACTGCTGCACGACACTGCTGCACACTGCTGCACGACACTGCTGCACACTGCTGCACGACACTGCTGCATGCTGCACGACACTGCTGCATGCTGCACGACACTGCTGCATTCTGCACGACACTGCTGCACGCCGCACACTGCTGCACACCGCTGCATGCCACACAGTGCTGCATGCCTCACACTGCTACACAAAACATTGCTGCATGCCACACACTGCTACTGCTGCACGCCGCACACTACCGCACGCCACACACTGCTTTGCACACTGCTGCATTACACAGCTGCATGCCTCACACTGCTGCACGCCTCACACTGCTTCACGCCTCACACTGCTGCACGCCTCACACTGCTGCATGCCTCACACTGCTGCATGCCTCACACTGCTGCATGCCTCACACTGCTGCACGCCTCCCACTGCTGCACGCCTCCCACTGCTGCACGCCTCCCACTGCTGCACGCCGCACAATGCTACACGAAACACTGCTGCACGGCACACACTGTTGCACGGCACACACTGTTGCACGCCGCACACTGCTGCACACCGCACACTGCTGCACACTGCTGCACGCAGCACACTGCTGCACGCCGCACACTGCTGCACGCCGCTGCATGCCACACAGTGCTGCATGCCTCACACTGCTGCACGCCTCACTGCTGCACGCCTCACTGCTGCACGCCTCACACTGCTGCATGCCTCACACTGCTGCATGCCTCACACTGCTGCATGCCTCACACTGCTGCACGCCTCACACTGCTGCACGCCTCACACTGCTGCACGCCATACTGTTGCACGCCTCACACTGCTGCACGCCTCACACTGCTGCATGCCTCACACTGCTACACAAAACACTGCTACACACCTCACACTGCTGCACGCCACACACTGCTGCACGCCGCACACTGCTGCATGCCTCACACTGCTACACAAAACACTGCTGCACACCTCACACTGCTGCACGCCACACACTGCTGCACGCCGCACACTGCTGCACGCCGCACAATGCTACACGAAAAACACTGCTGCACGCCACACACTGCTGCATGGCCCACACTGCTGCATTACTCACTGCTGCATGTTGCACAACACTGCTGCACGCCTCACACTGCTGCACGCCTCACACTGCTGCACGCCTCACACTGCTGCACGCCGCACACTGCTGCACGCCGCACACTGCTGCACGCCGCACACTGCTGCACGCCTCACACTGCTGCACGCCGCACACTGCTGCACGCCGCACACTACTGCACGAAACACTGCTGCACGCCACACACTGTTGCACGGCACACACTGTTGCACGCCGCACACTGCTGCACGCCGCACACTGCTGCACACTGCTGCACGCAGCACACTGCTGCACGCCGCACACTGCTGCACGCCGCTGCACGCCACACAGTGCTGCATGCCTCACACTGCCGCACGCCTCACACTGCTGCACGCCTCACACTGCTGCACGCCTCACACTGCTGCACGCCTCACACTGCTGCACGCCTCACACTGCTGCACGCCATACTGTTGCACGCCTCACACTGCTGCATGCCTCACACTGCTACACAAAACACTGCTGCATACCTCACACTGCTGCACGCCACACACTGCTGCACGCCGCACACTGCTGCATGCCTCACACTGCTACACAAAACACTGCTGCACACCTCACACTGCTGCACGCCACGCACTGCTGCACGCCGCACACTGCTGCATGCCGCACAATGCTACACGAAAAACACTGCTGCACGCCACACACTGCTGCATGGCACACACTGCTGCACACTGCTGCATTACTCACTGCTGCATGTTGCACAACACTGCTGCACGCCTCACACTGCTGCACGCCTCACACTGCTGCACACCTCACACTGCTGCACGCCTCACACTGCTGCACGCCTCACACTGCTGCACGCCTCACACTGCTGCACGCCGCACACTGCTGCACGCCGCACACTCCTGCACGCCTCACACTCCTGCACGCCTCACACTCCTGCACGCCTCACACTCCTGCACGCCTCACACTCCTGCACGCCTCACACTCCTGCACGCCTCACACTGCTGCATGCCGCACACTACTGCACGAAACACTGCTGCACGCCACACACTGCTGCACGACACTGCTGCACACTGCTGCACGACACTGCTGCACGACACTGCTGCACACTGCTGCACGACACTGCTGCACACTGCTGCACGCCACTGCTGCACGCTGCACGACACTGCTGCATGCTGCACAACACTGCTGCACGCTGCACGGCACTGCTGCACGCTGCACGGCACTGCTGCATGCTGCACGACACTGCTGCATGCTGCACGACACTGCTGCACACCGCACACTGCTGCACACCGCTGCACGCCACACAGTGCTGCATGCCTCACACTGCTACACGAAACACTGCTGCACGCCACACACTGCTGCACGCCGCACACTGCTGTACTCCACACACTGCTTTTATGCGAGTTTATGCTACTGACATTGTAAATGACAATGCCTTTTATTTGTTTTAAAACCAAAACATAAATTAAAAGGTATTGTAATTTTGCAATGCCAATAGCTCAAACTCTTATAAATGCGAGACCTATTGCATTGCAAATGCTTGTTGTTAGTTGGTGGTTCTGACACAATGGGCCGCCCGGATTTTTTGCATTTTGAGCAACTAATTGTTGAGCTTTTACTGTGGAGGAGCCTCATAAGTTGGGACTCACCCACAGTGAACTCAGGATGTAAGAGACTGCATGGGGATTTTACTGGTGTTCCCTGGCTTGACCAGGCCACTGCGCAGCAGCTGGAGTAAGGGACACCGGGCTGATTACATGCAGACAAGTGTGAACATGGAATAGGCTTTATAGGCTGCAAAGAAACATGCCAGGGAAAGTCAGTGTGTTTTACTGTGTTTTCACTTCATTATTCCCCTAAGGGAATGTGGGGCCCATGGCTAGATTAACTTCCGTTAGGCCTACAGATTCCAGACACGCACTTAAGTCCAAAGTAGCGAATGTGAAATTAAGTATTCTGCAGAATCCAAAGTCATATTTGTACTGCTTTTGGGTCATCCAGAACTGTCATATTTCTCTGAGCCAGCCATGACCAGACCCAGGCTGAGGGCTGACCTCAGCTGGATGGATTGATAACCCTTCTTCCACAAGCGAGGGCCTCCTCTCCACGAAGAAAAGATGGGTGGGGCTACAGGCCAATCCATCAACCGCTGTCGCTGGGTGCCAGGCACCAGGCTGCACCAAGGAGGGAAGGCAGCTTGGGGGGAAGGTGCTGCCGAGACATGTGGCAGAAACCCTGGACAACGCCATTTTGAACAAGCTCAGAGACTGGACAAGAAGGAGGGAGCAGGGACAGGGACGTGATGTGTCGCTGTTTGATAGGACCAACAGAGACTTCCTGCCAGCCCCCTACTCAACTTTTAAAAAGTGCTTGCACAGGAAGAGAAGCTCTCTCTGGGGTGTGGTCTGCTGAGGGTGAAGGTGCTGGAGCCTGGCGCAATGGGCAGTTGGAAGGAGACACCCCCTGACTGCCCCGTGGACCCTATCAGCACCAGAAGAAGAGCCCAGGACTGGTGCACAGAAGCAGGGGCCTCTGTGCAGGGAGAGAGGCCCAGAAGGCGAGCCTGGCGAAAGGCTGGCCCAGGGAGCCAGTGAAGACAGAACACTGCTGAATCTACCCTCTCAGAGACCCAGAGGGCAGAGGAGAGTGTTCCCAGTGGCTGGGACTGGTAAAGAGGAGCATGAAGCGCCCCATAATGCCTCGCCAGGCATTTGGAAATCTGCCGTTTTGGTGCTTTGTGGCCCCCAGAGGAGGGGGTCACCCTCATGTGTGAAAAGGGGTGCAGGGGGGCTGCAGCAGCACCGCAGTCTCCCCCAGCATAAAGAAGAACAGTCCACCCCTAAGTTTCACGGGGCATCTGAAAGAATAACCCCTCAAGGGCTCAGCCAGCCTTTAACACCTTCTAGGCTGGAACTTATGTTCTACAGCTGAGGGTGTACTATGAAGTGCATCATGGAGTGAAGGGCTGAGTTGGGGATGTCTGGAGAAGGGCATCCCCTGGAGGTGAAGTGGGGTAATTGCACCGAAATGCATTTACTATTGTTTTTTTATTTTTAGGTGGACTGAAAGTCACATGTGTAAAGTGAAGTACCTGTGTAAGGTGATGTTAAGCTAAATGGAGTTATGTTGCTGGACCTTCCTGCTAGGGGGTCTGGCTGTATTTACGTAATCCCATGCTTTTACCTGTGATTCCTTTTAAAGTAAAGAGGTGCACTGCAGGAGAAGTGTAGTTGCCAGGAGTACTTCTTTTGAAGGGACTGTAAGTCACATGTGTAAGGAGATGTCATAAGCCAAGTGGGGCTATGTTGCCAGACAGTCCTGCTAGGGTGTCTGGCTGTATATGCGCAATGCTGTGATTTCATCTGTGATGCCCTTAGGGGCTGTAATTGCAATGCATTCAAATGCTCAACCAAGGTGATGAGTACTGTAATTCTAAAGTGTGCGTAAACATGGATTCTTGCTGCTGAGCTTAGGTGAAGACCCCAGACTGCTAGCCCTTAAGATATAGAGGTGCATACTTTATGGTCAGTAGGAGATGCTCAGTCAATGTCATGTGTCACAAAGGCAGGTTTACCCCTTTTTAATGCTTGTTGAGGTAATGGGGTGGGTCGCCACTGGGATTGTGCCAGTGCGCATGGCCCTCGCTCCAGGTTATGTTCAACTAACTGCATTGGGTGCAAGTTGATGTGCATGCATGAGAGTGGTGGTACTAGACCCCACCCCCCCTGCGGGAGGGGTGGAGATGTTATGCAATGTCACAAAGTAATTCCAACAGCTTATGTATATTTGTAAATTGGTGCATAGTATTGAGTGGTGTGTGTGTTTAATAAATGTACTCTTACTTTTATAAAGCAAAGTACAGACTGGACAATCAATTATTGAGTGTTATTTTTGTGCACCTGCAAATGGCGATTACTAGCCCACACCACCTCCCTTGAGTTAGCCTCAGACTGCTCTGCAACGCTACCCTCTGAGAGTCAGGCGCTACAATTGGGTGTTTGGTTCCCAGTGAAGGACAAATGTAGTCATGTTATTTGTGCAGGCCTCACAGATGCTGTCTCGTTTTCCAACATTAATTTTGTTACCCAGTAGAGGGTTTTTGCCCAGTTGCATGGGGTAGGAAGCTAAGGGGGTATGGAACATCACACACTGGAGGTTTTCAGGCATGGGGTTGGTGAGCTTGTGACCGCTTTCTAACCGCTGGCAATATTGAGGAAAGGACTCGCAAGTTGGGTTTGGTAGCTACGGAGTATGGCACGCATTACTTTTGCATCCGGGTGTCAACAGAGGCTGGTAAAACAGGTTGGTCTAGAGAGTGAATTATGAGGCTGGGTAGATGGTCTTCTGATTGTTTTACAAAATATGTCAGATCAGGTGGGGGTGATTGTCGAGGAAGCAGTTTGCAATTTCCCTTACTGCTGTTTTGCATTTCAGGTTCAGTTCTGGGCTCTGAAACTGCTGGCTTGTCTGTGTGGATCGTGGGGCATTTGTTCGTGAAATGGGCTGACCGGGAAGCCGGAAAGAGTCACCTGGGTCGAATTCTGGAGTTTGATGCTATCGCACTTTCGGTGGCATAGTATGGGAAGGGGGTTATGCTTAGGAGAGAGCTGCTGCCCAGTCTGAACAGGTAGATACAAGGGAAGAATTATCCCTATGTTCTGCATTTAGAGGAATATTATTTGGTCATGGAAAAGGGATCGACATTGCTGCGGGCAATGAAGAATGATTTGAGGGAGATAAAATGGCAGTGGTCAGTGTGCTTCGTGACATGGCTGGAATTTATACCCAGGAGAAATTGGAGGGGTGCCAGTAACCAGGCAGCAATTGATAATACCAGGAGGAAGACACGTAGGTAAATGCAAAGATTTTGCAGGGAAGAAGGGCTAGGCCGAGTGGAGAATTCTGACCTGAGATATGAAACAGTGGAATTTTTTGGGATGGGGTCCACCTTTCCCGCTATAGGACGGAGTTGTATTTGTTGGAGGTGAAGGATTTCTTGGCACTGGCCTTGAGGGTTCAGCCGTGCGCTAGACAGTTTTTCGGGGGGCAAAAAAAGTCAGGCTAGTGCCTTTTTCTGAGTGGCGGTTGGCAGACAAGTTTAAGCTCACACAAGAGCAAGGCAGCAAGTTAAAGGTTATGTTATAGGTAGTTTAGTAGATGTTAATAGATTCACTGTTCACTAAAGGATAGAGGAAGTTACAACTGCAGGAGTGCAGTATATTAGGAGGTAGAAACTTGCTTGGTTATGTTATGTGGGGGGGTGGGACTTTTAAGGGTGATGGGTAAGAATATGAGGTGGCAAACTTTGTATAGTGAGGTTTTAGTTTTGTAAGGCAGAATGCCTAGGGATTTGTGTGCTATGCACCTGTTTCAATAAAGCAGCCTTTTTCACACATAATTCAGAATCACTGGTCTGTGCTGCGCTTCTCACCCAGAAGTTGGTATCCGTGATGTTTCCATTCCATTTCTTTCTGAATGTTTCTATGTGTGCTCAATGAATTTGTTTGGGTATTTTACTTATTTAAAATATCTATAAACTTGTAGTTTGTGAATACAAAAAAAGTAAACTTTCACAAAAGTGTACATTTACCTTTGTGAAATAGGCCCATCATCTCTTCCCACACTTCTTTTAACCCATTTACTTTAAATTCTGTTTGCCACTTAATTTCTTCCTAACACCTTATTTTAAAGAATGTGCTCCATTATTATAAATAATGTTCTTTATGCAACATTGTGCGGCTGCCATATATATGAACCGGTGAGCGGGCAGGCGACCAACTAAATGGTCGGTGGGTGCTTGCATGCATGCAGGCAAGGCGAGTGGCAAGTACTAAAAAATAAAGTCACTTTCCTTGCCTGCTGCACTTCCGAGATCCTCCTCGGTTCCTCTCTGTCGGCTCTAGGGGCTCCAGACTTCAGGAAATTCGACTAACCAATCCTGGCGCTACTCTCACCAGCATGAGTACAGCTCCAGGATTGGATGGAGCATCCTGGCTGGACGCCTGTGCTTGGTCTCCACCCAGCTGTCTTTGACTGCTGAGTGGAGAGCTGCAAAGCAAACTGACATGCGTACGTTGGAGGGTCCGTCTTGCTCCTCCAGTCCTCTATGCTGCCAATCGGCAGCGGACACGCCTCAGTTTATCCCTGTTGGAGGCTGCTGCGCGCTAAACGTGAAAAATAAAATGGCAATGAAATAATTTCATTACCATTTTATTTTTCACGTTTTGTGTAGCTGCAGCGGGCGGTGGGGTGACGCCCCCTCGCCCTCAGGAAGAAACCGCAGCTGCTTCCTTGGCGAACTTAGATTATTAGTATACATACCGAAAGATGATTTTGTTTTATTGATTGTTCATCTTGGCCTAACCCCCATGTTGATTTGCATATCTCCAACCTCATTCAGCTACTGTAATGACATTTTCCCAATACTGATGGAATCTATGAATGGCTCCTGCCAGAGAACAAAGGGCTTTTGTTTGCAGCTGGCCTGATAGCTAATCTTTAGCAGCCGGTGGTGGAGGTGGGGTTATTGGTCTAGCCTGTCACCCCTCTGGTATATTGTCTATCCCGTTTCTACTCTTTTAAAATATTTATATGGCACCCTGGGAGTCCTATTTGGAAAACAGGGGTTGTAGGTTTGCATGTACGCAGATGACATGCAGTTTATATTTAATCTGCACCAACAGAAAGTATTCGAGCCAGACAATCCTACTCCACAGACCAAATGGGAATGCATTCCGGTGGGAATTCAGCACTGGATGTCTACCAACTTCCTGAAGTAGAACCCAGTGAATACAGAGTTGTTCATTCTTAGGAATGTCATCACCAATCTAGATCCCTCAGCACGACCAATGTTCATGGGTCCATGCCCTCTGCTTGCTATGAGAGCATGCAACCTGAGCTTCCATCTGCCTACAGAGCTATCGCTAAAACATAATATAATACAAGAGGCCAGAACTTGTTTCTGGCAGGTGAATCTGCTTACTCAGATTCTAGATTCTTCCTTTTGTGGATTACATCTACCATGTTTTGGTAATCCAAGAATTCGTCTTGTCACACCTCGAATACAGTAATGTGTGATATCTGGGGCTGTCAGACAAGAAGCTGAAGCCGCACTCCTATGCCTTTTTCGATATGGTATAAACATTTGCATCTTTCACTTTTCTTCTTGAATTTTCTTTTTTTAGCACCATGAAGCTATGGCTTTCATACGCTTACAAATATTAAATATAATATAGTTGTCAGAAACACCCTGCCAAAGTTATCTCCGAATGTGATTGGAGGCGAAAGCACAGAGAAGACACAAAGGGAAGGCTGGAACTCTCATAGCATATTTATACTAAGCAGGGCTCTGAGGTGAGTTGCTTTCAAGCTGACATCCCCATATGGGGCTCCTTTTGCCCCAGGAGGTGCTATGGCCCAGAACCACTCCCCTTGATTGGGGAGGATTGCATTTTAATAGGGCAGTTGACAGAGCTCCCCAGAGTATCTCTGGGCCCTGCCATTGTAGTTCACCTACAGGATGGATATTTCTTGGTGTTGGACATGGCGCTCTCTGCAGGGTCACCCTCCACCCTTTCGCCTTCACCCCTCCTATTTCCTGAAATAGTTTTTGTTGGCTTTTAGGACTTTGTGCACTTTACCACTGCTAACCAATGCTGCCTGCTCCTTTAAACATGGCAAAAATGACTTGCACATAGCACCCAATTAATTACATGAAATTAACACATTTAGTTCACTTGTAGGTCCCTAGGAAGGTGGTACTAGATATACCCAGGGTTAGAAAATTAAATACTAATTGTGGACCTGCAGCACTTATTGTGCCACTCACTTAAGTAACCCTTTAAAACTTGTCTCAGACCTGCCACTACAGCCTCTATGCAGCTTTAAACTGCTATTTTGACCTGGCAAAATAAAGCTTTTGCCAGGCCTAAACCTTCCTTTTTAGTCTCCCCAAGGGTAGGCCCTAAACAGCCCATAATGCAGGATGCATTTGTGCCAAGATCTTGATGCCAGCACCGCCCCCCAACGTGAAGCTCCAGCAACGATCATCTAAAACACCTGACAGGATCTTTTCTCTGCAGCAATCAATCAATTAAGGATTTTTAAGCACACTACTCACCCATGAGGGTCTCAAGGCGGTGGGGGGAGGGGTGCAGCTCCGGTCAGTCGAAAAGCCAGGTCTTGAGGGTTTTCCTGAAGGTGTGCAGGGTGGAGGCCTATCTGATGTCGATCGGGAGCTCGTTCCAGGTCTTAGCCACTATGCAGGATAAGGTTCTTCCACTCGCTCTTGCTCTGCTGATACACAGGAGTTCAGCGAGGGCGAGGTCGGTGGAACGGAGGTTCCTCTTGGGTACGTGGAAGGAGATTCTATTTTTGAGATATTGGGGGCCGGTGTTGTGGAGGCATTTGTATGCGTGGGTGAGTATCTTGAAAGTTACTCTCTTCTGGACGGAAGACAGTGGAGGTTACGCAGGTGTTGGGAGATGTGTTTGTGCTGAGGGACACCGAGGACGAATCTGGCTGCGGTGTTCTGTATGATCTGGAGTTTGTGGAGCAGAGCCTTCTTGATCCCGGCATAGAGGGCGTTTCCGCAGTCCAGTCTGCCGGTTAAGAGTGCGTGGGTGATGGTCTTCCTTGATTCGCAGGATGCGGAGGGTGTTGAAGCAGGTGGAGGCGATGGTGTTGACCTGTCGGGTCATGGAGAGGGAGGAGTTGAGTATGATGCAGAGTTTTCGGGCGTGGTCTGTGGGGGTGGAGGGGTGCAAAGGGCGGTGGGCCACCAAGTGTTGTCCCATGCAGAGGGGGAGGGTCCGAGGATGAGGACCTCTGCCTTCTCAGAGTTGATCTTCAGGCAGCTGTTGCTCATCCAGGATGCGACGTCCTTCATTCCTTCCTGGAAGTTGAGTCTGGTGGTGAGGGGGTTCTTGGTGAGGGAGAGGATAAGCTGGGTTTTGTCAGCATAGGATACTATGCTGAGTCCATGCTGTCTGACGATGGCGGCAAGGAGGGCCGCGTAGATGTTGAAGAGCGTGGGGCTCAGCGATGATCCTTGGGGTACTCCGCTGTTGATCTTTGTGGGTTCGGAGCGGAAGGGTGGAAGGCTGACTCTTTGGGTTCTGCCGGTGACTGTCCATGACACCCAGCCTGCTCATCGCGGTACAGCGATAACCATCTACAGTGTTCTCCCTGCCCTTCACGGCCTCCTCCACCACGAACGGAACTCTCTGTGCTGGACCTTTGAAGGTAAGTTTTTCAGCTGAACTAACCTGGATCCTGTGTTCACTCCATGATAAATCATAGTTGGCCTAAACTTGTGACCTTCACCAAGTCTAGCATGACCAGATGACCGCGAGTGGCGCTGTGGCTTTTAGGCGCTATACTTGCCTTAAATCTGTGAAATTGCATATCTCTGGTTCTACTGATTGGAATTGTGTCCTTTTGGTGCCAAATCATGTATTAAAGTTTACTCTAGGTTTCTAAATTGTAGTGGGAATTTTCTTGTGTTGTGTTCTCACTTTATTACTGTTTGCATGTTGCATAAATATTTTACACTCTGCCTCTAAGTTAAGCCTAACTGCTTTTGTCCAAGGCTACCAAAGGCTTAAATACAGGTTAATTTTGTGACGTGATAGATTGTGGCATGATTTTACTGGGCACGAAGGAGAAATGTCATCCAAACTTTGTTGCAGAATATGAGTGAAGGAGGCTAGTAACTTAGTAATTGGTAATAAGTCTGCATCAACATACTTGTGCAATGGTTAAGTAATTGTTGTTTATTCTTTTTTTTATTTTAGGCAAATGCCACAAAAATATATATGTCAACATGCACTTTCCATTTTCGCCAATTGTATTCCATTCTGTCTTATTTAACAACAGAGACCACCTTTATTGGATTGACAGTAGACAATTGTAACAGTCTATATCTTAAAATAAAAACAATTCTTCTTCAGTGGTTGTAATACATAATACATTCAAACTCATGCTGCCACATTAGTGGTGGGTGCTCTTTGGTTAAGCCACACTGTTCCTATTCATAAATAACTTCACTTGCTTGCAATCCAACAACGTTTTAGATTTTAATTCCTTTGTAATACACCATATTCTATATGGCACTATCCCAAATTTCATATCGAAGAGGATTAAAAGCTATTTACCTGATATACCTTTATGGTCCTCTGAACAACTTCTTTCAAACTTCCTAAATGTTGTAAATCTTGCGCCAGAGGATGCCACTTCTCAGTCTCTGCTCCTAAGCTTTGGAACAAACTGACTAAGAAACTGAAGCTGTGTTCAAATCACTTTTTTTTTAAAACCCTTAAAAACCTTACTTTTTAATAGCATCTCCTTTTGTATATCCTGTTAGTGTTCTTTATGCAGCAGCAGGGGGGCTTCAGATGACAGTGCACTTTATAAATACACATAAAATACCATACCCTAACAAAACAAAGAAAAAAGGAAACATGCCACCCCTAAACATGGCAGCCATGTGATTGAAATAAAAAGTACATTTAAAAATTAAACATTGTCTAAAATGTTACTTGCACTGTATGGGTGCTATCCAGGAGGCAGGTGTACTGAGAGGAATTTTAGAAGCCCTTTTTCCTTTTAATGCACACAGCAAGAAAATAGAACTCATTGACACTAATAAAATTTATTAATGGCTTTGAAATACTGTATCCTGAAAACAAAGTTAAAATACACATATGTGACTAACCAATTATGTGCCATATGTATGAAAGCGTTTTGCATTTCCTAACAGAATGATTCACAATTTCAGGCTGCTAGCAAATGCAAGATAGTATTTTGGTATGCACAAAAGGCATTTTGAGTGGTGCAAAATGCAATTTCCATAAAGAAGAAATAGCATTTTTACGGATTCCCTAAATAGGAAATTGAAAATTGTGATTTCCAAATAGGAAATCGCTAACACTATGTACAATGATTTCCTAATTGCGAAGTTGCAAAATAGCTGTTTAGAAAATGCAATTACCATCAATGTGTATCAGGTGGTAACTTGGTGCAAACTATAAAAAGTTGCCCAAAATGAATCTGGCTGTTTCGGAATGACAGCTCCGTATGTCTTGGCATGGAGGAGGATTTTATCTGATAGGCAGAGAAGGAGGAGGAGACAGGAGATGATATTTAGGGTGAGAGTCAACCTTTTTTAACAGACTGAAGAGGAAATATATGAGAAGTACAGACTCAGTAGTGAGGTAATTCTGGAATTGCTGAGTTAAAACCTCAGCTACAGACGCCAACAGTCAGAAGGAATGCAGTCCCACAACATGTGCAGGTACTGTGTCGTTTACAGCTTTTAGCTTCTGGCAGTTACCAGGGAGTAATAGCATTGGCAGGGGAAGTGTCACAAAGAGCATTTTCCAGGTTTTTCACAGGTTTCTGGATATCATAGTTAACAAAGTGTACCAATATATATATTTTCCAAATACCCCCCAATATTTGCAACAGACCAAATTACTGTTTTACCGAATAGCACGTTTTCCAATGCAATTGGCTATGTTGATGGCACACATGTTGCCATATGCCCCCATCATCTGCAAATGAATTCACATATAGAAATAGGAAAAGCACCCTTTCACTCAATGTATAGGTAGTGGGTGATCCATCATGCATCTTAACTGACCTTGTAGCCAGATTCCCAGGAAGCACGCATTACTTCTTTATGTACCGCCACAGTGGAATACATAACTGTCTGTCTCAGGGTGATTTTGGCGATGGCTTTTTACTTGTTAAGATAATTGGAAACTCTATTCATGGTGTCTAAAGTGTTTTTGTAATATGACCTAATGGTTTCTGCTTTTCATACTATTTAAGGAGAGAGTGCATAGACCTTGTGCCCCTGGGTACTGACACCATACTTGAATCCAGGAACCAGAAGTGAAAGGCAGTACAACATGGCATATAAGACAGCACAATCAATAATAGAACGTACCTTTGGAATACTCCAGTCTCGATTTAGATATCTCCACAAAACCGGTGGAGCACTGCTTTACAGACCCGAGATGTGGTGTAAAATCATTTCCACATGTGCCATTCTCCACAACATAGCCATGATGAAGGGACTGCACAACATCAACATAGAGCTAGAATCAGACTCAAGTGACGAACTACCACCACTACAGATTCAGCAGGATGGGACACATGCAACAGGGGGTCGAGCTCAGCGCGCAGAGATCAACAACCACTATTTTTAAGGTAAGAACGATGATCACATCTAAGAAGTAGACTACACACATGATGGTAATGTTTTGTGCATGACTGAAAGATTACCTTTTATTCAGGTTATAACAATGTAAATCTTCATCATCAACTGTATCCATAGAGGACGTACTATTTTCTCAACAAAGTATGAAAACACAAACATAACAAACATGAGTGCCTACAATATTCACTTTTTACTGCCTCTGGCATTGGTTGCCTTCTCAGCAGGACTTGCCTTTGGAGGTGGGGATATATCTTTATCAGATGTGTGTTGTTGTGTCTGCCTGATATAGCAACCATCAGGCACCGATGTGGCACTGAGGCCAGGTCCGTCTTCACTTTCAGGTGGTGGCAAAAGGTTTGGGTCAAATAGGTTATGTTTTCCAGAGCTGTGGTCACTTGGACCAGCTGGCGTACAACATCTTGGCAACAGTGCCCCATCGTATCTTGGATCATAACAGTTCTCCTTGCAAGAGTGGTTGTGGCTACTGCCAATCGATTGATTCAGTTCGTGAAAGCATCATATCATGCCATGTGCCGTCTGTGCCTGCTTCTTTGAGGACTTTGCTCCTTCTCCATGGCAGCAATCCAAAGGTGTTGTCCTTTTTGCAATTGTAGCATTGACCGTGACTTGCTTTGCTGATGCCGATTAACAGTTGTCTTGCAGGGGCTGTACTGTGATGATGGATTTTTCCAGGCCACCAAACAATGAAGAACTGTCTGCCATGTCTTCAGCGACATTATCCTTGTGGACTGTAGGTTGTTGGACTCTATGGCATCTGTGTGTCCTGGGCACAGATGTAGTTGTGTTTCTGCTTTGTGATAGCTCCTCCTCACCTTCCTCAAAAGCTGGTAGTGGTGACATGTTTGCTCTCCTAGTAGTTGGAGTAGGAGTAATGTGTGTAGGAGTTGCAATTGTGCAGTCATTCATTTCCACATGTGTGTCAATAGCTTTGTCAGCCTTAATAGTTTCAGACAAGTCCTGGGTATGATCTGTGGAAATGTATGAATATAGGTATTGTAAATAAATGGTTAATGAGTTTGCATAGTATTGTTGAAAACTGTGATGTATGTATTTTTGACATGGGGGTTATGTATAGATATGTGTAGTTTAATTATCAGCACACAATGTAGCGTAGATGTACTACAACTCCCATCATGCATTGTCAAAGTACAGCAAACATCTGACTGGAGTTTTGTTAGCTAAGATATTGTACTTGAGGACTTACTAACAATATGTTATGGTGAAAAATAACGGTAAAACGACTTACCTTGGATGGAGCCTACAGGATTGGAGGTGTCAATGTCGGACACTCCCACCACACTTTCAGGTTCAAGTGTCTCCTCAATCAGTGATTCCACTGGAGTGGGACTGTGTTGTTTGGAAGGTCCATGACCTGTGCCACGAGCCTCGGCCATCTTGCTGACCACCTTCTCTTTGTTGCAGAATCTTAGGTTATACCAGCGTTTCCTAATCTATGGTATGGTTCCTGGATGACACTAAGAGAGTTGACTTTCTCTAGAATGCTGCTCCATATTTTGGTTTTATGTGCCTTGGGAATAGCAAATGATGCTTTCCTAAAGAGCTGGTCCATGTGTGGCAAACATTCTTCTGTTAAAAGCTCCAGAAACTTCTCAGAAATTTTTACTTTGTGCTTCCTGCTGCCAGGGCCTTTGTCCCCATCTTCCGTGGACATGGTGTTCTTCAGAAATTAGGATTCCACTGCTAGTAGTCAGAGAGGAGCACTTCTTCATTCCAGTACCTTCCTAAGCTTCTGGGTTGTGGCCCCACCCTGTATTTCTAAACTTCCTGGTTCTTACATCATCATTCTGCATCCAGAATGGAACTTTTCCTAATTGCGATTTCTTTTTTGGTAATCACAATTTTGTGAATGCAAATTTGTGGAACTTGCTATTAGTGGAAAACTCTCCTTCGTACATCTCATGTTGCGATTTCCAAATAGAAATTTCTACAAATTTGCTATTTGTAAATCACAAACACTATCTTTTGTACATATGGCCCTAAAAGGATAACAATTGATGAAGCGTGTTTCCACTCCTTTACGAGACGCACAGCATATTTCCAGATTCTCATCCAAATATAATTTCCAATTTATCAATTTCGAATAATGATTCTTCCAACTTTTCAAATGAGTTTAATTCTTTTATTTATTGTTTTTGTTGTTCCACACGCAAGATGATGACGTTTTCAAAGTTTCTCATGCAACAGATATGTCTATCCAGGCCTTTTTCTGGGCACGCTAGAATTCATCAAACATCCTTAGTCATAGTTGATAATGTACCCAATTCATTTCAAGCCTTTAACGGCTCTTCGTCAGGGGTTTACTACGAATAAAAAAACAATGCCTTTAGATTAGTAATTTAAGCTCCCCATGCCTTCATAAACAATGGTGAACATGTGCAAAGAACCGCATTTGTATTTTTATAGCTATCCACACATGGCGTTTTTCCCTCTACGGACATTGCTGTACACTTAAGTCAATAACCTTGAAAGAAACTTCACTTCACCCTCTCCGCCACTCCCTCTCTCTTCCCGTAATAACTTTCCTGTTCTACGATACACCCGGTTAAATGTTCATAAACATGCTACTTCCTTCATCTAACTCCACAATACTATGCAAGAAAAAACGTGAAACCACTTTCATACCTTTAAGACTTGTTCCAATAGCGTTATCTTGTCACCTTGTTTAACCTGCTATTACAATGATTAATCTTTCCATAGCATTTTTTAGTAGGCCTGTGCGTAAACAAAGCTGTCAGCAGTGCCTTATGGGTAGTTGAGTTTTGGGAGCACTGAACTGACAAACGCCAGGTTGAGGTCATTAGGTTAACTGTGAGGGGTGGAGTCATGAGTTTTTAACTTAAGAGGGAGTGAGTATGGCAAGAATGGAACACTTTTTGCTGCAGGTTAAACAAGGTGACAAGATAACGCTATTGGAACAAGTCTTAAAGGTATGAAAGTGGTTTCACGTTTTTTCTTGCATAGTATTGTGGAGTTAGTTGAAGGAAGTAGCATGTTTATGAACATTTAACCGGGTGTATCGTAGAACAGGAAAGTTATTACGGGAAGAGAGAGGGAGTGGCGGAGAGGGTGAAGTGAAGTTTCTTTCAAGGTTATTGACTTAAGTGTACAGCAATGTCCGTAGAGGGAAAAACGCCATGTGTGGATAGCTATAAAAATACAAACGCGGTTCTTTGCACATGTTCACCATTGTTTATGAAGGCATGGGGAGCTTAAATTACTAATATAATGGCATTGTTTTTTTATTCGTAGTAAACCCCTGACGAAGAGCTGTTAAAGGCTTGAAATGCATTGGGTACATTATCAACTATGACTAAGGATGTTTGATGAATTCTAGCGTGCCCAGAAAAAGGCCTGGATGGGCATATCTGTTGCATGAGAAACTTTGAAAACGTCATCATCTTGCGTGTGGAACAACAAAAACAATAAATAAAAGAATTAAACTCATTTGAAAAGTTGGAAGAATCATTATTCGAAATTGATAAATTGGAAATTATATTTGGATGAGAATCTGGAAATATGCTGTGCGTCTCGTAAAGGAGTGGAAACACGCTTCATCAATTGTGTCATTTCATAAACACGTGATGCTAGGGTGGATCACGTCATCCAGGCTGCACGCAAACACGTTTAAACTTTTGAATTGGAGAAGCCATGGTCAAAACGGAAAGATTGGTGTGCACTGTATCATTCATTTACCTAAAAGGATAAAACATCAAAAGAAAGTCACTGGCAAAGTAAAGGATTGGTTCACCAGCCAAAGTATACTTCTTTTTAGGTTCATGTGCACATGTAATCAGAAAAACGTGCTGAGGTGTCTTGACTGATTGCCTCATCCTGTGTTCTGTGATGGGCAGAACCAAAATGTGACCGACAGTTGAACAGACAAATGGATGAAGGGTAGGGGCGGCTGCTCCACGAGGGCGGAGTAGTGTCGCCCCACTGTTTTCTTACAGTGCGAAAGGCAAAAACATAAATTGGTATGATGAATACCATTTTATGTTTCTGCTTCTTGCACTGTGGTAAAGCAGAAGGCAGGGTTTGGTTGGGGGCAGGTCGGTGGGTGGTCCTGCTCCAGGCAGGGGAGGAGTGGCTTGCCCACTGTTGTGGGCCCGGACTGTTTGGTCGGCCCCGGGCCGACCATACCAGTCATGCACACACTGCATTTTCTCTATGTAGGCTGCATGCAGCTTACATAGAGAAAATGGCCTCACCATAGACGCCTGTGGGGTCGGCGTTCCAGCCAATCACAACACTGCAATTGCAGGGTTGTGATTGGCTTCAGGGAGGAGAGGGAGGCTGCCTGCTGCCTGCTTCCTGCGAGGAGCAGGCCAGAGAGAAGGAGCCACGATGCGGGACCGGATGCGAAGGTAAGTTTTAATTTTTTTAATTTAAATTAACCCCCCACCATCCTCGCGGGAGCCCCCCACCCCAACACCCACGAGTCATGTGGGCTGCGACTGATCAAGGGGGGGATACCCAAAGCCCCCTTATGTATGTATAAATATATGTGTTTTTATTTGTGACTTTCTTTATTACATGAAGCTCCTATATTTCCCCCTATTTTTTGTTGATGATTAAACTGAGACAAAATGCAAAAATGATCTATTATAAATGCACCTCTGTAACAGAGACCCCCTCCTGGCGGCCCTCAACCATTCAGTGGGGCGCCCATTCAGCCTCAAGCAATGAATTTCTGTGAGACATCGGAGTCTTGAGGGGCCCTCCTAACATTTAGCAGGGGGGACCCCATCATTTTCTGTTACTCCACTGCTCTGTAACCGTATCCTAGCAGCCCCCAGGCTCCAGCCGAGAACTGCAACCCTGCACTTTTGTTAAATTTGTTAAACTTTATTTACCTATAATTACATTTTTTCTTCACTAAAAATAGACGACATGGCTCTGCACTGGATGTGACGAGATGAAGGTAAGGATTGTGAAATGTTTGCAACTTTTGCTGTGATTGCTGCAAGTAGTTTCCTAGGAAAAGAAAGCAAAACAAAATTGGTTTGGGAGGCCGCCTACTGCAGGGAGGTCTGCCTCCCGGGCAGATTGGGAGGGTGTTGCAGTCCAGGGGACTGCCATTTCATATGTTAATTTTGGGCTGCATTTGTGCAGCCCAATATAGCCCAAAGGCTATTTAGCAGGTTGGTTTTGGGCTCCCTGCCACCATTTTTGGTTTGGTGACCTGGTGGCAGGAAGAGTGAACAATGTGCAAGGTAAGGGTAGGCAGCTAGTTCAAGGTTCAGTTTAGGACGATTGGTCATTTACAGTTGCATCATGCATGTAGGATGTAGGGTTAAAAGAACGTTGGTAATGTCAAAATGGAATACATTGTAATGTTTTAATTGCAGGGTGGGGACAAAATGGGAAGTTTAATGGATGTATAGCGAGGATTTAGTTTTGTAAGGTAGTTGCCAGGTTATTTTGTTGTGATGTGCACTTATTCCAATAAAGGGGCCACATAAAGTAAGAGGTCAGTGTATTGGCTGCAACCATCACTCCCTATGGCTCTCTTCGGCAAGAAGGAACAAGACACATATTTTGCTTAAGGGTCCTATTTTCGGCCATTAACCGCTTAAGGCCCCAAACTTTTGCCCTCATAGAGCAAAGCGTATGAAAATATACAAGCAGGATGGTGAATGGTCTGGCATCTGATATAAATTCATCACAGTTCATTTTTTCCCTAATGTGCCCCCCCCCAACTCCCCCGACCCCCCAACGCTCGCCCCGTCAGTACCCAATAATCAGCTCTAAGAGCCTTGTGCTGGCACAAAGGAGTAGGGTCGAAAGTAAATTGACCCCTAGCAGAATGTACAATTATTAGAAAAGAGCTGTACACGAGCATCTGCCGGAACCCCACCGGCATGGCGAAGCGATTCCAAAAAGTCAGAAGATGAATAATAAACTCAGTCGGCCCCTCCTTCCCCCCCAGCTCTCTATGCAAGTCCTACCGCTCTCGCTGGGAAGAGTTATAGCCCTCCCAGCAGCTGCAATAATTGTGTTTCTATTGTTGAGCAGCCCTCCTCCTAGCCACCCCCTACAAGTGTCCTTTGTCAAGATGGCGTCCGGCGATTACACGCTCTGACCGATGCCTTTTTGGCCCAGCTGCCTGACTGCTGACACACGAGCAGGAAGAGGGGACTTGTGTCTGGGAGCCGGGGCTCTAACATACCAGACCTTTTGCATAAGTCAAAGTGGTAACAAATGATGCATTATCCGCCTGCTGACAGGGCAGCCTGCCTGGCTTTGAAGCGGCGGCTGTGTGAAGGCCCTTACAGCCTCCCCACTCAGGCCAGGCAAACACCCTCCTTTTGATATGCTACATGCTCATTATCTCTGCCCCATTTCGTGATTTTTGATGGAAGGCTGGCAGCCCCGGCACCAGGAGGGCAGTAAAACGGAGCAGCCCCGGACAAACCCGGGCATCAAAGAAAGGCTTCCCTTGTAGCGCGCTCCTGAATTCGGACTCTTGTTCACAGGGCCGGCTTGTTCTCCAATGAAGATAAGGCCGCACCGTGAAATTCGCCGTTTTGTAGCGAAGGCAGAGTGGGCTGTCAGCAGATGTAGCTGGTAGCCATGGCGACGGAGTCACATGGACAGGGGAAGAGATGGAGGCTAAATGCAGGCCTCGGGCTGGGCCGAGAGTGACAGCTAAAGAATCCTAGAAAGCTTGTAGGCTGGATTAATTGGTTGACTAATTATATCATACCCCTGCTGTAAGTAAAAATAAAAAAAAACGCGTAAAAAAGTATCTGCTCAAAATTTTTGTAAAAGCCAACACAGGCTGCATACTTTGCAGCAGTTTGGTGGAGTCACCTGAAATATGATTGCACTGTGAAATAAATAGCTGTGTTCCTTAGGTAGCACACTAGAATATTTTTCTACCTGTAGTATTTTTTTCATTTTAGGAGGGTATCAGAGGTAGCAGCTGCCACCCATGGTAAAAAGTAAACAGCATCTTTGGGGCACTCCTTTCGACATTTCTACACACATCTTCCCTGCCCCTCGACAACTCATAAGCGGCTTAGGGGGGACTGAGAGTAGGGCATGGGCAGAATCCTGGGATGTCATCCGGGTCCATGGGTCACACAGTGTTACTTCCAGCACCCCTCGATGTGCATGACTTTATTCGGAGGTTTTCAAGATCAATCAGGTAAATTGATGGCTTTATTTCGCATATAAAGGTCTCTTTCAAAATGATACAAAGGCTGTCTGGACAGAAATCGGGCACACCTCTGGTACACCTCTTTAGCCTGTTGGGGGAATATTTTTGGATAAAGACATTTACTTAGAGTTTCAGATCCTATCAATCTACATGCTGTACAACAACAAACACTTTACAAAGCAACAGGTCTGGCTTTACTTTGCTATAGCATAAAAACAGCATTTATGCATGACTGTGTTTGAGCAAACTGAAGCCAGAGCTAGTCCTCCACTGAGAACAGGAGGTGCAGCAACACAAACCCACCAGGCTACCGTGCGACATCTTAGTTATTGGTGATTGGTGCAATGGTTGGTGTAAAGTGGAAGGTCCCTATTGAATGATTCACCAAGCTGACCACAAGAGCGAACACAGGTGTGGAAAATGTACTATGACAGATTAACTGAGGCCAGAGACAGGGGCCTTTCAAGAGTCAAAATATTGCTCTGCTAAGATGGGAACTTGCACACAGCAGGAATGTACATTCGGGCAGTTCTGAGCAATAACCCTGCAACGCGCAGTGGGCAGAGGAGGCAGTCATGAAATAACATTGCACCCAATGAACAATATTTTTACACGGGCTAATTGTCGAATGGACTTGATTCACTGAAATCCCTGGCTTAATGGTTAGAGCTCTTCTCATGAATTTACTATCATTTTTAATTTATCAACTGCAAACAATAGGGTAGAGTTACCAGTCCGTGTGATATCATGTATTCCATTGGATATGCCTATCTTCTGCTCTAGTTCCTCACTGCTGTGGGTGCAAAGCGGGATAATGGAGTGGGTTTGAGCCATTGTTTTGCGTGTCCAATAAAACAGTCCATAAACTGTAGAGTCCCCAAAACTCTGTCAGGCTGAACCAGAATACACACTCAAATATAGAGAGTTATTCGGGATGCCAAACACCACTTTATCAGTGTATAGGTGTGCCAGTTGAGGCACTACCAGTGGTGTGTTCCTAGGGGGAGGGTTCCTGTGTTCTTAGCACAGGTCTGAAATAATACCTGTTGAAGGACTGGTTGATTTTGAAGTCAGTAAATGGCAGCTGGGTCCAACATTGGGAAGACCACCCATAACAACATACCCAAGAGGTGCCAAGATTCAAGAAGGCTGTATCTCGGAACTAGATGGTCACAGTCAGAACTTGTAGCCGGAGCGGGTACCCAGAGGACAAAACCTCCTGGACCCAAAGACTCAACCAGTAAGGAGTGAAACTGGGATCAAAAGTAAAAAAACAATCATGACTTTAAATGTGACTTTTTCCTGAACTGAAAGGCCTAGTGAGATGATGAAAACAGTTCTGGAATCTGGGGAACTCTAGAAGCTGTGTTAGTAGTAGAGCTCTATGATTGTTAAATGTCTCCCCATGCTGACGCACTGAGTTCCCACAGATTCGAGAATCATTCCAACCAGCTGGACGAGGCTAGCATTTATCCAGCATTGCGGCACTGGTGGAAAGCAAGGGTCAACAAAACCATGTTTTCTTTCTTATTTTCATTTCTCCTGCAATCAAGATGCAAGGCTTCCCACGTGTTACCAATATCTTCTCAGTCTCTTCCCGAAGGCTGTGAAGTACCGGCTACTGGAATTGTGAGTGCACCTAAACATTCTTAGCAAAGTCCCATTGGTTGCCAGAGAATTGTCAGTGTAACCCAGAAACTGCAGAAGGATCTCAGATACAGTGGAAGGAGGAAGGTTTTTTGGTAATTCCATTTCCCTAGCATCATTAGATACGGTTATTTTAGTGGATCAAACACTGTACCCTCATTGAACAGCACTCAATCTGCACAACGGTTTCTATTCCTATGCACGGCAGAATATAACAATATTGTGAAGTTTACTATTTATAAATAAATACAGATTGGTATACGTCACACCATATATGTCTAGTTATAGTTTGGGTGGTAGTTATAGTTAGGACCATGTTTCCATAGGAAAGGTGTTTTTTATTTTGCCTATATGTTTAGCACTGTTAGACGAATCTTCACAAACTTTTCCCCAAAGATTTGACGCTCACTTTAGCTGTTGTCTGAAAGTTTTGGGGTGATTTGTGAAGTGGGGGCTGAGAAAAAGGGGGTTTCGGGGGTCCCAAAACGCAATTATTCCTATGTTCCCATATGTTTTTTTAACATGACTACAGCCCGAACCGCTTGACAGAATTACACCAAATTTGTCTGAAAGGTAGATATTGGTCCAGAGAAGTGCCTTTTTGTGATTTTGTGTAAATTCATTCAATAGTTTTAGAGATATTAAACAAAATTCAAAATCATATATCTAAGGGCGCGGATCCTCCCTGGATCCGACAGTTCCCGTGCTGTAATCTGATTAGCTGCTAACACTTCAACTAGGAAGTGTTGGCAGCCATCTTGGGACTTGGCTTCAGCTGAGTCCCACAAAAACCGTAAAAAATATAGAAAAGGGGGCAGGGTAGATGTGGTGGTGGTGTCCCACTGGAGGTTAAAACATTTTTTTTTCAATTTTGCTGCGAAATCACAGGTGAAAAAAAAATAAACAAGTGTGGTCTTCCGCACTTGTTTCTGAAAAAGCATCCGGGTGGGCTAGGTCCCAGGGGCATGCCTCCTTTATTAAATTAATGGAGGGGATGTACATGGTCTCCCTCCATGGGCATTTTTATGCCCCAAGGACCACCACCTCCCCATGGCTTATGTTAACATTATGGCGGGGGCAGTACGGACACACCCCCGGGACCACTACCTCCCCGGGGCTATTAATTAAATGAATAGAGGGGGCCATGCATACCCCCGAGCCCTGGTACCACCAGCTCCCAGGGGCTACATTTAACATTAAATAGGGATCCATGCAGCCCCCGGCCCCAGGGACCACCACCTCCCTGGGGTTACAATTAACATTAAAGAGGGGGCCAGGCGGCCCCCTCCTGGAGGCAATTATGGTCCTGGGGACTGCAATGACCCAGGGCTGGCTCCTGCTATGTCCGGGGTGCACACCACTGGGACATAGCTGTTTGCTGTTGCTTGGCTGGAGCAAACGAAAGCAAACACTCCAGTTCCAGTGGGCAGTAGTGGTCAAAGTGATCCTGCCCGCTGGAAGGGGAGGTTTCATCTCTTTCCCTGTCCACAGACATGCGGGCAGGGAAAAGGATGAAACTTTTGCTTTTGCACACAGAGAGCTGCTTTTGCAGCAGCCCCTGTGTGCAATAGCAATGCTGGCTCCCGCAGGAGGTGGTGAGACAGCTGGGACTGTGGGGGCCTTGACGCTCCCCCTGCAGTCCAGATCCTGCACAATGGGTGCCCTGGGTGAGCTCCAGGGCACCCAGGATACATGGCCTGCCCCTGGGGGCCAAAATCTGCCCGGGAAGGGGGGTCGCGCCCCTTATCACATTTTGGCATGACCCTAGAGGATGGGATCCCTGGGTCCAAAAACTGCCTGGGGAGGGGGGCTGTGTGGCCCGTCCCCGTTTCATTTGATATATTTTATTTTATACGCAGGTATAATGTAGTGCAGGGGTTTACAAAGTGACGCATCTGCTTAGATGTGTCACTTTGTAAATAGAGCGCAACAGGAGGCATGTTTTTACGTCACCGATGCGTCACAAAAAGTGACGCAATGGAAGTGCAAAACTGTCGCAAGGCCTCATAAATAAGGCCCAGGATGTTTCCTGTGTTTGCCCCACCCTTATAGGTCAGGTGACAGGTACTTCCTGTCAGGCCCCCATATTGGGTGGGGACTTTTTTTATATGGGTGAATTCTGTGACTGGAACCTGGGTGACTGTCTTGAGGAAGACGGAGGAGGAGGGTAATACATCCCGATCGCAGTCACTGGTAACTTAGTTAAGAACTCAGCAAACTTTCCATCGTTGTTTAGAAACATCTCCTCCCGTACCAGACAGAGAACGGAGACACCAAGTCCCCTGGCATTATAAAGACTGTAAAAGTACATAACGAGGGCAAGTTCATAATTATAGATTCCTGAAATCAGGAGACGAACGTCAAACAAGGAGCTGCAAGCATGAACATTAATTAGGGCCTGTACATGAAACTGGAGACATCCGAATGTGAAGCGCAGTTGTAGCGATGAGTGGGTGAACTGGTACATTTTAAAAGGTTTCAGTCATGCTTAATTTGTGCCGGAGGTTGCAGGTGGTGCGCCCCAGAGCTCATTTTTTAGGATAAGGACTTATATTTCCTCAAACACTTTGCCACAGAGTAACAGAGAGAAAGGCAGAACAGACAGGCAGAAATCAGAAGGAAGGGAATAAGGAAAGACAGGAAAACAGAGACAACGAGGAAATCTAGAGAAAGTTAAAAATATGAAAGAGTGAAATCTACAGACAAGACTTGTGGTGGGAGGAGGATACATTAGGTGGGTTCAATGCTAGGCAGGACTGGAATTCAGCAACACATCAGCATTATTAGTTAGCGCTCGCTGCAAGCTCTTACGAAAAACAAATGGTGTGGCTCTGGAGCAACTGTTTTTTTAAAATACAAATTAAGCAAGATATGTGTAAGAAAACCATCACTTCAATATCGCCTGCCTCCCCTCTCGCAGCATCGCAAAAAGCTCTCCCCTGACCAATGATCAAGAGGGATGCGACGGCGAGTCATCTGCGAGAGTGCGAGTTCGAATCGGCAGAGCAGTGTAACAGGGTTGGTATTTCACGGAGACAGACCTGGAGCAACAGCGCCACCTAGAGCCACCGTATATTAAAACGAGGCTATTAAATATGGTCTGCTGTGAGTGTCTTCATTTATGGTCCTACGGTCCAACCAACCAACCAATGAAAAACTGCTGGTGCAGGTGCAGGGAATCTTAGACTCGATCCATTATGCATGGAAACTAAAAAGGCACAATAAAGTGTCGTGGAGATAAAGTCATTTAAATGGCAGTCGAGGGGTTACTGGAAGCGAACAGCGAGCTGAGGTGTTAAACATACTTATGCTACGTTGCTGTAGAAACCGGATGTGGGCGGATACTTGGGAAAAAGAACAGGCGTGCCCCCTCCACTATACACTTTGCTTTCTTGAAAATGGCGTGTTGCTTCTCCCAGTGTGCATGCGGTATGTTATATTGATTGAAAATGAAAAAACTTAAACAGTGGTTCGCCCAACGTTAGAAGCCCCTGAGCAGGTGAGCTTAGATATGTCTTTGTGTGACGTATATACAGGGCACAAGTCCTAAAAAAGAGAAATGGTGGGGGGACTAACCTCGTTAATCAGTAAGCAAGTGGCATCACAGCGCGTGACATCACGCCACGTGACGTGCGTGACATCACAGGAAGTGGCATCACAAGAAGTGACATCAGATCTTAAGCCCTCACATACATATTTAGCAGGTGTATCATGAGTACATTGGAGCACATTTCGAGTATACTTGTAAACTCTCCTGAATTAGGCAGAAGATTCACACTTTTATACGCTACACATAAAACGTTGCCTTTTGTCAGTGTAAAGTTTCCTCTAGCCATAGTGCTTTAAAAGAAAAAATAGTGATATGTAAATTATTACAACGCCTCCTCAGGGGTAGTAAGCGCTATATAAATGCTATTTATTTTGTGAAAATACTGGGAAAGACCAATGCATCTGACATTCTTACAGCACATGCATATCTCCTAAACAGAGCCTGCACAAAGTGAAAAGCTGCCTCTCTTAAGTATGTGTGAAGTGCCAACAAGGTGTGATCCTTTGTTTCTCCTCTGCTGCATTTGCTTCTGGGTGTGAGGCTCCTGACTGCTGCCAGCCAGGAGACTCCAACAAAAGGAGGCCTGGTGACCCCTCAGACTCGGCCTTTTTTAAGAGCCAGCAGGAGTTAGAAATAAGAGCGCCCCGCCAGCACGTTGTTGCTGATCGAAAGCAGATAACGTTGTGCAGGTGCTGCTGAAAGTGTCCCGGTGTTTGGAAATTACACCGGGACGAATTCAGCATCTTTATCAGTGGGGCCCAACTTGTTGGCAGGGTGGACGGCATCCCCCCTAAGAAATAAGTGGGTGGACGCCGTCCACCCGCGTGTACCCCCGACTCGTGCCCTGCGTATACAACAGGATCGAATATTCGCAGGGCTGACCCAATCACACTCTAATTCTATAAAATTGACACCAGTTGCATTGGGGTTGGTAATAGTTATATCTCTTGTTAAGGAGTTACGAGGAATCTATACAAAGCGCAGCCAGTAGGAATGCAGTGCAGCTACTTACCCAGATACATTAGCTTCCTTATTCGGCTATCAAAGAACCAATCACAGCCTTTGTTATTACTTGGAGAGGGTGGGAACTGAAGTGATTGGCCTGGCCGTCCTCCACAAGTGATCCTTACATCCACATGCGATGGCAAGTCTTCATGCTGCAACAGCAAGTAATTTCCAGCAGCAAAGTTATCGAACGTTGCCGAGTACTGCATATAAAATATAGCATATAATGAGTTGCAGGTACAGCTCAGACAGAACATCTACAATAGTTGCTGTTCAAGAAGACCCCAAAAATAATACACACTGTCATCTTGTTCCTGGTAGTTGAAATTGTACAGGAATGCATGCAAAGATATCGTGACACATCTTGTAATCTATAGATAACTTCACAGATGAGGATGATATGTATTGCTATTCAACAAATCTAGCACATACCCCATGCACTATTCTATGCATTCAGTTTCAAGAACAAACTTGTGCCTTGTATTCATTTTTATTTATATTCAAATATTTTTCTGTAGAACAAAAATATTAATATTCAAAGACCTAACAGGGCATTGGTAAAAAGTAGTTTTATATTTGATACAATGGTCTAATTTTTTGCACAATTCCATGAAAATCACAAAAGCCCTTTGCTCTGGAGAGCATAGAAGTCTCGGTGGTCATGTGAGGCCTGGAATCAGTTAATCAATCAATCAGTACTTGGAGAGTGCGGCTTTTCACCCGTAAGGATATGCTGGCGTTGGATTTCTGGGCTTAGTCGAAAAGCCAGGTCTAGAACCTTTTCCTGAAGTCCATCAGCGAGGGTGATGTTCAGAGTTGGAGAGAGGAAGGGCATTCCAGGACTTGGCAGCAAGGTGGGAGAAGGAGCTGCCTCCGCAGTGGCTAAGGTAGATGTGTGGTGCCCATGCAAGGGTGAGGAAGGCGGAAGGAAGGTTTCTGGATGGTTGGTGGAAGTTCAGGCAGTGGTTCATGTATGCTGGTCCTTGGTCTTGGAGGACTTTGTAGGTATATCAGTAGTTAGAAAAAGCATCTTTTCTGGATGGGGAACTAGTGGAGGTTTCTCAGGTGCTGGGTAATGTGAGTCTGTTTGGGCAGGTTGAGGATCAGTCTGGCCGCTGAATTCTGCATAGTCTGGAGCCTTCTCATGAATACGGTGGTGGTTCCTGCATCTGCGTATAGTGCGTTGCCGTAGTCCAGATAGCTGGTGAGAAGGGCTTGTGTCACTGTTTTTTTGGTGCTTGTGGGGAGCCATTTGAAGATTCTTCAGAGCATGCAGAGGGTGTGGAAGCAGGCAGAAGAGACTGTTTTGATCTGTCACTTCATATTGAGTTTGCTGTCCAGGATGATGTCAAAGATACTGGGCCTGGTCTTTTGATATTTGTGTAGGTCCGAACTCAGCAGGCCACCAGCTGTCGTTCCAGAGGAAGGTATGGTTGCTGAAGATCAGCACTTCGGTCTTGTCCGTGTTGAGCTTCAGACAGTTGTCCTTTATCCAGGGGACGACGTTCTTCATGCAGTTGTGGAAGTTTGTCTTGGTAGTGGTGGGGTGTGCAGAGGGGAAGGGGATGAGCTGAGTGTCATCTGCCTAGGATATGATGTTGATATCATGGTTTTTGACGATGTTGGCGAAAGGTGTCAGGTAGGTGTTGAAGAGGGTGGGGCTGGGGGATGAACCTTGAGGGATGCTGCAGATGGTGCTCCTGGTTTCAGAGGTGAAGTGGGGAGGCGGATTCTCTGTGTGTGTCTCATGAGGAAAGATGCAATACATCCAAGTGCGACTCCCTTGATTGCAATCTGGTGCAGTCTCTTGATGGGTGTGTGGTGGGACATGGTGTTGAATGCTGCAGAGTGGTCAAGAAGGATCAGGGCAGCTGATTTTCCTCTGTCGATTAGGGTGTGGATGTTGTCTGTGGTGGCAATCAAGACGGTCTCGGTGCTGTGGTCGGCTCAGAAACTGGATTGGCAGGTGTCTAACAGGTTCTTTCTCTCCAGGTGTTCAGTGAGCTAGCGGTTGATGGCCTTCTCCAGGTCTTTGGTGGGAAACGGGAGCAGCGAGAGGGGGCAGTAGTTCTGGAGATCGCTGGGGTCTGCAGGGTGTTTCTTGACAAGAAGTCTGACCTCTGTGTGTTTCCATGCTTCTGGAAAGGTGGTTGAGGTGATGGATGTGTTGAGAATGGTGGTGAGTTGCTGGCTGATCTCTTTGCTTCCTAGGTTGAAAAGGTGTTGGGGTGAGGGGTCAGTGGGTGCGTCTGAGAAGATGGAGTTCATTATGACTGTGGTGTCCGGTGTGGTAAGCTGTTCCCATGCGGTGAGATGTTGGTCGGGGAAGACTTCCATAGGAGTGAGGCGGCCGAGGAGGTCAGTGGGTTGGGGCTCAAAGTTCCTGTAGATGGTGGATATCTTATTGTGGAAGTGATTTGCTAGAGCGTCGCAGAGTTCCTGTGAGGGAGGGATCGTGTGCTCGGTGGCTGTTGGGCAGGAGAGCTCTCTGAGGATGCTAAAGAATTCCTTGGTGTGGTTGGCGCTAGCCTCTATACGGTCTGCTGGGTGTCCTTTTTCATATCTTTGAGTCGTTGATGACATT
Source organism: Triturus cristatus (assembly GCF_964204655.1). NCBI lineage: Eukaryota > Metazoa > Chordata > Amphibia > Caudata > Salamandridae > Triturus > Triturus cristatus. Next base: position 176,615,180 of record NC_140589.1, on the reverse strand, counting down.
TGTTGAGGGCTGACTTGAAGGTGGCTCAGTCTGTATCGTCTCTGCTGGTGCACAAACTTTTCTCCAGTTGTTTGCAGATGTGTTTCTATGCGCTGAGTTCCAGTGTGTACCAGCTGGCTTTTTTGGTGGATGTGCGAGTTTTGGCTGTTTTGATGGGGGCAACTCGGTTGGCGGGGTTGGTGATCCAGGTGCTGAAGATCCGGAGTGCCTGTTTCATGTTGGTTGCTTTGTTAGGCTGGGCGGTGTTGAGGACATTTGTCCAATGGCTCTGTGTAACTTTGCCTCAGCTGCAGAACGAGGTGTTGGGCGGGTGGGGTTGGTGCGAGGTGGTCCTGTGATTGTGAAGTGGATGATGTAGTGGTCAGTCCAGGTGAAGTCTGTGGTATGGCTGTATTTGACTCTGTTGCTGGATGTGAAGCTAGGGTCCAGCGTGTGTCCTGCTCTGTGTTTGGGGTCTGTAACCAACCGGGCAATTCGAATGTTGTCTATTTGTTCCAGGAGGTTGGCAGAGTTTGTGTCTGAGGGGTCATCCAGGTGGAAATAACCCTGACTTTTATTAAACAATATGCAGAGGAATAGCACACACTCGTATTGTCATCATAGAGTGTTTGTAATTTTTTGGGGTAAGGCACTATTCAAACTAAAACACATCGACTGGTTAAATGTGCCTAGTTAATTCCATTTGGGTCTGTCAATTTTGGTCATTCGCAATATGCCAAAAAGCACATATGTGGTAAGCACCAAAGTATCAGGATCAGGGGATCCTGCTAATGTCCCTATGGCATGGTGAGAGACACATAAGAGGTCAAATTCCCACGTTGAGTTAAAGGTTCAACCTCCTTCCGACTCCTGCGGCCTCCCACACTTGTCATTTACCTAACAATCAGGGCAAATGCAGTTAAAGTATAGCTTTATCCAGCTAGCACTTCCCAGGGGCAGATCCGAGCCATGCTCACAGAAACTCTTTTTTTTTTTTACTTTCCCAGGTGGGAGTTAATACATTACTACCACCCTCCCTCCATGACAGAGGACTGGTGTATGTAATTGTTTGACACAAATGTAACCTTTAAGACATCAACCAAATAATAGACAGTGACAGGAATCCAGAATATCCTGAGGTTAAAGTCCCACCTTTGCACCCCACTCCTGGAAACCAGGCACAAGCCATCCTTGGACCATCAATAGATATATATGTATACGATTCCTTATGAGGAATCAATTTGGTGACTCTTATCAGTTTGGAGATACAGAACCAATCATGTTTCCAATATGTTATAGTACAATTTCTTCAATACTTTATATGCCTAGGAGTAGGAACAACAAATATTTTCTATGGATACTTATGGATGCACAATTGGTCTTTCATCTGTGCACGCATTTGAAATTATTTTTTACACTATATTTTATTGTTATTTAATGGAAGAGAAGCTGACCCTTCACCAAAAATGTATGTGTGTGTATAGCAGTCTTCGTACAAAAAAACAGAACAAACAAATGAACATAATAACGTATGGCAGTCCAATTGCAATGTTTAGAATACCATAGTTAAACTTATCATTCAGTATTAGTGTTCAAATTTAAAGGATTAACCATTTTTTTGTACTTAAAACAGTGTTATCCCTCTGACAGACATAACGTTGTACCATTTTATATTGATGTTCAATGTAAGAAAAGTTGATCCTTTGTCTAAAATATCCAATGTCTATAACAGCCTTCAAAATAGAAAGAAACAAATGACGAATGAACATAAACACACACACACACATATATATATACATATATGTATATATGTATATATTACCTACTGGCGGTCGCCAGTAGGTAGTTATAGTTAGGACCACGTTTCCATAGGAAATCCGCAACATTCTATTTTGAATAACTTTGGCGCCGGTCGACGAATCCTCGCGAATTTTTCAAAATAGGTGGGGCGCTATGCTCCGCTCCTACCCTGAAAGTCTCGGGGGGATTCGTCAAGCGGGGGCTGAGATAAAAGGGGGGTCCCAAAACGCGTTTTTCCCATGCATTTTTCCATAGGACCTTTAGACAGGGCTACAGCCCGAACGGCTGAACAGAATTTAATGAAATTTGGCAGAGAGGTAGTCCCCAGGTCAAGGAAGTGCCTTTTGTAGGTTTGGTGTAAATCTGTTCAGTAGATTCTGAGAAAATAGCCTTTAAATCAATATATATATCAGAGCCAGCTTACGGTGCGCTTACGGTGCGCTTACCGTACGCGTACGGTGACGTGCGCGAGCGCGATTCTGATTGGCCGTTAGATCTTAGTAAACATTCGAATTGGTCTAAACCAGGAAGCGGCGGCCGCCATTTTCTCTCTCGCACTCTGACAGGGTGTTGAATAACAAAGTCAAAAAACATGTAAAGGGGCTGTTTAGACAGCTCCCAAGCACCTAGCCATGTCGAGGGAGTCCCCAACGATCCCCCAAGTAAAAAAAAACAATTTTAATTTTTCCGAAAATTTCGCCGATTACGCTTACCGTACGCGTACGGTAGACAATTTAAAAAAAAAAAATATATATCCCCATTCTCCCCGCCCCGTGTGCAACTGGTGCCCGAAGGACACCAGTTGTGCATGGCTTATGTTTATATTACAAAACAAATATTTTACCTGTCACAACGATACTCATCATATGTTTCCTCCATGTGCGCACGGTGCGCGAAGCGCATCGTGCGTTCAGGGCCCATCTAGCGTAACGTGGACACGCGGTGCGCGAAGCGCACCGTGCGCGCACGGAACGAACTGCGTTAAGTGGGCGCGCACGCCACAAATGGCGTAAAGTAACTTAGCATTTAAAAAAACGTACAAATTCACTGAAAAAACCATAGGTTTCACACACGTTATAGTTAGGAATTAGCATTTAAAAAACCTTGCAAATTCACTGAAAAAACCATAGGTTTCACACATGTTATAGTTAGCTGGACATTTTACTGATAAAAAACCAATGAAATTCCCGCGTTATAGTTACTGTAGGCAACTATAACTCACGCGACCGTAATCCTCTGCTGATGACATATGTGTCTTTATGAAAAAAAAATATTTGTAATATATGTATAGCTAAAATTTAATGGAAGAAGACATGGGCAAATAAGTGTCTAAATACAGTATTAGCATCAGCAGAGGATTACGGTCGCGTGAGTTATAGTTGCCTACAGTAACTATAACGCGGGAATTTCATTGGTTTTTTATCAGTAAAATGTCCAGCTAACTATAACATGTGTGAAACCTATGGTTTTTTCAGTGAATATATATATATATATATATATATTCACTTAAAAAACCATAGGTTTCACACATGTTATAGTTAGCTGGACATTTCACTCGTAAAAAAACAATGAAATTCCCCCGTTATAGTTAGTGCAGGCAACTATAACTCACGCGACAGCAATCCTCTGCTGATGACGTCAGATATTACATCACTGTATTTAGACACTTATTTACCCATGTCTTCTTCCATTAATCTTTAGCTATACATATATTCCTATTATTTATTTTTCAGAAAGACACATATGTAATCAGTGATGTAATATCTGACGTCATCAGCAGAGGATTGCGGTCGCGTGAGTTATCGTTTCCTGCACTAACTATAACGGGGGAATTTCATTGGTTTTTTACGAGTGAAATGTCCAGCTAACTATAACATGTGTGAAACCTATGTTTTTTTAAGTGAATTTGCAAGGTTTTTTAAATGCTAATTCCTAACTATAACATGCCTGAAACCTATGGTTTTTTCAGTGAATTTCAAAGGTTTTTTAAATGCTAATTTATGTATGTATTTTTTTTAATGGAATTTTTAGCTTGCGCGCACCGTGCGCGAACTTCGCGGAATTTTTCCGTTTCTACCGTGCGCGCAGGGTGCGCGCACTCCGCGATTTTTCGAAAAAAAAATTAAATCTTTTTTTGGCCTTTGGGGGTCCTTCTGGGACACCCTGACAAAGGCTAGGGGGTCAGGAACTGTCCACCCTGCCCCCTTTTCACGTTCTCCACCTTTGTTTTTTACCCCCTCAGACTGCGAGAGACAAAATGGCGGCCGACACTTCCTGGTTTCGACCGATCCAAATGTTTACCGACATCTAACAACCAATCAGAATTGCGCTCGCGCACGGCAGGGTGCGCGCACGCTGCGCGCGTATAGATATTGATATGCTTTTAAATGCTATTTTCTCAGGAAATACTGAACAGATTTACACCAGACCTGCAAAGGCACTTCCTTGACCTTATGGCTACCTCTCTGCCAAATTTCAAGTAATTCTGTTCAGCCGTTCGGGCTGTAGCTGCGACTAAAGGTCCTATGGAAAAATACATGGGGAAAACGCGTTTTGGGACCCCCCCTTTTTCTCGGCCCCCGCTTGACGAATCACCCCGAGACTTTCAGGGTAGGAGCTGAACGGAGCGCCCCATTTGTTCTGAAAATTTCGCGAGGATTCGTCAACCGGCGCCAAAGTTATTCAAAATAGAATTTTGAGATTTCCTATGGAAACTCGGTCCTAACTATAACTATCTACTGGCGACCGCCAGTAGATAATATATATATATATATATATATATATATATATAATATATATATATATATATATATATATTATATATATATATATATATATATATATTTTTTTTTTTTTTTTCCGAAGAATCCCTGGAGCTTATCGAAAGCAAGCATAATTGAAGTGGAGCGGAAGGGGTGTACAGCCAGCGGGAAGACACCAGGGGCTGCGGGTTGGAGAACGCGGAGCCATCGGTAGATCCCCGTTTGGTGAGTAAAACCCAAGCTAGCTTCTTGTTTTAAAGAACGCAGTAGCGGCAGGCACGTAGGCACTCAGGATTGCCTGAAACAGTCTTCGCACACGTTTGTTTCAAAATTGAAACATTGTAACTTGTAATGTTTACTGACCGAGAGAGAGAGGAGGCAGCTGAAGGGCTCTTTTCAAGAACGAAGCGGAATGCGGATATCGATCCGAAGGAAACACAGGGAGCTGGAGCGGCAAAAAGCAATCTTAAAACCCTCTTTAATAAATTAGAGAAAACTTACAAAAAAGAAACAAGGAAATGGTGGGAGGCTACCTCGCTGCAGAGATATATAGACTGTGATCGTATCCCAAGGGGGCTGCGCATTTATACCACACCGTCATACGAACACCCAGATCCCCTATTATTACAAGAATGGGCTGAGTATACAACTGAATCAGCAAAAGGAATGGTGAAAATTTTGATTAAATATGCCTGGAGTGACAGACAGAAACTACTCGATGAAATCAAGGAAATTGAGGCATTAATTGCATTGGATAAAGATGTGAAGCAGAAGGAGGAATTACAACAGGGCATTAAGAAGCGGCTAATAGATTATGAAAGTGTCATCAAACATCGCAAGCAAACCAAATTTTTAAGGGACGAGAACGATTATGAATCGGGGAGAATTCTAACGTTTGCCAGAAAATACGATGCCCCTAGAAAACAACTACTACAGCAAAAACCGACTGAGGTGTCATCACGAGATACATCGGAATC